>NC_051191.1:22368704-22680926 GCF_015220075.1 Falco rusticolus | reverse complement strand
ACACTTAACACTAATGTCTGAGCTTGGGATCATATTCCAGTCTCCATCCTTTTTGTCAAAAATAGAAAGTCATTCCTGGTCTTCCACCCTCTAGGTCTCAAAGATGGCCCTGGGAGAAGGCTGGGGATACAATTTTTGTGTATTTCTAAAGTGAGAAACAGTTTGCAGACACAAACTGAATAAACGGGAGGTGGGAAGATGTCTCGTCTTATAATAAATATAGGAAAGAAAAAAAAAAAAAGAAAAAAAAAAAGGGAAAACCTTGCCGGGGACCTGGCATTTTACAGACTTCTTGAAGAATGTCAGATTTTTGTGGAAAATTCTGAAAGCACTTGCTTTTGGACCAGTTTGGAGCAAAATCAAATTCTGTTCCTTTTTGTTTTCCCAGGAAAAAATACCCACCAGAAAGACTGTGATTTTCAGACAGCTTATCTACAACCAACTCACTGCTACAACACAGGGCATTCCCTGGCTCCACTTGTTCGTTTCTATGGTTTTTACTATCCTGGTTTCTGCCTTTCCTGCAATATTTGCTTCTGTACTTGTGAAAACACACACCAACTCCTGGCTACAGGTTGGTCCCACTCCCCAAAGACAGAATTTACTGACAATTGCCTGGAATAGCCATGTTTTTAGTAACGATAGAGTGGCTAAAGTCATGGAGAGAGTAGAAGGAGTTGGAGAGATTAAAGCTATGCGTGGGAAGTTAAGGAGACAGGAGGCTATGATGGAAAATAGTGCTTCATATTTCTGCAAAGGAGAAATCTCTTCATATCCCATTTCGAAGACCTTTACAGCACTGTGATGAATGTTCCCCAAATCAGAAAGGGAGGATAAATCTCACAAAAATGGATAGTGAGTCAGTCCAGTGTCAAAGAGGAGGTGGTAACCCACTGTGTTACGTGGCCAATGGGTCAAGTGAAACAGGGCCATGAGATATGGCCAGAGATTTGTCACTGAGGAGTCTGGTAGAAGTTTTCTGTGCATAAAGGAGAGGGCCAGAGGCAGAGCAGAGGAGATCCATCCAAAAACTGCCAGCAAAATGTCAGTGTAGCAGTTACACAGGAATTTCTGGGCAGCGGGAAAAGGAAATTTAAGATGGGAACTGGACACAGGCAGAGGGATGAGCTAGGTCTCCGTACCTGCACATAGCACATATATAAAGGACACAAAAATAGATCACGTTTATCACAGTGGCAGCATTTGCACAAATTTTTCACAAAGAAAAGTCATGCAGGCTTCCCTCCACATCCCCAGGCACTGATTCTTACTTCACAGTAAATAAATCTACAGTTAGCCACTATCAGTTGATTTATCTTCTCTAGAAACATGTTTTCCATCCCCAAATGGTTACACTTCTCTTCTTGGAGAGAAGATAAATTAGTCTTTTTAAGGAACACACTGGGGTTCATTGGGAAGCATTTGAACGTAAATCACTAACTCAAACACATTATTTTTCCCTACCCGTGCTAAAGGAACACCCCCAGGGTTGATCAACTCTTGTGCTTCTATAGAATAGACCTTTACAGGGCAGCCTACATCAGCCACTTGCCCCAGTTAGAGAGGAAGAGGTGTCACCTACCAAGGGAAGTGATCCTCATCAAGACATTTTAGAAGTAATAAACTCTGCAGTGGTAACAGCCTGGATCTGGTTTGACCATGGCTTGACCACAAGGTAGCAAAGCCGGTGCAGCTGCTGGCCACATGTGCCTCAGCAGGGTGCTGCCCCACGAAGCAGCTCACTAGAGCAGGCTGCACACTCTCTGAGGCTGAATTTTGGCACAAACTTAGCTTCACATCCACAGCTGTGTGAAGATCTTTAGTCTCTGAAGAACAACAAGGTTCATCACCTATGGGTTGGCTACCTGCTAGTGTTTCTTTGACTTTCAGAATGCAAAATTTAAAATACTATGGGTTTTTTCTTTAAGTACATGCCTCTTATGCAATATTAGCATTGCCTTTTCCTTTACTTTCATGGAAATTTGCTTGAAGTCTTATCCCTGGGACGTTTAGTTTCTGGGGAGTTTCCTTCAACTTCCATTGCATCCCCCACCACTTCTGGTGATCCTGCCAGTGCACAGCTCTACTTGAGAGATGGGATGTTTAACGAGCACAGCCTAGAGCATCATTTCCTTGGATATTCCCCATTACCCTGTCTCCTCACACTTGCTGCACGTTAGTAGCCTGAGCTCTGGTGCTCAGGCAAGATGCTGTTGGAAGCAATTACCAGCCCTGTATGGCACAGCTGTCCTGCCAGCTGCAACCACCTTTTTCTGCCTCCCTGTGTTTATAACCTTCATATATTTGCAGTTGAGGTAATCTCAACTGGAAGGGCCAAGGCACAAGAAATTGTTCCCATGCTGGCATCCTGCACGTGCCGAGATTTGTATCACCTGTGGAACTGGATTTGCTGAATGTACTTGGATGCTGACCATGCCGGCAGAGCTCATAGACTTCAGGGGTGAAGCAGCTTACAAAGAGCCTTTAATCAGGCACCAGCATAAAATGAAATTCAGTCTTATTCACAGCAAACAATCATGCTAGCCTGAGGAGGGGTTGTCATCTTACCTGCTACAATTAAAGGACACCATGATGTCCTGTAGCTAGCAAAGATGGGCAGGTTGACCCAAAGCAAGCAGCAGAGTTGAAAGCAAAGGGAAAGAGGAAGAGGAAAAGAAAGGAAGTCCTCATCAGATCCTCATTTATATATTTGCACTTCAAGCAGCAATACTTGCCGGACGACTGAGACGTGAGGCCAAGTTGTGCAATCCTGCAGAAGGCTGTGCAATAAAAATTGAGAAAACAGAAACTGCTAGTTTCTACGGTTAAAACCAGCTGCCAAACACCCAGGGCTGGAAAAGGTCCCACACTGGGGCCGCACCTGCCTAATCTCAGTCCTCAGACATCCCAGCATATATTGCAGGTGATTCTCCAAACTCACAGGAGAGACCTACAGCAAGGAGCCTTCAGAGACCCTCCCTCTTCTCTGGGAGTGGGTAGTGCTCTGAGACACCCCCAGACACACTCAGACCTCTCGTTCCTCTCCCTTCTCTAAAAGCTCCCTTTGCCCACGCTGCTGCCCCTGGGCTTTTGCAGGGGTCAGAGTCCCTGTATCAGCCGCCAGCCGGCGACCCCACCAGGGAAGTGGAGGAACTGGGAAGATGCAGGAAGCCCCGGGGATGTGCGGCACAGTTTCCAAGCGGGGCCAACACCACAGTCCACTGTCAACCAACGGGCAGCATGCTGCCCTCGCCCCGGGTGCACAACTGGATCTACTGGATTAGCAGAGCTTGGGGTTTGGGGCCAGAGGGGTCCCTTCCAGCAGAGCTGGTGAGGCAGGGGAAGCTGGGGTGACAAAGCTGCAATCCTCTTTTTTTTCTTAAATGGAGCTCATTTTAGAAGCAAGCAACTGTTTGCTCATACCTTTCACCTTCTTTTTCCAGCCCTTCACACTGCTATTAAAAGGAAGGAAATGGTAAGGGGGGGTGGGAGGGAGCAACATTTCACTTTGCAGTTTGATGGAGGACTCGGAGGCTTCAGAAAATTATAGGTGACTGGGGCGGAAACACTTCCAAAAAATGTGGGGTTTTGTTAGAAAAGTCAAACCAGTCATTTTCCCACTGTCAGGAATTAAATTCTTAGAGGATCCCCTCACCTACAGGTCACCCAGAGACAAGCATCCATCCCAAAGCTAATGGGGAGGGGTAGCTGACACAACATAGGTACTGTGCTTTGCTAGAGAAATCTGCAGACAGTCAGATAATAAAAGCAAAGCTTTAAGTCCTCAGCACTGTCCTTCCCCCTAACTGCCTCATGATGGCTTTTAAAGTGCTGGGGACTGTTTATCATTTCCCAGTAAGTCCTTTTCCAGAAAGTAGGAGCTAAACCCACCCGCAGCTGTTCCTGTGCTCCCGCACAGCAGGGGAACAGCTGAGAAATTTTTTTTTTTCTTCTCATTTTTCCCTTTCTAACACTCAGCTGGTCTCCCTTGGACTACAGCAGTGGAAGGAAATAATGTCGCTCCGGGATGGCAGAGGATGCTACATGCACGTGTCCTGTGAGGGAACTGCGAAGGGGCAGGGAGGCTCGGTGCCTTTGGGTCCCCACACACTGTCACCCAGCCTTGGTTCCCTTTGCCTGGGAAGTCTCTGGGCCAGGATGGGCTAGCTGGGATGCAGGATGAGCTTCCTGGCTGAGCGCACTGTCCCCTCATGCCCTGTCACCCTTTCTCCCGTGGGGTGGGAAGGATGCTGACAGCATTGCCCGGGACTTGCGAGGGATCACTGCACCTCCCAAGGCAATTCAGAGCAGCCAAAGGCTTATCCAAATCAACCGTAATCACCCATTTGGATGTGGAGTGCAGGTATGCGTTACCTGGTGGGCTGTGAAGAGCAGGAGAAACCCATCCTGTGAATATGTGACCACTACAGGGCAATGTAAAGGCAAAAGTAGATGCCACAGGCAACTTCACTGGAGAGTGCTTCCAGCTTGAATCTTCATTATTTTCTGGACTTTTCACCAAGAAATACATGGCACCCTAGAGACCTCAAGTGACACAGCAATCCAGATGTCACTTGGGTCAAACAGCATTGCAGTGCTGTCAGCAGAATGGCCTCAAAGACCTTACATCACAGGACATGAACATCTTGAGATCCCTTGCTTTGTGCTACATGTCTGTAACTACCACTAACATTCACCAAGCAGATCTTCCTCTACAGAGATGTGTTCTCCTGCACCTTCAGTGACTTCTGGGCTTTCCCGAGTAAACTGGGATGGAGCAGGTGGGCAGTGGACATCCCTGCCCAGCCCTGCCATGTGGGTTACAACTCCCAGTCCTGCTTCCAGTTTCCCATGTAATATTCAAATGTACCACGTGCTCACCAGCCTCCCGCACAGTCATCATCTCTGGTCCCTTTTCCTAGGGGTCCCAGCGGTTTGGCTCAGGCAGTCACACAATGCCCCTCCTGCATTAGCATCTCGGGTCTCAGCTGTAAAACTCAAAGCAAAAACATCTTTGCCTCCTGCTCCTCACACCTTTAGAGTACTCCATCTCCCTTCTGTCCAAGGCAAACCTCCTCCATTGGGGTCCCCTAGCAGACATCTCCTCTTTGGCCCTAGGGACATGCTGGGTCTCCTTTACATGTTCCTCAGTGGGCTTCTCAACCCCTATACCACAGTTTTGAGTGTACCCCTTCACCACTTCAGACTCCTGGAGAGCCTCTGCCATCTGTCTGTCCCAGCCCTATGTATCCAGCAAAGTTCTAAGAATATTTTCTTTTAAAAAGCAGAGCAAGAGACCCAGCCACCAGAATCAACCCTAAAAAGTGTCCAGTTACTTTTGTTTCAGTCCTGTGATTCAGATTCTTCTGCATCTCGCAGAACTATCTGGGAGCTGAAAATATGTGACCTCTACAAGGGGAAATACATAAATCTGTCTGGCCTCCACAAGTAACCAGCCTTTCAGGGTAAAGAGTGTTCCTTGGTCTCTCGTTTCTTTTTCAACCTCACTTCTGCAACCATAAATGTCTATTAGTGCTGAAAAACTGGAATTGAGCTTCATTTTGGAAAAAGTGTGGCATGCTATAAATTAGGCTTAGATTAATGCACAACTTGGTCAGCTCAAAAGTGCAAATTAGTCATGCAATGTTAAAATGTTCAAATAAATGTCCCAGAAAGGCAACCATCTTTCTTTCGTGGCTGGTACTTGGCTATTAATAAATTAATTAGTGTAGCAACTGCAGTTCTTGGCTATCAATTAGTCACTCAAATAGAGGTTACCCAGCTCAGCCTCACTCATGGGAGGTGCAGAAAACCCAGTTATTTCCTGCAAGCTGGAAGGAACAGACTGGTGAGCCTGTACAGTCAGAGGTGGGCTGGAGGGAGACCTGCCAGACCAGGTCCCTGCATGCAGCCATGGCACATGGGTATGCCAGGCTGGAAAGACCCTCTGGAGTCGTGAATCATCACCCCCACCCCCTCCACAACCCTACCCTGGGGGATGGGCCAGCCAGCAGAGAAACAGCAGCCATCTCTATGCTCTTATTTCTGCCGAAGCTTGGTGGAGCTTTTGGAGGGAAGAGGGAGGAGGTTTTTCTCAACAAAGTAGCTTCAGCAACTCCAATAATCAATGTGTTGTCTAGCAGAATAGTCCTACAGGAAGAGTGTGGCAGAGCCTTTCAAACAGGATAGGGGAAAACCGATGGGGAGCCCAATCTGAATGAGTCGGAGGCTGGATTGAGAACAATAACAAAAAGTGCAAGGAAGTGGCCTGAACCTGCTCACTGGGAACTTGGATTGCCATGATTTTACTGCAGAAAAGTGGAGACTTCTAAGCAGTGTTCAATATGAAAGTGTTGAAATCAGCCGCCGTGGAGTGCCTTACTGTTTAGACTGTTGCTCATCCTCTCCCTGTGAGCAACCAGCGCTGCACAGCAAATGTGGTCAGGCCACTCAGCAGGAGAGCTGCAGGTGGCTGAGAGCAACGCTGGAGCCTGCCACACAGCGAAGTGCGAGGCAAGGATGACATCTGGGACCTCTGCAGTCTTGTGATCCCCAAAAAAGCAATCTTCGCCATCTGGGTGAAGAGGGAGAGCTCCAGAGGAGGATGGCCGGAGTGCAGTCTGATGTTGCCTTTCCCCCTAGATCAGCACCAGCCACAAAGCCATGAGGTGAGCTTCAGAGGAGCAGACCATCTTGGGTGAAACTCTTCCCTGCAGCAGTGAGGGTGTCAGCATCACAGCCCTCTGACAGTTCCCCAGCCCCGGTCACAGTGTAAATGCATCAGGCTTCATGCCAGCACAATGATGGCAACATGGGAAAAGGAGGGGGAGGGAATGGACTGCCCTTTTTGGCGTCATGCTGGTCTGGAACAATAAACTTGACCTAAAATTTATGCTGTGGGCCTCAACCACTCTGCCTGTTCCCTTGCTTTGTGGTAGCCCTGTCCCTACAGCTCTGGCCAGCCCAGGATTAGGGCTCCCATATTTCTAGCTGGGATTTGCCAAGTGGAAAACTCCTCATTACGGTTTGGGAACAACCTGATGGCACATGTACAGTGCAAGGAAGATGGGCAGCTGTGTGGTGGTTTGGAGTCAGTCCCTGGACACACAGCACCCAGATCAGAAAGGCTGCCCATCTCTGTTGGCTTTAGACAAGAAAATGAGGCAAAGAACCTTGAAAAACTCTTTCATATTTAATCATCAGCAGTGTTGGTAGAAATACGATCTAAAAATGTTCTGCTTTCACAGGATGCAAAAAACATGCACAGCCCTACGATGTCTTAGTGCAGGGGTTTGTCATGTCCCCCCTTAATGGGCATGTTTCTTCTCAGTGATTTATGCCCAGCGTTAGTCCAACCCCCTTCTGTGCAGGTGGCACATGGGGGGGCTGCACTATACGTCAGCCACTGAGCTGGAGGCTGAGTACAACATGCATCACAGTATGAAGGATGCAAAAATGCAGACCACAGAGAAATGGTATCTGGAGAAAGACATCCCCATGTTGAGGTTATATTAAAGCCTGTGAGCCAGGAACAGCCCATACAACGTGCATGTTGGGGGAGGACATTGTAGTAGCAATGGGGGGAGGTTTGCCCCCTCCTTTATCACCCCAGGAAATCTGTCTTTTCACCCATGTGCAGGAATACAGGGACTTTTTCAGAAGAAGAGGTCTGGGGACTCCGTGTCTTTTCCTGCAAATACATCACTACTTGTCCATGGGAGAGAGCCACCACCACTGCCTCTCACATGGGCTGTCACATGCATCTACAGTTTGTAGCAGCATGAGTGCAAAGGGGCAGGATTTCATAAACCATCTCCTGACCATGACAGGCCTTGGCAGTGTAGAGCTGGTGTCACGCTCCCACACACAGGTGCTGGCGAGGCTGCTGGGTTTGGGTCCCATGACACTCAGCCCACACTCTCCATGCTCTGGTTACAGTCGACACCAGCTTTTCTCTTGACCTCAGTCAAGAGGTTTTCTGGTCTCTGCCCATAAAACCCTCTGAGGAAAGCAGGACCTTGCTGCCCTGGACCAGGACCAACACTGGTATGTCCCTTCAGCTACACCCATGGTTCACAATCAGCTCAAGCCAACCTAACACCACATTGTCACCAAAAGGTGTGGTCCTGCTTACTCCCTGCCCTGGCCACATGTTCCTGCTTGCTCCCTTGCATCAGCACAACTCATCACACAGCTGCTAGCGAGTTGGCTCAGTTTGGTGGGTCATTTTCGAGCCAGACTAACAGGCTGACCTGCCTCACGGTGTGGTTCCACAACTGCTAGCCTGGCACGGTGGTGGTGGCAGGAACGCATGGCCGTGGAGGGAGTGGGATGGGACAGGGAAACAGGACTGTCCCTTTTGGCAGCCAGGCAGAGCTGGATTGGCTTGAACTTCTTGTGAAAACCTGCTTTTAATTTTCCCTTGGGTAAATATGAATAATTCTCTTTTAATGGGGAAGTTGTGAGGCTCCATTGTGTGTCAGAGGCACTCTAACCACAGCATCTTCCTACAGATCATAACTGAGTTAAGTGTGTTGAGCAAATAATATTTCAGCTGCTAACAGTTGAGTCAACAGCAGGGTGATCACGATTTAATCTTCTATTTCTCAGGGGGAGGCCACGCTGCTATTTTACAAAGCCTTTTTCATCACAATAGGATTCCCTGAATCAAAGGTTCACAGGTGTGATTTTTGGCTGGGAACAAACAGTTGCATGCCTATCAAACATATTCTCCTTCCCAAGCACAAAGAGCCTTCAACTTCTCGCTGTTCAGGAGAGTTGCTTTCCAGAAAAGGAAGGTGTTGCCTTCCCATGAGTTCAAAGGCTCATCAGAAATGTGGTGGTTAGGATGCTGCTAACAAAGCATCCTTCACTAGCAAGGAACAATTCCTAGTAGTTAACCAAGCAAAAATGCCTACAGGAGGCTAAAACCAGCAGGATTTGGAGAAGGAAGAAAAGTAAATTCAGTCATCAGCAGTGAGAAGGCAGCTGCCTCTCCTTTTATTTTCAGTAACTGAATCAAAAAACCACGGTTCTTAGCTCTAAGCAATTCCCCTTTCAAAACGGACGTCTCTTTCAAAGGCAAGCTGAAATGCTGCTGACTTTTCTTGTTGATCTTTGTAGGGATATTACTGTGTAATAGTCAATGGCTATGCTCTTTGGGAGGTTTGATTAGGTGTGCATAAAGATTCCTTCTGCCTTTTCAGGCTATTCAGTCATACAGGTTTCTGTCAGAGTGCTCTCTTTTTATTACATCAAAATTCTGAAGAGCAGCAGTGATTTCTAATTCTCTAGAGGACTTTACATGGCCATACCAGCAGATATGAACATTTTTATCCTGCAGGGATGCGGGAGTGCTGTAAATGAGAGGCTCCCAAGATGTAAAGCAAAGCAGCTCCTTTCCCAGGAACGTGAAGTGAGCAAGCCTTTAAGAGTCAGCTGTGGTCTGATTTCATATATCTCATGAGAGGTCAAAGGATTTTATTACAAATTCATTTCTTGGGTGTTTCAATATTGACAGACTTCCTTGCAGAATGTATGCAAGGAGTGGACCGAGGCCAACAGATCGTCTAAGCCTGCAGACTGCCTGCCAGGGTATATCCTGGCTTAAGGCAGGAAGGTGGAAATAAAAGGATGGAGCAGTCCTCCCGCGTGGGTGGGTTTTGCCCATGTCTCACCAGTGGTGGAATGTCACTCTGTAGGGAAGTCATGCACCTCAATCAACTCTTTCAGGACAGATTCTTATCCTTAGGATATGCTTGGGATACCCTTAGTAGATACAAGGTTTGGGAGCCGGGGACGCAGCGGAGCACTGAGCTACTGCTGACCACAGTGAGCCTCAGTGTTTGCACAAGGTGGAGCAGAGCCCTGTTGCAATGCTGGCACTAGCTGTGGGGTTAGTGCAGTGAGACTGCTCCCTGTCTCAGCAAAGCCTGCTTCAAACCTCCTCGATTCCGTGCTGCGCCAGGAAATCTGGGATATGGGGAGCAGGGCAGCCAAAGAGGGCAGGAATGCAGATAAGGGCAAGGCTGAGCCATGTGTCAACCTGCAGGCCAAAGCTGGGAGGAGAAACCAGTCCTCCCCCTGCAGCAAAAGACTCTGGAGGGGAGGAAGGCTTTGCTGGGGAGGAGGGGAGGTGAGGAGCCGCTAGGCAAAGCCGAAGCGCGGGCTGTTTGCATCTGCTGTTCTGTGAAATCTGGGTTAAAAAAGAAGCCTGTCCAAAACTGGAAGAAAGTATCACCTTGTAATAAATGTGCCATCCAGATCTAACATCCAGAAGGAATGGCCACCCTCATCTTAGGCAGTACCTGGCGAGCTTGGGGTACTTAAGTTGCAGAGCCTTCTCCCTAGAAGACTTTATTTACAAATACAAGGCAGATTTTGTTTGCAAGAATCTCCCTGAAGAAGAAGGAGAGTCTGCTTAGAAGGTGCTCAATAAGTTCAGCACATACCACAGTGTTCTGTGCTACATATGTTTTGCTTAGAGAGCAGAAAAAAACTGAAGATGAACCACTAGCAGAGCTGTAACAGTTAGGGGGGGGGCAGCCAGAAAAGATGCCTTATAATGTGCCTTGATATAGTGGGAAGAGGTACAAAAGAGGGGAAGGGGAAAGGGAAATGAGCTGTCAGGAGGGGGAAGCCACCACAATTTGCTTCTCTCAGCAAGGCAGGGCTTAATGTCTCCTGCAGGCAAGGGAACAGCCTTCCACTGCTGCCCTTTCCCAGCCAGTGCTGAGGGCAGATAGCAGGGTAATATCCACCTCCCCTCTGCATTCCTGTGCAAGCCTGCAAAGGATTATTAGCTGAATATCTCCCTTTGAAATCAAAGCTAAACTTCCAGAGCTCCTAATCTGACTCTGGCAGCGTATCAGGACGTAGAGCCGCACAAGTCTCCCAATAATAATAGATGGGATAGGATAGGATAGGATAGGATAGGATAGGATAGGATAGGATAGGATAGGATAGGATAGGATAGGATAGGATAGGATAGGATAGGATATCATTCACAGTAATGAAAGATCCGCATCAGATCTCTGCATCCCAGTTACCTGGGAAATTCCTTCCCAAATATCCCCACCCTCATTTTCAAGACAGCCAAAGGACAAGGATAAAAAAGAGGTTAAAAACCAAAGCAGGGTAGCTCACCTCACCTCTAATTTATTCCTGAAAATAAACTTTACCTTGCCATATTAGATTAGCCATGTCCCCTGAAAGACCCAGAACATCAATCGCACGTGTTGACCACACTCTCCTTAGGTAAGAGGAAGGCTGATGCGATGCCAAATTCCTAAACCAGTTCAGTAACTCTGCTAAGCTGCTCCTTATTATTCCACTTACAGACCCAATATGCAATATAACTGTTTTGGGTTCTTGCCCTCCAGCTCCACCTGCACAGAGCGAGCTGGCAGGATGAGTGAAGCACAGCACTGGAAAATATATACCCATTATCTTATTACAGAAATCCATAATGACTGAGGTCCAAGATACATTAAAAACCTTTGAACTGATCATTTACAGAAAATCATCAGCATCATTGTATTTGGGTATTTCTAGAGGTTAGCAGGTGTCACGCTGTGTGATGCATTTTATGGTACAACCAGGAAAGACAGAAGAGCCGAGACAAAATATCCACCCTGGTATCAAACATCAATATTTTAAGAAGCTGTATTATGAAACTAGAGTTTTCTGATGTAGAGCCATGGTGAATATTAATAAACTTATTAACGCTGATCCAAGTTTTCCATCTTGGCTTTTTGATTTGTTTCGTTTGCCAAAAACCTCTTTAGCAGAAACAGAAATAATTTTGGGCACGATGCATGCTTGTGCTTTGGGAGAATGAATAAAAAATTGGAATTACAAAATGCTTATTCAATTCTCCATGCTGCTTTTGGTTCAAACCACACTGACTTTGGGAGGAACAGGAGAGGAAGCAGGATCAGGATGGATTTCAGTCACTTCCCCAAACTTGCTCCACTTCCAGTTTTTCAGCATTGAGAGAGTTTCTCTTTCCTTCCCACCTCTGCCTTCCCACTGGCCATGCTCTTGGGCTGCGATTTCTCAGGTGGCAGGTTGGGCTGGGCACCCACATCCCTGCCCTTCCTACAAAGGTCCACCACCCCTGTGGCTGAGCTTGAGCCAGCCACACTGGGTCTAAAGCCATAAGCAAAAACAGCTCATGGAGCACACCAGTCCCAAACCCTACATTATTTAGTTTGTTTTGGAGGGGGCGGGAAGGAGGGGGGTCGGGGGGGGGGGGGGGGGGCAGCACCCTCCAAAGCCCATATCTAGCATTTCTTTTTATACATTACACAGCTTTGCCAAGGCATTTCAAAGGCCAGGTTAGGGTTTACAATAGCAAATGTGCTTTAGGGAGAAACACAAGAAATAAAAGATGAAAGGCAGGCCCAGAGGAGAGGAAGGCAAGGCATGTGGGAAAGGACCAAGGGGCCAGACCCACATACTGTGACAGTAATCAGAGCAGAGGTTAAAATCACAGTGACATTGTATTTTAGAAAAGGAACCCATCGTGAGAAAACCATCAGATTAGATTAAGCATCTTTCCTCTAATGTCTTGGTGCATCTTGGAGAGCAGCAATGCTTTCTTTAAATAGCCTACATGATTTGCATGGTCCTGCAGGTCAGGGAGAACATTCAGGATATGCAAAAACTCAGCCTGGGTTCAAATATTCCCTCTCCCATGCCGGATCACGGGTGTGCACGCACCAAGGGCAGGTACAACCAGTGGCTGCTCTTCCTGTGCCCACCTCCAGGACAGGGAGACGATGGGGGAGTCCACCACAAGCCCCTGGCATTTTACCCTGTCAAACGGTGGAATGGCAGCACACCTCTGGCTACTTGCCCATATGGGCTGAGACACCACCTGGGCACGTCAGCATAAACTACTAAAATGATTGTAGCTTTGTCTAGCACCCAAAGTAAGTGTCCTAAGAACATCGTTAAAGCAAGCTGGGTTCCAGATGCTTCTTGACATCAGAATATATGCATTCCTTCCCTCTCGGGGTCTTAAACTAAGCTTTGCAGTCAGTTTCACAAGAGCTGCCCCTTCTTGCTGTCCTTGCAACAAATGATGAACCTCTGAAATGAAATAGCACAGTGTTTGCACATAGGAGGGCAATATCATAACCAACACGCTCAGTCCACACTTTGTTATTTATCTGGCTGTTCTTCAGAGCTGAGCAGTGTGAGCTAATCCTGCTAGGCCTGAGCTAACCCTAGGATATTCCACTTGAGGTGGTGTTTATTTTATTACTTCAGATGGCAATCAGGGCTGCTAATGAACCCGACGTGTGGCTGAGGAGAGAGGGAAAGCTACTGACTGGGGGGCAGAGGAGGGCTCCCTCCACCTCCCAACATCCCTGCTCTCCCTTCCTCCAGACCCCTGCCACTTCGATGCTGCTGAATTCCCTGTTTCCCATCTCAGTCTACTACAAACAGTGCCAGGTTTTTGTTATTTTTTAAAGTTTTATTGCCAAATAATGCCTCTAACCAGGCAGTGAGATATTATGCCTGTTCTCTGCATGTGCAATTCTGCTGATTTTGTTGGAAAATCAAGCTCCTTCCTATTGCTGGTAACATTTGTTCTCAGGCTGAGAAATGATAGCTGAAGGGAATTAAAACAATAGGATTCAACAAGCATTTGCATCCAAGGAGTTTCTTTCCAATGCAATTCCACAAGCAAAACTAATGATGATGAAAAATGACATAAGTGTTATTATTATCTCTGTGAAGAAGTTAAATTGCACAAGCCTGAGGAGTTAAAAGAATGCTTTAATTAAAATCTGCTTGTGTCAGCCTTCTTCCCTAAGCATATGAGCAAAGCCCACCAGGAAAATCCTCCTGCAGGAAAGACAAATCCTTCTGAAAACTGGAGAATCCCAAAAAAAACTGAAGCCAGAAAAATAAGAGCAAGCAGTTGCTTAATGCAACTGGCTTCAGCCAGAGCCCCGATAACTGGGTCCAGCCCCTGCTGTCCCTAGAGCAGGGGCAGCAGGCACCTTCACAGCCCTCTTTGGGCTCTCCCCTTCTTGGGGGGCTCAGGACAGCAAGATGCAACCTCCTTCCCTTCCTGGGAAACCTTTAAAAACCACTCTGTGAGCATGCATGCATGCATGCATGCATACGTGCATGGCTCCAGGGATGCTCAACTCAAAAGCCAGGCATGCTCAGAATAACGATACTTGCTTTGATACTAGAGCACTGCTAATTTTATTTGTTTTCTGCGCTTCTAGGGGGTTCTTGCTTTTCTCAGTGCCCATAAGGTCTCCAAACTTGCTCTGGTTTTTAAAAGACAGCAGGGACTATCATGTAATGTTGGGTGAATGTCAAGCATGACCACCAGCTACTTCAATGAGATGGGGAGGGAAAAGACTGGGCACGTGCCCAGAAAAAGCCCTGCAGAGATGGGGGCAAAGGAAGGCAAGGCAGACCTGCCACATCTTGCACTGAGGTAACAGCTTTTATTGAATGAGCTGCAGGGTTGGGGGGGAGAGCAGATGAGCAGTGAGGTGCACAAGCCCTCTCCTGCACCTACCCATCGTGGTGGCAGCTCCAGTTTCAGCCCACTGAGGACAGGCTGGAGAAAAGCACTGGCGAGTCACAGCCAGGAACCAAAGAGGGTCTCCTGAAACCTGGTAATTTCCATCTATGATTATGCCCTCTGGGCCAAGAAATGCTAAAATCATATAAGGAAAAAAACAATCTCAGGGTAAAGGTGAGGAGCTGAGAGGTTATGGGAGCAACTGGTTGCTCTCAGTCAGTCTCCAAGAAGCTGCCAGCAAGGGGGACCCAGCCCACCTCAGCCTCTGCCCGGGACCAGGAGGAGCACACACCCAAAAGATGTCAAAGCCTCAAGCAGCAAAAATGAACCTGAAAGGCTGTGTCATCCATGAGGTGATCACCTGAACCTCTGCAGGCTTCTGGGCAGGACCAGTTTCATTTCACCATGGAGACTATAAAGGCCACAGTCGTACATGAGAAGAGTCTGAGCAAAGATGGGTGACATACATCCCAGTTTGTCATGGTGGTGGATGACTTCAGCTGTTGAGTTTGAGCCAGCTAAACCTTGTGAGAACCAAGGGAAGGAGAAGGCTTCTGAGATGTCACTGCTTTGTTTTGTGCCCTTCTGCTCATCTAGAGCTGGGTGCCTGGAAATGTGCTCACCTCCAGGAGTCATGTCAAGACATCTTGGCAGTTACAGTGTGACTTTCAGAAAGGATCATGTAGACGCAGAAATTCTCTTCTGCCCTCCTACCTTACCTACACATCCATCTTTATGTATCATTTCCTGGCTATTTTTTGAGCTTAGCTACTTCTCTTTTTCACTATTCTGAGTTACACGTGTAAAGAGTCCATCCTACCAGTGAGATTCTTCTGCCAGTGGATGATGACTCGGTGCAAATAATTATCATTTACTACTTCAGTTTATTGTTTAAACTTCCTGAGAGATGGGACTGCCACTCTTTCCTTTCAGAAGCTGTACATGATTCCAGACCAGAGGATCTCAAGATCTGGGACTTGATTTCACAAACTTTTCTGCTAAGCAAAGTTTTAATACCAGATTATGTACTGCTGAATTCTTGTGCTATGAAAAGAAACCTGTCTTGAAATTATGAGATTGCAACATTTGAAATTATTTATATGATTATATTTGGCTGGAACAAGAAAAATCTATTCTGGTGGGGGGTTTTAATTATTCATTTGCAAATGTCACAATTAAGAAAAGCTGCAAAGGGTGAAAGTTGTGTATAATGGGAATTGTATAGTAACAGCATAATGAATATTAGATGCTTCTGTCAAAGGATCATATCTGATTGAATAATACCAGAGAAATCAGAAGAAAAAATCTTATGTTTGTCCTCCAGAGGCTGGAGAAAAATGCAACATGAAGGACTGAAGTTCACTCAGGTTTTGAAGCAGAATAAGAGAAGCAGAACTGATTTTTGCATTGTAAGACACATTTGCTTTTAACCTCTAGAAGGCCATGTATCTCCTCAGCAGGGAGACAGCTAGTACCAAGAAATTCTGGCATACAAAAGGAGTGGTCTGTCAAGGTCTGGCAGGTCCACAGAAGAAGCTGGCAGCAGACAGAAGAGCTTTTAAACAGGTTTGTAGAAGCAGAAGAAGAAATGAGCTTAATATTAGAAAAGGACCTACCCACAGAGACATTCAGAAAAGCTGAACAGGCGTTACTGTGGTCTTCAAAGGGAAGAGAACAAATTTTTCCTCACAGAAATAAATTCAAGTCTGAAAAAAGCCCCACTCTGGTGGGAGACGGGCCTCATCCCAAGCAGCTATTGATGCTTATCTGGATGACTTGAGCACTCACTCTTCCTAGTGAAGACACTAGCCAGTCAGCAAGAAATTGTACCAGCCATTTGGAATGCCATTGTGCGGAAACCTGGATGGCAGAGTCATGCTGCATTTAATTACTTTTTCTTTGCTCCCCAGAAAGGTCTGGATCACACGGGCTGGGCTGCAGAAGACTTAAGTCTACCATTGAAACAAGGCCCTCTACTATTACTAATACAGATGCTGAGTGAAGGGCTCATGTTCCTTGGAAATATGTGTCCAAATTTCACTTTAGGTACCTAAAAATGAATTTAATCTTATGGCACCCAGCTACTTGTGTTCATAATATGCTAAAGGACAGACACAAACCCTGTTACCAGACAGATCGGTTAGAACTTTTTACCCATCCCCACCATTATGATCTGAAATTACAGAGCAAGGAACATATGTTTTATGGTCTGTGGGTCTAAATATTATTCAACAACTTTTACCTGCCAAATTATTTGTTGGCTTTGTTATATACCTTTGCTCAGCTTCTCTTCTTGCAGACAGTACAACAGCAGGACTGGAGGCAGCTATGTATGTGTATAGGTGAAAAGACTATCCTGTCCCCAGAGAAGGCATCATGTTGTTAGCCACAGCATATGTCTGCTTTGTGTCAGGGCAGGAAAGCTAAGGGTCCCTTCTGCTATGGCTGTGGCATTCTCCTGCTTAATTAAAGTTACAAAAAAGCAGCAATTTAAACAGAGCAGCTGGAGAGCTGTGACTGGTGGTGTATGGAAAAGAGAGTGACAGACCAGGGCTACATTCAAAATGTATAGCTGGTCCCAAATTACAGGAACGCCATTAGTCTTGGAGGGTTTCAATCTCCGTGTAGAGTCCTTACCCAAAACAAAGCTCCATGTGTGTGTTCCAATACCAGCAAAGCTCAGACAACAGTGTTTTGCATCTAACACTCAGGCACTGAAATCAATGATCTCTCTTGGGATGGACCCACCGCATCAAACACTTAGGTCTAGCTGTGCCCAGTTGTTTCATTACTGGAACTAATGGCCCAGATGATTTGTTTTCTGCCACTGTTGGCACACTTATTTGTGGTCTAAATGCTTCCATTAGAAACAATCAAGAAATAAGTCTTATGGCTTAGATATTGCTTTTCTAAAGGTCAGTATTTAGGCATGTTGGTTGGGGAGAGGTTGAATGCTCGTACCACTGTAAGCTGGAATACTGCCAAGCCACTGCCTTTCAGATATATATTTTGTGTTACCACCTAGCCCCAGTGTATTAGGTGTTACAATATCTTTAGGTACAATAGGCCTCAACCTATGTCTATGGGACGAATAAGAAAAGGAGAAGCAAAGATAAACACTGTCATGCCAGAAGCATGTGATGCCACAGGGAATGAACTCTGAAGGTCCCAAAATAGCTATATTACAATCTATATCTGAATATAATGATATATCTATAATGATACACTCTGTGTATGTGTGTGTGTGTGTGTGTGTGTATATATATATATATATATAAAATAAGATCTATAAAGTTTTGAATTTCTTGAGCTCCATGTCTCTGGGCCGATATACAGTCATGTTCATGTAAGGCTTAGTCTTTATTCACAGGCAGTCTCCAAGGTCCTACAGGTATTGGAAAGCAACTGTCTGAGGGGCTGATGAGCTGTTTGGTGCTGGATCAGGCTCACTTGGTACAGAACTATTCTTTGGCTACTAAAACTAACCCCAAACCAACAGAGCACAGAGTGTCCTCAGTGAAAACGTTGGTCTCAAGAGGCAATCAAAACTGAGCCAGGGTTTTGTTAATCTTCTCACACTAATCTATTGTAAAAACCTGAAACAGAGGGCTGCCACAGCTGATAGGGGAAAAACAGCCTCATGTTTGTAGCTAGACTCCCCAGGCTGTGCAAGCCAAGCATCTCACTAGTCTCTCTGTCTGGGTTTATCCTGCCTGAGCTCTTCAGTTGGGAGAGCAGTCAAGACTTACATGGTCCCAAGCTCCTGCATGGTCCTTGGGAAGCCATGTGTCCTTTTAGGTGCCCTGAGCTCAGCCTGTCTTCTTTATTAAGCAGACTTGTCATAGGATCACAGACTGGTTTGGGTTGCAAAGAACCATTGAAAATCATCTAGTTCCAGCCCTCCTGCCAGGGGCAGGGACACCTTCCACTACACCAGGTTGCTCCAAGCCCCGTCCAACCTGGCCTTGAACACTTCCAGGGATGGGGCAGCCACAGCTGCTCTGGGCAACATGTTCCAGTGCTTCACCACTCTCATTGTAAAAAATTTCTTCCCTATGTCCCATCTACATTCTTTCAGTTTAAAGCCATTCCCCATTGTCCTGTCACTGCAGGCACTGGCAAAAAGTAAGCCCCCTTTAATTACTGTGATAACGTCTTCCTGAAGCCTTCTCTTCTCCAGGCTGAACACCACCAATGCTCCCAGCCTGGCTTTATAGCAGAGGGCCTCCAGCCCTCTGATCATTTTTGTGGCCCTTATCTGAGCTCATTCCAACAGTACCATGTCTTTCTTGTACTAAGGACTCCAGAGCTGGATGCAGCACTGCAGGTGGGGTCGCACCAGAGCAGAGGGGCAGAATCCCCTCCCTTGACCTGCTTTCCATGCTGCTGGTGATACAGCCCAGGGCATGGTTGGCTTTCTGGACTGCAAGTGCACATTGCTGGCTCATGTTCAGCTTTTCATCTACCAGTACCCCCCAGTCCTTCTCCACAGGGCCACTCTCAATCCTTTCATCCCCCCATCTACACTGATACTGGGGATTGCCCCAATACAGTTGCAGGACTTTGCACTTGGCCTTGTTGAGCTCCATGAAGTTCACATAGGCCCACTCCTCAAGCCTGCCAAGGTCCTCCTGGACAGCATCCCTTCCCTCTAGTGAAACAACTGCAGCACTCAGCTTGGTGTCATCTTCAGACTGAGGGCACACTCAATCCCACTGTGTCATTAGTTAAGATATCAAATAGTATTGTCCCATTATGGACCCTTGAG
Source organism: Falco rusticolus (assembly GCF_015220075.1). Lineage (NCBI taxonomy): Eukaryota > Metazoa > Chordata > Aves > Falconiformes > Falconidae > Falco > Falco rusticolus. Next base: position 22,661,601 of record NC_051191.1, on the reverse strand, counting down.
AGACACCACTCATTGCTGGTTTCCACTTGGACGTTGAGATGCTGACTGTAACTTTGGATTTTGCCATGTAGACAATTACTTATATACCTAATAGTCCATCCATCAAATCCCTATCTCTCCCATTTAGAGGCAAGAATGTTGTGGGGGACAATATAAAAGGCATTCTATGATTCCAGGTAGATAACATCAGTAGCTCTTCTCTTGTCCACTGATGCAGTCACTCCATCAAAGAAGGCCACTTCTATAACCACTTAGTTAGGCACAATTTGCTCTTGGTGAAGCCGTATCAACCTTTCTCTTCTGCTTTTACTGCTGGGGAGGGGGTGGACAAGGCTATATCAGATGGAAAGACTGCTCAGCAGCCAGGCCTGGATCAGTAAGAACACACAATATTGACAGAGTTTGCTTTATCAACAACATGACTGCTGCCGAGCCACAAAACAGCAGAGCCACAATGTGTCAAGTCATAAATAACTCATCGTGAGGAAAGTGTGCACCGTCTGGGCATGGAGCCATAGCATTCATCCTTAGATACGCATTCAAATCAGCTCCATTAGTATCATATTCTTCTGTAATTACTCCATTGACTCAAACTGCATCTTATCTCCCCCCGAGAGCTGCGAGCAACCTTTAATTTACTGAAAGGCAGAAGGAAGGAGAATGCTAACATAACATCCACGCTGTGTTCTGAGCAAGTCTATGGAGAACATGCAAATGGCACATGAAAGCCTACAAAGGTTGAACAGTACCAGTTCTGCAGGTGCTCAAGTCAGCAAAAGCAAAAAGCTGAATGCTAATGGGTGCCAGTGTTTGCTGATATAGCAGCATCCCAGGACCCTGGTGTTTGCCCTCAGGGTATGAGGGGTATGAACTGTTCAGTGACCCAGGGCTGTTCTGTGTTGGTGATGAAACCCAAAACCTGTCAAGTTTCATGCGGTCTCCAGTTTCCTAGCAGAGGTTTCAAAGTGCTCTTGTTACAATATCTTGTTTTCAGAAGTATCTTTCATGAAACTCTACAAATTCTCCTCCTTAGTCCCCTTTAAATGAGGGTCTCGTGAGTTCCAAGAACTCCGTGAAACCTTTACTATTTCTATTATTATTGTTGGCACACAGGAAGTTCATTACTACCAGGAGCTGTTTGGAATAGGTTTCAGGGTGAGAGAGGGTATGAAGGAAGCACTTAGGCTGTCCCTCATCACTCCACTGTGCAGGAGCTGTTGCAGAACAACAGCTAAAAGCTGCATGACCTCTCTGCAAAAAAAAAAAAAATAAAAAAAATACACCAGTTGAGGCAAGCTGAGAAATTAAGAGGGTAGGGGTAGGTTTAGAAAAAGAAGAAAGAACTTCTTGTCAGATAGAGGAAACTGCACAATTTTGGTCTAGACCACGTCTGGAGTAGTTGTGTATCGACCAAAGCAGTGCCACCTGAAAGATGAAAGGGAAGGTTGCTGGATGGGGAATCCTGTGGGCAGGAGAGGGGTGGTGGTGCTCGTCGGCCTGTGCAGGGACCTGCCAGCCTAGCACTAGCAAAGCTGGTGAGCACCAGCCCGGGACAGGACGCCAGGTCTCTTTGATCAGAGCTTGCTGCTTCTTTGCTAGGATGGATTTTATTTTGCATATATGTGGGCCACGGAAGTAAATGAGTTGTGCGTTGGCCAGGATGAAAGGCTCTGCGCCGCGCAGTGCCATTACCTCTGTGTTTATGTAGGAGTGGAAAGCAAAGGAAAAATGTAATGAGAAAGTCTGGTTTCACTTAGGTGCTGTTTATATTGAGAGTCAAGAACTCCCAGCCCACACATACTCTCCCCAGACAGGTGCCAGCTACAGAGTCAAGATTAAGAGGAAGAGACAAAGAGAAAAATTACAGTAGCATGTGCTACTAAGAGAAGTTTTGGTGGTAAAGCGCAAGCAAGCAGAATTAAAAAAAAAAAAAAAAAAAAAGAGAGCGAGAGAAAGAAGAATCCTGCCCAAGGATGTGCTCAAGTTTCTTGGAGGGCTCTCTCTGGTCAAGTCACCAAGACCATAATCTCCCAGCTGTATTTGCCAAAGTGTTAAAATGTAAATGTAATTTAAATAAATGACAACATTTTATTTGAGGTGCTAAGCCCCTGCAAATGCTGGAGGAGCCAAGGGTGTTAATGTTTCTCTGGCAAACACAGCACATAGCTGAGTGCCCAGCTTGAGCACTTTGAAGGGATGGATTTTACCCTCTGGATTTAATTTCCTTAAATTAAAGCAAATTTGCACCAGAGCAAGTTTGAAGAAAAAAAAAAAAAAAAGGTAGTTTTTGCTTGTTGTGCTGTTTCTTCCATCTCAACTATCTTTATGTCTTGCAGTTCTGTATCTCCATTCAAACACCACTTTTCCCTCCTGTAAATGTGTGGCAAGTCACGATTAGGCTTTGTTTTCCAGTGGATCTGCGTGGGTATAAACAAGCGTGCGAAGCATCAAGCCAGGAAGGACCAAGCTCTCAAGTCCTTGATGCAATGTGTTGCTTGAACCCCTGAGAAATAAACCATACCTACAAACCAGCCAGAGAAGGAGCCCAAGAAAAAAATGGGATGATTGTAGGTATTTATCCTCTGTGTGGGGAAGGGTAATCATGAGGTTTCTTTTCCATTTCCCAGACAGCTGAAATTATGCTTTCGAATTTGGAAGTCTGTCATCGTTCTCTTGCCACTCCTATCAGTTCTGGCCCAAAGTCTGGTAAAGTCACTGCAAATCAACACAGTACCAACAGCCCGTCTGTTGGCATCCAGAGACTTGAAAATGAGCCTCACTGGGTCAAATCCGCTCTAGCTTCTCTAGCCAAACAACTAATCTAGGTATCAAAAAGGCACAGGTGAAAAAGAGACAAAGTCACATATTCAAGGTTTGAAAGTAGCTATGAGGTTCTCTAAAGAGGTCTATGTACCCTAAAGGTATGACTGACACTATCTATAGGAAATCACAGGTGAGACTTGATTTCAATGAGGTTCCCCAGGTGCAGGGGGAAGCACAGGTTACTTCATCAGGCATATTATTCCCAGGATCTCTCATTTAAGGTGTCAGCTTATGATTTTCTGGTGCCTCAAACAGCTTGAAAGGGAAGAAATTATTCCATGATGTATTAGATGATGTTCGGGTTGCTTTTGTTCTGGATGAAAAAACCCTCAAACTGAACTCTGAAGGTCAACAGAGTTCAAGTCAGGTAAATGATATTGCTAGTGGAAAGGGTCACTAATATGCTTTTGTCAACATGAAACATTTATTGGAGTCACAGCACAGTTGTTGGTTCAGAACAAAAAGGCTTTCTCCTAAGTTTCCACCCCAGAGTTTATCAGTCGGTAAAACTGGACTCAGAAAGAAAAGATGGGAAAAAAATTTGTGTTGTAGCTGAGGCTGAAAGACTAAGCAAGCAAGTTTCAATGTGTAGTTCAGGCAGCTTTGATTTATGGCTTTGTAAAGTCTCATAAAGACCTTCCAGACAGCATACAAAATGAAAATAATTAATTCTTTACATGTCAGAATCGGGACAAAGATGCTAGACGTGGAGAACTTCATTGGCATTTAATCATGCTTTATTACTGAGGCAATCTTTAAATATTAAATGACAGTCAGTTATTTACAAGCACACTGCTGCCACAGTAATTTGTGACCAAACAAGTCTAACTGGTGATTATATTCAAATCTAATTTTTGTTGGGATCATGTTTATATCACATTTAAGATTGGCTCCATCTGGAGCAGATGCAGCCTTCTCATAAAAGGAATAATTGATCAAATTCTGGACTTGGTTACACGCTTGCAACTCCATTGTAATCCAAAATACATGCCTACATGTCCCAGTGGGGAGGGTCAGCTGGAAGTTCTCGTTAATTAGTATATTATGTGCTCACATAAGAATTTTATGCTGCTATTAGTGAAAAATGGACTGATCCTCTGCTTGTAAAGGATTATGCTGACAGGTAGACAGCAGATCCTTTGGTGCTGGAAGTTCTCAGCATATTTGTCATTAGTCCCTTGCTGATGTCATTTTGAAAATAAGACAAAAGAATATGAGCATGTTTCCTGACATTACTTCAGCTTTTGTGAAGAATTTCATGCAAGAACATGAATTAAAAGTCTCCTGAACAGGACTGTGAGCTTTCCATGCTGACATACCATGTTCACCTCTTGCCACTTGGCAGGTATATGTTATTTTAGTTTATAGCTTTCAGCATGATTGCATAGAAAAGAGGACAAATTCTGGCTGGTTTACAGCTGGAGAAACTGAGATACAGAGGGATGTTCAGATATGCCAAGGAGGATGGAAATTTGTGTCTGCTGCATTGGGCCTCACTGGCTCCTTTAGCAATGCCTGGGTATTACTATTTCAGGACAGGCATGAGGTTTGCCTCGGAGACTGAAATGCCTCTGGCTTCTGTTCTCAGGCAGCCCTGTGCTTCCTCCTCTCCCTTCCTCTGCGTCCTCCCACCAAGGCCACCCACATCCTGCTCACGGAGACCCTGCGCTCCTCTTTCTTTCCTTGTGGCCCTTATTTTCCCTCAGCCCTGTGTTCCAGCCTCTTCCCTTAGATGTATACCAGATGTCCTGTGTTCCTCCCACCACCTTTTCTTTCTATCTTCTCCCTCCCTCTCATGCCAGTAGCTCTGTGTGTGTGTGGTCCCCAGCCCATCACATGCCATGACCGTAACCTCCCTCTCTCTTCATCATAAGGGTCTTCTGCAGTCCCATTGCTGGGACCCTCTTCTTCCTCTCTGTATTTATCATGTCTCTTCCCCTATGGTGGCTGAATCCAAATCCCCTAGCATCTCCATATGCCACGTTTGCATTCTCATCCCATCAGTCGGTATGCATTCTGCATGCTGCCTTCCCCCCACTGCACTTCTACTTCCAACCACAGAGCCTCTGTGAATAGCCTCATCTTCTTATTTTGCTCCAATTATTTATTTTCTTTTTGGCTGGAAAGGCAACCATCGAGGGTACCAACATTTTAAAAAAAGTTGTGCTGATCGGCAGAGCTGGCAGCAAGGACACTGTTACACAGTAAGGCACTGAGAGCCGCTGCTAAACAAGTCTCTGATGCTCAGACCCTCAGAAAAGCTGGATGTGGATACTCAGACACCAAGACCTCTGTGGGTCTCCTGTTCCTCTCCAACCTGCCACCAAAAGCGGCTTAGCTCAGGCCACTGATGGCAGAGTGCCCTGACAGCCTGGGACTGATCAGATGCAACACCTGAGCAGTGTGTGTCATGGAGACATAAGTGTTCCTTGTGTGTGGGGGACTGCAAGAGTATCACCCACAAGACCTCAGAGAGCTCAGCAGGAAGGTCTCAATGCTGAGGGGCAGCAGAAAGCCCAATTCCTAGCTGTGACGAGGAGTTTATTCACAGGTCTCCCCAGTGACAGCAGAACATCAAGGCACTTAGAAGAAGATGTTCAGCAGGGACTTCAGGGCAGCACCACACAACATCCTGATGGATTATTTTGTAGCTCGTTCTTAAAAAAAAAAAAACAAAACACTGATGGATGATTTGATATGGTGATTTGGATGACTGCATAATTTGAATCACCCAGATTGTCAAGAGCAGTGGGCCCACTCCTGACTGCTCCTCTGATTGCAGACTGCTACACATTTGTACTCCTAAATTTGACCATGGGTACTTCTAGAGAAACGCCTGGTGCAGGTCAGACAGCAGAATCCCTGCTCCACCACTGCAAAGGCATGGAAGCATCTTTGGATCAGTACAGTGTCAGCCCTTTAGTGTTGCCTGCTCCAACACCACTGACCTGTGGAGGCTGGAGATGTCTGTGCCCGATGTGGGGAATCTTTTCTGCTACAGTGAACACTCACGGCAGGAGATAGGTACTAGGAGTGGCTTTGGTAGCACAGAGAAGAGCAGCAGATGAGCAAAGGCAGGGTGACGTGGTTGGAAGGGAGCAGGTAGGAGCAAAAAGAGGGGTAAAATTGTCACAAAAGCGTTGTAAAGCCAAGAACACCACCGGCTGCATTGCCATCTCAATGACAGCAAAGAGATGCCTCAGTCTGATCCCGTTTCCTCATGCTTATAAGCAGCACACATGCATCAAAGTCTATACGTCACACAGTGACAGAAACACTGATTGGAAGGAGCCTCTTGAGGTCTCTTGCCCAACCTTCTGCTCAAAGCAAGACTGCTGCCAACACTACATCAGGTCAGCCAGGGTTTTGCCCAGAAAAGTCTTGAAATCCTCCAAGCACAGCACCCCCATCATTTCTAGGTGACGTCTCCCCATGTTGCACTACCCTCCGGGTGAGAAAGCCTTTCCTGACATCCGTCCTGAACCTTCCAGGCAAAAAAAAATTAAAAAACAAAACAAGTGACACCACAGAAATGTGTTGGTGAGGGAGATCGTAACAGCATCTGGTTTGGCTCCTTGAATGACAGCTCGACTAAATATACATACTATATGTATAGATAACAGTCAGCTATCTCTTCTTCAAAATCTCATGCAGAAGAGAGATCCCAGCACCTCCATAGCCAGCCCTGCCTTTTACACTGAAGCAAATTATTGCTCTCAGGCAGCTCCAGTTGTTCCTTATATTCTACATAGGGGCTGTGGTTGATGGCAACAGGAATGAAACAGTGGTCTACAGAGCTCCCAGCTCTGGTAAGAGCAGCGTAATCCATCTGGAAACCCTGATTCTGATGATTTTCTTAAATACAGCAGATATATCTCATATTAAACCTATTTCTAACACCTTGTCTACAAGGACTGGTATCTTTGCCAAACACAATTATTACCTGACTATGAAGGAGAATCGAGGAAAGGTGCTTTGAATATGTGTGATTTCACAGGGAAATAGGAGAGGAATGGACTACTAAATAAAAGCTGTGGTACAAAAAAGTTGTCACACATGTGGCTTCTATTCCTCAGCGTTTATCAGTGAGGGAGGGGGAAAGCATGTGATCTCCAGTTACCTAACCAAGAGAAAATGAGAACAGCGCTATTTGCCCATTATTCATTATTTTAGTAGTACCAGCAGCAAAATACCCAACTTTGTGATCTTCTAATTTAGGCAAGAACAAATTGAATTCACCAGAACTGTACTCCAAAACTTTACTGTTGCCTCCAAGCACACACAAGCCAAAAATAATACAGACAAAGGATTCCACAGTCACTGGCACTGCAGTCTTGAGGCACCTGGCTGAGGCGGCAAAAATGCAGCATTCAATCAAGTCAGCGGGGGGGGGGGAAAGCCTGCTTGTTTCAAGGGATTTGGATCAGGTCCAAAATAGGCGAGGATCACCAAAAGATAAAAAGACAGGTGAATGAAATGTACTGCAAAAGTGCCCAGTATTTTTACAAGCATCCCCTAAAGTCTTCTGAAAATAGCGCAGGAAAGCTGTGGCTGTATATTGTATTATTTTAGTAAGAACAGCCATTCGCCCTTTCTTGACTGCACACCAACTAATGCCAGATAAACGCTCCTATGGATTTTTTCCCTCCCTTTTTACACTTTATTGAAGTGAGCCAAATCTCTTACCTTGCTGCACAGTGACTTCTAGAGCACTCACCTTTGGCACATGGATGATGGATGGTCTGGGGATGTGAGTACAGAGTGCAATAACATCATGGCTTAGCTCATTAGCAGCAAATGCTGATGATTGCTTGGTAGCAGACACTGACTGAGCAGCAATATGATTGCTAGAATGCCTGCTAGCGCGGCTGTGTTTTTCAGAGCATCTGCTGGCTTTGAACATCTCCTCACTGTCCTTCTCTTCTCTGTTCTTGATGCTGCTGGCTGCTACGGCAGATGGCTGCAGGCACACTGCTGAGGTCACCTCTGTCCTTTCCTCCTCCATGGCTAGAGGGTTTGTGTTGGGCTGGTCAAACGGAATGTTTTCGTGTGCATTTCCAAAGCAGGTGAGCAGGGCTGAGCAAGGGAAAGGATGCATCTTGGATGACAGGTTATCGGATCCGTTTAGCCTGCTTTCCACATCCGCATAATCAACAGGCTGCATTCACATCCAGAAGAGCACCCAAAATGAAAGCCCAGGAATAATGTCATTCCAGCCTTCCCCAGTGACAGCACCCCCTTTTCTGCTGTCAGGAGCATTCAGAAGTGGGGTACGACACCTCCTCCTCTGGCCTCCACCATGGTCAGCCCACTATCTCCTCGCCACCGCCCACTCCTATTATCTGCAAAGCAAAGAAGTGCAGACACAATAAAAACGTTTGCAACCCTTGCATGCTCTTTCTGGGAGCTGTCAGCAGCTAAACAAAGCCCTCACAACAGCCCCATAACCCCGGCGGGCTATGGTTACAGGAGCGGACACTACAGCACCAGGCGGTCCTCAATCAATACTGCTGCGGCCTCAAGTTACCTGGCGAAAGAGGCAAAAAGATAATGTAGCCCGAGCTCCCCAGCCATAACAGCATCCACACGTGTATCAGTGTCATCATAACAATAGCATAATTGGCTCCCATTACACTGCTCAGATATTTGTCAGCGATAAAACCCCAAATCATTCATTTATCGCTGACTCAGATCAAAAATGTACTTTCAGGCTCTGGCTGGTCTGTTCATCATTAAGAAGGAAAAATGCGTGTTGCTTTGGTGAGGGAGGAGAAGATGGGGTGTTGTGTGGGCACCCCACGTCCTGCCCAGCACACACTCCCCCAGCACAGGTAGGTTCTGTCCCCGCAGCTCCCTCTCCAGCCATGCCACTCACTTGCGGCTGTGCAGCATCTCCTTTCCCAGCTCTTATCAAAGGCACCCACTGCTCCACCTGGACCCCTCCGTCCCCCAGGGAAATCCAGGGGAGCATCCTACTACAACTCATCTGCCATCGGGCAGGAGTAAGGGGAGGCACTTCCTTTCTCAATGTGCAGTGACTCAATGCTGGCTGTTAAAACAAAAATGTATGGGAAGTGAGGGAAGGAGGGAGAGTCTGTGGTTAGAGCATCTGCCCCCAGAAAATCCCAGTTCCTTCTTTTTTGTGCTGCCACAGGCTTCCTGTGTGATAGTGGAGACGTTATTTGATCTCTGTCTCCATCTGTAAAAAGGAGGAGAGTAATCACTTCTTTTTTTCCACCCACTGTACATATCCTGTCTCTTTATAAAAGGTTCTAAACTCTTGAGGGCAGTGGCTTGCTCTTCTTTGCTTTTAAGCTGCTGGTACAAAAGACTTCCAAAGACAAACGTGGCATCTAACTGCTAACAGCATCCAAAGAGAAATTTGAGAAATTTGGGGGTTCAGTCTTTCCCAACAAACCCATACTCTTCCGTTTACCCTTCTAGCCTGGTTTGTCATTAAGTGTTGTTAGACACTTGTCATACCCTCCCTGTAACTGTGCCTTTCATCTTACTGTCAGGCTTGACACTCAGCAAAAATGTGATATATTAAGAGAAACTCACGTTTCTAGCAGCTCATCAGGAACCAGAGTGCAGAAGGTTGAGGGTTAAATTCCCATTGTGCCAACAGCAAAACAACCTTGGATCCCTCATCTCCCATGAACCTCGCAGTTCTCTTTGTACTCCTTCCTAACCAGCACAAATTGTACATCAGCTTGTCTCAGTGGCTGGTGTTGGGTTTTAGAAAGGTCCAAAGTAGCCTCCAGCTTCAGTCACAATGCATTTTGAGAAACAGGGGTCCTTGCTGTCCTGTATCGCTCCCTGTTTTGTAAATACTACCAGGGTGGAGTGAAGACCATACAGCTCCTGGAGTGAGAAAGATGCACTTGGTGACCCAAAAAAGCTTGAAAAATGTTAGGAGGCAGTCTGACAGTACAGAAACCAGACTCACAGTGAGGAAATGTGCTGCAAAACTGGAAATTATTTCAGTGAAGTGTATTATGTATATTATAGTCATGGAAGAGGATGATTTTGGTTTGGGGTCCATCTTTCTTCACTTGTGAGGTGAAAGGATCAGCACCAATCTGTATTCCACTTCAACAAGTGCCAGGAGACAAGAGACTGGCGGCGCTGACATGCAGCACCTTCCTCTTCCTTTGCATCCATCAGGGTAGACATGGATCCCTCTGAAAGTGGATCCGTTGCAGACAGATCCATTTTGCACCCACCCGGATTCCCTGCTCTTCTGCACAGCACTGTGGGTGCCTGCCTGAAAGTTTTGGGCTCTGCTCTGGGGAGCAGGGAGATAAAAGTTCAGGTGGAATTTTTTTCCTCTGAACTTTTAAATCACTTCAGTTCTTTACTGCATCTGACTTTGGATGCTTCTTTCCCTCGGTTTCTGATAGAATAGTACTTCTCTGTCTCATGGATGCTAAACACTGTAAGCTGAAGCCTGACAGGTTAAGTCTGTCAGATCGGGGAACTTCAGAAGCGGTGGGAGTACCCACAAGCCTGGGTGCCTATTTGAGTTTTACAGCCCCATTAAGCTGTGAGGCTGGACCTTGCAACAAGCTTTCCCATGGGATTTCTGCTGCCTCTATTCAGTCCTGGGCCCTGGCAGGACAACAGGCAAAATGTTTTCAAGAAACTACTGAAATATTCAGATCCTTGGAAGATCAGTTTGAGTCTAGACATAAACAGAAGTTTAGAGACTATCTTATTTCTTGCAGAGCAAGTCCCCTCTAAGTGCATTTCCCTTTACTAATCCTTAGGCTTCATAAAAAATTAAAAATGCCTGAGAGAAACTAGTAAAATCCTCTAGAAGGTTTTTCTGTGTTATCCTCTAAACTTAGCTGTGCATTTCTGAGTGGTTATGTATTACCTGTGATTGGGCTAGGTATGATACCACTTGGGTACTTGATGTCTTAGCACATGATATTATTGGTAGTTATTTCACCATGACTATACTAAACAAGGGAGCTCAGGGGCTCTCAGTATGTCCAGAAAATCCTGGATATTGGTTGCAAAAAGGCTTTGTAGACCACAGCGGCTGAGACTCCACTTGTGACTAGACACCAGGCTAGGTACAGACCCAGGCACAGGGTCCAGCTGAGCAGAATAGATGGCACTGGGCACACACCAAACAGCTTTCATGGCTGCGAGCGGTCAGACTGCGAGGCAGGGCTGGCCAACCAAAGAAAAACTGCTTTTTTTCTGGGAACACTATTTGGCGTTCAGGTGGGAACAGTAATTTCGAAGTGATGCACAACTAAGACTTCAAGCGATCTGACACATCTTTAATTACACAGTAAAGTGTCCTTGGAATTAAAAAAACTAGCTTCAGCTAGTCAGTCAGCCAACAACCTACATTTAATTTTTTCCAGGCCTCCAGCCGGCCATGCCAGCCTTTCTTCAGCTCTTTCTGAGAACCTTGTGGGCTTATAGAGATGCTAGTCTACATGAAGTCTAGCTGCACGAGCGAGTCATGATCACTTCAAGCCACCATGCAGCACAGATGTATGCCTGTGTGAAGAGGCATTGTTCTAAAAAATCAGATGTCTGCTTGTGTTACCTCTGAGGAGGGAGAACATTCAGTGCCCGCTTGCTGTGAGAGCCACAGAAATGCTTTTTCAGACAACAAAATGGGCTAAATGCTCCATTGAAACTGTAAGAAAAGCGATCAGGACAAAGGTAATTAACCCATGAGTCTTGTCCTGAGTTTGAAGACAACATAAGAAATCTCCATAAGCCAAGAACTCCCAGAATGAACTGGTGGTAGTATGTAAGAGGTGACAACCATGAGCCCCAGCAGTCAGACCTGGGCCCAGCCTCCTCACAACTCGGAGCTATTTGGTTTTGGCTTAAGCCCATCACTCCAGCTGACTCTAAAGACACAATTCCAGGTTTATTTCATTCAAGCAGATCTCCTTGCACCTGTCAACCAAGCATGCTAATCACATTTTTATTTTTATGCACAATGAGATATTATTAGGACAACTGACAAGACTCACTTTATTCTTCCTGAATTTGCTCATAAATCAATGATGAGCTGAAATGTACTGTCTTAATGCCTCAGCAAGCTGGACATGTCGAGTAAATGGAGAAGGTGAATTTCAGCCAACTTTTGACCTGTCTTCGGTATTATTCTTTCAAGAGAAATTTTTCCTTCACGTGGTTGCTATTATACTCTCTTCTCAGCAGGAGGCATGGGGTCAGATGTAGCTCAGGCACCCCATGCTTACAGCAGGCACTATGCCTAGCTGGTTACCTTACTTTGCAGGAGCCAGCCTTACAGCATGTCACCCTGCTTTTGTGCTTCTGTGTTATCCCTTCTTTCCTCATCATGGTGCCCCTACGGTAGCACCGATTCTCTAAACATTGCCCAAACCCACGTCTGCCTGGTAGGTGTTGGCTGTAGCGTGGCGTTCCCCAGAATTTCCTCTTCCCCATCCTGCCGTAAGCCCTGCCTGCGCCTGCTGCCTCTATCCTGCCTGCGGAAGGAACATGTTCAATCTGAGCTGGTGATGATCAGTAGAACTGCACTGCTTTCAAATTATAGGGGTCTGAAAGGGTGATCAGAGGAATTGAGTCCAGTTTCCCGCTGTCTCTTCTACCTCCTTTCAAACTGTCCAAACTTTAGCTGAAAACCAGCTGAGCTTCTGGCTTCCCCTCCTTCATATAGACTTTCTATATACACAAAATATATACAGTCTGTAGAAAAAACAGAGTAGGGTGTTAAGAGAGTGTACCTAAACTATGAAATACAGCTAGAAGCAAATTGGCACTACTTAGGTGGAGCTTAACAGAAGACAGTTCAGAGAACAGCAGTGCCGATGGCAGAGGGACCAGCTCCCAAGGGAAGGCTTAAAGAGCTCAGCTGGACATGCAACAAGAAACCAGTAAGATAAACAATATGATAAGATTGTCTGTGTTTATCTGAGAGGCATAGGGACTGAGGTTAAAAAAGAAGCTGATTATGGTAGTCAAAATGTTCCTTAATAACTTCAGAGTTTCTTTCATCCTTTGTTGTACCTGCTGTTAGTCATCACTGATGGTAGGTGGCTGGGTCAGAGGAATCATTACTCTCATCCAGTTATGGCAGAGCTTGTGTTTCTGGAGAGAAAAATATTAGATTGATTAGCAAAATAATTTACTTGATAGTAAACCAGTTTGAAAAAATGCACAGAAAACTTTTTGAGAGTCTTTTTTTTTTACTTATTTTCTGAATTTTTTAAATGTTTTGATGCTTTTAAGACTTAATCACAATTCTGGTGCTTGAAGAATTCCAGCTAATTCTACAGTTCAAGTATTCAACAAAAAAAGATGCCCTCTTTTGTCCAAAAAAACCCCCCAAAACATTCCATTAGAAATCTGAATTTTGAAGGTCTTGAGTGGGCCTGTTCAGTGAGCTCCAAAATCTTGCTCCCAGAAGGCCTTGGAACAGCTAAAACCCAACAACGATCATCGGCCGGAGGCAGACACTGAGCACACCCCTCTCTGTCTTCCCAGGAAGGGTTGCCATCTGGGGGGCTGTGAAATGCTCATCCGCTTACAGATTCCTGCTGGCCACTGAGTAGCTGGCGAAAAAAACAGGCAAAAAGTAAACCCAGCCACTGAGATTACTGAAGGCTGGAAATGAAGGGCTAAAGTAAAGCCCTTTTCAACAAATTGTGCCGTCCTACTGCAGAATGAAAACCAGGATGGCTCCCAAGACTGGATGAATGCATGCATGCACTTTTAATGTTAAAGAAAGCCATTGTTCAGGTTTTCTATTTTTGGCTGTGCAAATAGTATTCATATCAAACCAAAGTCCTGGGCCCAGGAGACAGAGACTATTGTAAACCAAGTCACGATTCTGCTGCTGACATGGCTACAACAGGGATGACGACGCTTACTCAGTTATCTCCCAGCTGGGCAGGTTGCTTCCATCACTGAAAGCTGGGAAAATCTGAAGACCACTTAAGAAATTAGTTCTTTCATAACGAGTGCTCCTAGTTTCTGCAGTGGATTTAGAGCCTTGTTCTTATAGCTGGCTTAGCAGCAATTGAAATAAAACTTCTGTCTTAGCACAAGTTGTCCTTGAGACAGGAGTAGAATCTCTTCTGATTGTAGTATAAAGTATTCAAGATTAAAAACTATACTTGTTCTAGAATGTCCTTTCATTCCCTAATGATACTTGAAGCTTCTGAGCCAGAAAAACATTTCGATATAATGGACACATAACTGATCAGCTTCATTTACTTTCTCATCTGTTCTCAGTTACACAACCGGCCTTCACAACTTTATACACTTAGAGCAGTTTTCCACTTTTTACCCTCACCCAGTGATATTAACATCGCATGACTGCAAGCATTATGTAAAACAAAAGAGCAATGACAAAATATCTCTTTAGCTTCAATGATTTTATGTCACAGAAAGATTTCTTTTGAATTTACAAATAAGCACTGTAGCCTCCCTGTAGCCCTTTTAAAATAACACAGACCTGCCTGATGGCTGATTTTTAGCAATCACCCCAAAAGGCAGGTCACCTTCAAGGAATGAAAGAAAGGGCTTTGTAATCTCATTTCTAACTTAGAATCATAGAACAGTTTGGGTTGGCAGGGACCTTTAAAGCTCATCTAGCCCAAGCCCCCTGCATTAAGCAGGAACATCTTCAACTACACCAGGTTGCTCAGAGCCCCGTCCAACCTGGCCTTGAATGTTTCCAGGGATGGGGCATCTACCACCTCTCTGGGCAGGTAACCTGTGCCAGTGTTTCACCACTCCCATCCTAAAAGAATTTCTTCCTTATATCTAGTCTAAATCTACTGTCTTTTAGTTCATGGCCGTTACTCCTTGTCCTATGGCTACAGGTCCTGCTAAAAAGTTTGTCCCCATCTAGAAAGGCTTCCCAGGGAGGTGGTGGAGTCACCATCCCTGAGGGTGTTTAAAAGACACGTAGATGTGGTGCTTGGGGACATGGTTTAGTGGTGGGCTTGGCAGTGCTGGGTTAATGGTTGGACTCGATGGCCTTAAATCATTTTCCAACTTAAATGATTCTGTGATCTTTCTTATAACCCCCCTTGAAGGGGGATGTTTGAATGGGCCTTATTGGAAGGCCACAATTAGTTCTCCCTGGAGCCTTCTCTTCCCCAGGCTGAACAATCCCAACTCTCCCAGCCTTTCCTCACAGGAGAGGTGCTCCAGGCCTCTGACCATTTTTGTGGCCTCCTCTGGACTCACTCCAACAGGTCCATGTCTTGCACTGGGGACCCCAGAGCTGGATGCAGTGCTGCAGGGGGAGTCTCATCAGAGCAGAGCAGAGGGGCAGAATCACCTCCCTGACCTGCTGGCTACACTTCTTCAGACTGGAAACATATCTTAGATGCAGCAGGCGCATCTCTGGACCCTCATGGCCTGATCCGGTGCCCCAGAGCCATCCTCCACCCCCCGGCCAGTTGCGAGGTGACTGCTCTGCTTGCACAGGTTGCCACGCAGATGCAGCAGATTGCCGGATGCCCTTTAGGTAACGGATGAGCCAAAGGCCACTTCTCCAGAGGGGATTTTCTCAAACAACTCTGATTTTTCCATCTTCTGCATAACCGGCATGGGAAAGGGAGGGTCTCAGCCTTCCTGTTGCTGGTCTGCAGCTGCGTTACTGGAACCCGCAGCAGCGGGCAGGCTCTGCTCTGATGTGAACAGAAATGCCATCGAGCCTAGATTGGGGGAATCATTCTCTGGCTGCCCCTTTCCCGCTCCGCTGGCTAAGCCAAGCCCCCTTCCAGCTGCACACCACAGATGGCAAATTAGGATCATGGAGAGAGGAAATCTGCTCTGTGGCCTTCTGTGCTGGGAATGAGCTCTTCGTTATGCAGATGAGATCCATCCCTGTGTAATTCTGCCTTTACAGCATGGAAATGGAGGCAAACGGAGGGAGCCCGCACATTGCAGCCAGAGGACAGCACAGCATCTAAGCTATGGCACAGCCCTGGACTCTGGGACCAGGAATCTGCTTTTGAGCACAGAGAGAGTAGAGAAATGGGACATGCAAAATAAGGTAGCGATGTCTGGGAGCAGGAAAGGTGGGCTTCCAGGTTCTTTTCATTCCCACTGATCACTTCTTTGAACTCTCCCCATATCTATCTAAACAATATTGTTAGTGCTATTTAACTTCAAGGCACCATGATTACCTCTTACCCTTAAAATTGCCTTTTGCTGCTTGGCTATGCTAATTACAAAGTGACAATTACTTCTTAGTATGAACTTGCCCAATTCCTTTGACTCTGTGAGTCCTTAACTGACCACGTGTCTGTGGTGAACAGAGGGATCTGCAGATCTGAGAGCCATGAGGAACGGTGCCAGGCACCCTGTGTCACATACAGGCCATGAAATCTCACTCTGACATTTCTGATGCAGGAAGGAGGACTTGTATTTCCTTCTCTCCTCACAGAGGCTTGAAAATGCATCATCGTATAGGATTTCAGCCATATATTGCTCTTTGCGTTCTGTATGCCTGCTGAAAAAAAACTGGTCTTTATCTCAACACAGCTGTGATTTGTAAGTAGTAAAACAAGAATCAATTTAAGAGGGCAACATAGTGAGGTATTTTAAATACGTATAATTGCATTTTGGTTTGTATTTCCCTGCAAAACTTTGGGTGGGTTGTAGAAACCCTTCAAAAATGTTAATGTTTCATTTACATGAAGAAAAACTACCTTTTTCTCTGTATAAAGAAGTCATCTTTCTTTCTAAGAATATTTTTAATGGAAAACAAAAAAACCTACCAAAGCAATTATCATCTCCCAGAATGATTACTTTGGTAAATGAACTTTCTTTTTTGCTACCCTGTTTTTAAAAGCTCTAAATAAAACCTGCACTTGCGATGGCCTTGACCAGAGGTAGGTGATTAATCCAAAGAGGGTCCTCAATCATTTTGCTACTTTTAATTTAATTTTGGCTATGTCTGCACACCATTTGGCTTTGTTTACTTTGCAACATTCTTGCTTGACGCTTGGGAAAATGGATAGTCGTGCCTGTAGCCAAGATCCTGTATTTAATCAAGAAACAATATCTCAGAATAGCAGAAAGGCTGAGATTGGAAGGGAGCTCTGGAGCTCATCTGGTCCAGCCCCCTGCTCAAGCAGGGCCACCGAGAACCAATTGCCCAGGACTGTGTCCAGACAGCTTTTCAATACCTTCAAGGATAGAGACTCCACAACCTCCTTGGGCAACCCGTCCCAGCGCTCAGTCTTCTTCACATTTGAAAAGTGTTTCCTGATGTTCACAGGGAACCTCCCATGATGCAGTTTGTACCCATTGCCTCTGGTCCTGTCACTGGGCACCACTGAAAAGAGCCTTGCTCCATCCTTTTTGCACTCTCGCTTTAGGTATTTATATACACTGATAAGATCCCCCTGAGCCCTCTCTTCTCCAGGCTGAACAGTCCCAGCTCTCTCAGACTTTACTCATAGGAGAGATGGTCCATATCCTTAATGATGTTCATGGTCTTTCACAGGATCTCTGCAGTATGTCCACATCTCTCTTGTACTGGAGAGCCCAAAACTGGACAAAGTATTCCAGATGGGGTCTCACAAAAACAGAGTAGAGGGGAAGGATCACCGCCCTCAGCCTGCTGGTAACAATTTGCCTAAGGCAGCGCAGGAGACCACTTGCCTTCTTTGCTGCAAGGGCACTGTGCTGGCTCACGTTCAATTTGGTGTCCATCAAGGTCCTCTTCTGCCAAGCTGCTTTCCAGATGGGTGGCCCCCAGCATATACTGGTGCCTGGGGTTGTTCCTGCCTATGTGCAGACTTTGCACTTCCTGCTGAACTTCATGAGGTTCCTGTTGGCCCATTTCTCCAGCCTGTCAAGATCTGGGTGGCAGTATGATCCTTCGGCATACCAGTTTGGTGTCATCCAGTTTATGACTGCATAAAATCCATCTCGAGCAGAAGTGGGTGACTTAAACTTTATTCATCGAGTCCTGGAATGACAGCAATCAACTGTCAGGTGGATAGGCTCAGGTCTGACAGTAAAAGCTGGGCATCAACTGCCTGATGCGAATTGGTGCGGGCAGCTGGTGGAGGGGGCTGCCCTTCAACGTCATGCTGCCTGCCTGCCCGCATGTGCAATACAGGCTGTTTCCAACCGGCAGGCTGAAATACGTGTGTGTATTGATGCAAAGCACTTGTTTAATGTTTGCTTACAGTGCCTGAGCTAAACACAGATGGTGGGGTTCGCTACTGCTTCTTCACCAGGGCTCTGTGGGCACTTCACTGCCTCAGCTCCCTGCTGAACCCTCACAGGCAATAATCCAAAGGCATCGCTGTAATATCCTTCAAGCTAATAGTCCAGAACTTCAAGCAGTGAGCATGATAACCCAGCTACAGAACTTTTAACAGAGAGTTGTCATTTTTACCGACATTCAGAAATTTTCCTAAGCGCAGATGGCTCCTCACCACAATGCACGGATTTCTCTCTCAGCTGAGTGTGCAAGATGGTCCACAATGGAGCTGTTGCTGTTTAACCTCCATACAGGTTCCATACTTCAGGTTTCATTTGTTTGAGTGAGACTTTAAACGTGTGGGTTTTTTCTTCCCAACCACACAACAGGTGCACACACAGCTTGCAGGTGCAGCTTTCCACTGCTTGACTTGCTGGGGTCGGTTTTGCCCGCTGCAGATGGCTGCCTGATTAAACAGGCAGGAATTCCCATCTCAGTGCCCACAATGCATCTAACAGCTGTCTCGCTCCCAAAGACTGCTCGGAATTTGATGAAAATGGTTTTAAAGAGCTGCTTTCCCCTCACAGCCACCCTTTGACTTCACAGCAACATAATCAGGTCATGATCAACCACAGCATGGGTGTGTTTGACTCAAGCACACCTGGCTCCATGGGTCACTCCACAGGCAAATAAGTCAGAGCTGAGCAGACAAGAGGTCTTGAACCAGGATCTAAATATATATATATTTATATGTGTACATATATGTTAAACAGAGAAAGAGTCTTGGCCACAAGGAAAACTCTAGTACTTTTCCAACTTTAGGCAACATAGCTTAATCCATTTATTGGAGTGCTTTGGCAATGAAATACAAATCTGTGTATTCTGTACATAGTTGTAGACCTCACTGCAAAATAATATGGTAGTTTTGGACAGGAAATGCAGAATATCCTATCCAGATGTACCTGGGAGGAAACTGAGGGTAGACAGGAAGGTTTATTTGACTTCAAGAACAAATATTTGGCAAGAACAAGAGTCATGGGCACATTCAAGTTGCTTCAGGCTTGCAGAATCTGGCCATTTAATTCACATGCCACAAATGCGAAATTAACAGCCAAATTCAAGGAGCATCTTTGAAAATGCTATTGCAGTGAAATGTCTTCTGAGGATGAGAGCCAACAACGAGAGTGTGATTTAGGTGTGAAAAGAGCTGAGTCAAGCAGTTGTAGGGTTGTTTAAGGCTGGATGGAGTTGGCACTGCTGCAGTTAAAATTCCTGGTTCCCAGAGGCACGTGGAAATGCCAAAATTGCAGATTCCACTTTAAAAATATGTTGCTGAGCCCTTGGGCTTGTAAATAAGGGTCTGAAGATTCACCCTGAGAGTAATCAGTACTGCTCTGACATGTGCCTATGGCCCTGCGCAGCTTCTAGCAGGGAGGAAACAGCGAGTGCCCCTTAGCAGGGAGGGAGCAGGTCCTTCATGTCCGCACACACTGTGCTATCAGGCAATATCCCACTGCACCCTCTTCTGCCTTGCACCTCTCATAGCAGACACCGAGGACCACCTCACTGGTGTCCCGCCAGATCTAGATGCATTGAGCATGGGCAATGGTGGGGGAGAGGAGCTGCTGGGCTTCGGAGGGGACCAATACAACACATATCCAACATCCAGAGGCACCTCATCCTGCTGCTCTGACACTCTGGAGCCGATGTTGCTCAGAAAGAGAGGGCAGGCACAAGCAAGGACTATTAAGAAGGTAGATTTTAGCAAATAAAAATTATGCCAAATTTGGCCAGCCTGAAAGCTGCTCAGTCCCACCCTCCCGCTCTTGCCCCTCTCCTCCAGGTTATTATTTAATTTGGGATGGCTGTACCAATTTCATAGCTGCATTCTGAGATGCATGGCAATTGCCCATGTGGCAGAAATCCCTCAGTGGAAAGACTGAGGGGAAGCATTGTCCGTGTTTCCAACGCAGACCCGGATCTCTGCCCCAGCACTGACAATGCTGTTCACTTCCAAGGAGTTCTTGGCTCAGCTCAGCACGCAGCCCACCTCCAGTGCTCCCTACAAGAGACAGCTTCACCTATACACACTAGCTATGAGCACAGAAAGGGAGGTCAGATCCCAGCCTGTGTCCTTTTGGCAGAAGCCTCCTTTACGACTCACTTGCCAGCAACACTAACTAGTGTTTCACAACTTCCTTCTCTGCCACTAGCTCTATTGTAGGTGGACAAAAGGCTTTCTCTTGGCATGTGATGTTGGGAGACAGAAGGCACCTCTTCTGCCAGAGCTTATGACATGGTGGTCTCAGCAGTAGGGAAAAAATAGCTTTTTTGGGCTGCTGAGTTTGCTGGCATCAGCAAATGTCGACTTACAGAACAAGACAGTTCCAGCACACTGTGGGCTGATAGCAGCAATTTCTGCATCAGTTAATCGGGTGCAGGACTCCTGCTTGGTACACAAAACATTTCCACTCCCATGTTTTGTTCAGAGTATTTTCCTTCCTAATTTTAAAATAGCTACTTAGGCATTGATGTGACTTGAGTGCCTCTCCCTCTAAGTAGTTTTGCATAGGAACCCCCATCAAGCCACGGGATGATGGAAATTGTTCAGGCTCTGCTGAGCTCATTTGACTCATGGCAATCACGAGTCTAGCCTTACCTGCACACCTGGCTCCATGGGTCACTCCACAGGCAAATAAGTCAGAGCTGAGCAGACAAGAGGTCTTGAACCAGGATCTAAATATATATATATTTATATGTGTACATATATGTTAAACAGAGAAAGAGTCTTGGCCACAAGGAAAACTCTAGTACTTTTCCAACTTTAGGCAACATAGCTTAATCCATTTATTGGAGTGCTTTGGCAATGAAATACAAATCTGTGTATTCTGTACATAGTTGTAGACCTCACTGCAAAATAATAAGGTAGTTTTGGACAGGAAATGCAGAATATCCTATCCAGATGTACCTGGGAGGAAACTGAGGGTAGACAGGAAGGTTTCAAGTAAGGTGTGTTTGGCCACATCCCGAGAGTTGATACTCCATGCTTTTATGAAGTGCCAGAAAATCTTAACAAGGTGGAAGGGATGAAGGACACAGCTCAACTTCTGCGACAGAGCACATCTGAAAGACAAGCAACGTTAATACTAAGGCAGGTTCTTGGTTCATTTCTGATGCAGAAGGAACCATTCCTCTCCCAGACTGTCTTTACCAGCATGAAGACTGAATTACATGGTTTGGTTGATAATTTCTACCCCACCCCCTCTAAAACATGGATATTAGGAGTATTGTCATGGGGTTGTGCTGCCATTTTCATGGAGGAGGCAAGCAGCAGATGGCTGATGTAGTAGCTGGTTGAGCACCACCTCAGGACCTGATTTGGCACACCTCCTCCAGAGCTGGCCTGGCCACCAGCATATGGCCTGCTGTGAAACGGAGATCTCAGCTCTGAGATCCAGCCACCTCATCTGAAGGTGGAGGAAGATCTCATCAGGAAGGTAGATGAATTAATAACTGATAATCAGTGAATAAATAGAAGAAACCTGGTGCCTCTTGGTGGTTCTAGCTCTCACTTTGTTTCTCTTGAGAATACCTCGAAATGAAAGTTTTATGTTACGTGAAAGATTGCTTCCATAGTCCCTTTCTCAGAGAGGAGAAAGCTGCATTTTTAAGTTCTTTTCAGTTCAACAGAGTTGTGATCTTTTCTAGGCCCACATAAGCTTGGGAGACCTGAAAAGACTAGAAGACCCCTAACTGGAAGAACAATCTTACGGAGATTTCGATTGCTGAGCTACAAGTGAATTCAATAAAACCAAAAGACAAATGAGTTGCTGCTGAAGTCAACTGAATTACATCAACAGAGACTATAGTTTCAAGGGTCTTGATTTTCTAATGGCCTACAATAACTTATTTCCTGATATCCAGGAACTTCCTCTCCCTTCTGTAAGACCAGAGTATTTTCCCTAAGAATGCCACCTTGTACAAGGACTGCACTGGTGGGCAGGTGGATTCAAGCCCTTCAATAAGGATAATCCAACTGGTTTGTAGTAAAAATATAGTGCATTAGTGCAAAATCTATCAAAAGTCTTTACCTGCTCATCAGAGCATTTCAACCACATTTGACAGATTAATTTTCATGTCATTCACCACTCCCTTTTTTAAAGCAGATGTACCCAATTAACTTACATATATATATGTGTGTGTATGTATATACAGTTATCCATCCATCTATCTGTCTACCTATGTTTGTGACAGGAAATACTGAAAATTCACTGCAAAACCAAACAAGACAGGTTTGATTTGGTGACTTATAGACTAAGAGCCATTTCAAACTCTCTCGGCTGAGACACCCAGTGTGGGCAAATATGAGACAGGACCTCCAGGAGGTGCACATCCACAGCCCAGCTGGGCATCCCAAACGACTGAACTAGAGATGTGTGCTCAGTCAAGTGATTCAAGACCAGGTTTTCCAGACAAGACAAGGCTGCCAAGGTTCAGACGTGAACTTTCAGGCATTTATTCATTTGTAACAAAAACCAAAGGTTTGCTTTTTACCATTTTTACCATTATATTTAAGCTATCTGGGTTCTTTTTCTACTGGTGTTTGATGTGGCACTGAGGTACAGAAAGAACGGTGTATTTCAAGAGCATCCAATGAGTGAACTACCTTTTTTTCCCCCAAGTACTGCATCTTGTTTTATTTTGCTTCTCCAGCTAGTAGAAAGTAGGTCTCTTTTTCCAGGATGGGTCAAGTTACCAGAGAAAGGTTCCTTCCTGCCTTTAAGGGGTCTGCTGCCAGTCTCAGGCTTTGGGACTAGCTCAGATTCTGCCTGTCAAGGCTGAAGCTGTTCCCTCAGGACTCAGTGTGTCATAACCTGCCTTGCTGTCACCCACACCTTTTCCAGTATGAGGATGCCTGGGCAGTGCAACCCATGATGGGAGATGGCACGTTCCTTTCTGGTGGGATTAGAAGGGATTCTGCTCACTCCCACGAGGAGACGGGGGCTTTTTTGGGGTAGAAACACAAAAAAACCAGCCCTCTGCTTTCCTTTTATGAGTTGTACCACAGCCTTCTGCTGATCTTCCTGTGCCTTCCTTTTCAGTACTTAAAATTAAGCTCACAGGCATTAACTGTATAGACGGCAGATAATTCCTTTAAATGTGCAGAATGTCCTGGAGTAGTGAGATTTTCTGGTTGTGTTGCCATCCGTTGTATAAATCCCTGATTTCAAGGGATTTAAAGAATGCCACAGCAACAATAAGAGAGTGAAGAGCTCAAATTCTATTGAAATATTCCTAAAACATCAGTTTAGCAGAGTAAAAGGAGGTAGTAAAGCCCTTGGAGATCTATAAATTTTGGCAAAGTATAATATACCAAGGTGGGAAGAGATGCACTTAGAGTAGGCCTAGAGTAGGTCTAAAGGCTGAAAGCTTATATTTTTATTTATAACAAGTTTTTATTTCAGTTGCACTAGGCTGCATATACGTGGCAAATTGCTACAAAGACAGCAAGCAAAGGCAAATGCAGGCTTGTTTAAGATTTATTCCCAAACAGCAAAGATCTATGGATTTTGGTATAATCCCCACAAGGGGACATGTAAATACATGTGACCAGCAGGGCGAGAGAGGGGATTCTGCCCTCTGTTCCGTTCTTGTGAGACCCCCCTGCAGCGCTGCGTCCAGCTCTGGGGTCCCCAACGTCAAAAGGACACGGACCTGTTGGGGTGAGCCCAGAGGAGGCCGTGGAGATGCTCAGAGGGCTGGAGCCCCTCTGCTGTGAGGCCAGGCTGGGAGAGCTGGGGTGGTTCAGCCTGGAGCAGAGAAGGCTCCGGGGAGACCTTGGAGCAGCTCCCAGTACCTAAAGGGGCCGACAAGAAAGCTGGGGAGGGACGTTTTACAGGGGCCTGCAGCGACAGGACAAGGGGGAATGGCTTTAACCTGAAAGAGGGGAGATTTAGATTGGATACTGGGAAGAAATTCTTTACTGTGAGGGTGGTGAGGCGCTGGCAGAGGCTGCCCAGAGCAGCTGTGGGTGCCCCATCCCTGGGGGTGCTCAAGGCCAGGCTGGACGGGGCTGGGAGCAACCTGGGCTGGTGGGAGGTGTCCCTGTCCGTGGCACAGGGGTGGAACCAGATGGCCTTTAAGACCCCTTCCCACACCAACCATTCTACGTTTCTATGATTTGTGCCATACTGACTCGCTCTCCCATCCATTATAAGATTACAAGTACAAGGTGAAACACTTTAATTCTGTCCGTTGTTGTGCCCTACATTCAGATTTTTGAAAAACACTCTCTCATGTCTGTTTTTTCCAGGATTCTGCCTTATTCAGTAATGTGTAATGGACAGAGTTATCCGCTGGGACCCTGCCTCCTTCCTTCACTGCTAAGATGAAAGGCAAGAGCCTTCAGGAAAGCCAAGATGGATTTATGGCCAAGGAGCTGCCTGTGGAATTTGCAGCTGATGCCAAACACCTCCATATGAGATTATAAGGTGATGTGATTTCTGGCTCCTGCTGATCAGTGTTAGCAGCTAGTGCTTAGACTGCGACTTCTGCTGGTTAATGCTCTCCTTTCCCTGCCTGAACCAAGATTATGGCACTCCCATACTGCTGATGGCACTGCAGGCAGAGCCCTTTCCTAACCCTGATAAGCATAATGACATGCTTTAAATAATACACCCCACCCACACCCACACCCCCCCCCAAAAAAAAAAAAAAAAGCAACACCCATGATTTTTGCTCAATTTCAGTTTTCTGATAGAATCACATTGGGAAGCAGTCACACACTGGGTTTTGTCAGGAGACCTCACATATCAGCAACCATCAGCAGACTAGGAATGCATCATTGGAAACCCTCCTCCAAGTCCCAGCCTAAATCTTTGCAGAGCTCAGGTGCAGCTCATGTAATGTGGCCAGAGAGATTTAAAGCTGCGTCACATCAAGTTATCTTGTGCTTGTAAATTACAAACTCTACCGGTGTCAGGCTCACTTAAAATCAATGGGGAACCTAATCTCTGCTCTGGTTGGTTATTGATTTAGCTACACTGACTTAAATTCAAATATAGTAAATCAATAGAGTTCCCTAGCACTGACTTAAAACGCAGGTTGAAGGTAGTTCTATCAGTGTAGCTCATCCTGAGAAAAATAGCTTTAGCAGGAATAATTTTTTTTGCCTGGGTTTGCCTCTGGATCTGGTCAGATAGTCACAAGCAGGCAGGTTAGTTCCTTAAGACAGATAAGAAGCAACAGCATCACTGAAGGGAGGAAACCTCCAGGAGAGGCTGAAAAGCCAGAAGGCAGCACCCACCACTATGTCCTGCTGAGCTCAGCTGTCCCTGTTTGCATATGCCCATGTGCATTTCCAAAACAGGCATGTGAATTCTGCCAGTTTTCTGGCACACTAAAACCAAGTAACTGAAGCCACTTGGACCAGCAGCCTGAGGTTAAATTAAACTATCATGGGACCTGGAGAGGACTGGATTCTGTGCCAACTTGTAGTGGGAATTTCTTACTGGGTCTGACATAAAGAAAATCGGAAGAGTGGATGCACACAAACGGTAGCCATGCATAGTAAGAGGCAGATTGTTTCCTAGCAACACAGGCTTTAGGCTGGTTCGTTTTGGTTAGCACTTTCTGACTAATAGCTGCGATTTTTATCTGTACTGCTACTCACTTGCTTACCTGTGCTGAAAGAGAGAGAAAAAGCAACAGAGAACGTAGGATAGGATCCATCTGTGCTAGACTACATGTGTGAAGGTGAGATCTTGGTGAGTGAGGGACTGGCCAGCACTCTGAAAACTGATGGGCTTGAAAGCGCCTCTTGAGATGCCTATTTCTGCCATATGTGAACTAGCTCAGACCTGGACCTTGTGCTTCAGGCAGCTAAGACAGGGCACACGAGTTTCACCTCCATTGTGTTTTGGCACTTCCCTCCTTCCCTGTCTCCATTCCATAGTACCACATGCTGCAGGAATACCCTATGGCTAATTCTTCTTTCAGTAACATCAGCGAGAGACCCTTGACTTCACTGGTAATAGGGCAGAGCACTTTTATTTCTTCACAGGTTTCCTCTGTGGCTTTATTTACACTGTGTCTTCAGAGAATAACGTAGCAAACCAGCTTCTCTGTGTGCATGTGTCCATCCAGTGCGCATATGTATAGGTCTTGGCATACTAGGACCTCTGCTCACCTATTGCAAGGTAAATAATTAATGAGTGTATGTCTGTTAATAACCTTTTCTGAAGGTGCTTGAAAAATGTCTTGCACTGCTAGGATGCTACAAAAGCAATTCCTAGTAAAAACCCCAACCGTGCCTTTAGACAGTGTCTGTGATCAATATGGAGTTGGTACTGGTGTCAACCAAAGGTCTGAAGTGAGGTTTCCACATGTACACTTTGGGACCAGCCCCCTTAATCAGGCTCACAAGCTCTGCTTTCTCCATACAGGCCCTGCTCACTTTCCCCCAGCCTGTCAGTACTTCCAGAGCTCAGTCTCTCTCATCCTCCTGGAAAGCTCCATGTATTTTAAGTCCAGTTTCCCTTCTGCAAGAGGAAAGAATGTGAGAGATGCTTTAAAGAGCACATAAAATTTCACATTGTCCTTAACTTCTCTGTGCTGCCGGAGAGGAAAAAAACCACCCAGTTCATGCAAATGCTGCGGAGCGACTGCTGTAACACAGGGGTGGCAGGGTCAGGGAGAGCAGTTGCTGCACCCCAAATGACATGGGCTTGCAGTCCCGTGCCCTTCAGTGACCTGTCTGCAGCTCCAAGTATTTGAAGCCAAGGACCAGGGCTTTGACAGTCCATGACATCTCTAGAGATGACGGTAGCAGCTCCTCGGTCTCAATTCTTTCCCCATGGTTTGGGTTGGTTGTCCAAGCCTTCCCCTCTCCAAGAGAAAGGCTGTAGAATAAATCTTACTAGACGCCAGAGAAATCACACAGGAGAATGAATCATGAGAACTGTCCAGCCATGAGAAAAGCTTATGCCAACCCTTGCACTTTACCAGGACAAAAGCGGCAGATCCACAAGACATGAAGCCACTGCTAAATGAGGCTTCATTCAGTCCATGGACTGGCTGTTTATGTCCTACATTCAGCTTTCATCTGCCGTGAAAAAATGTCTGTGCAAGAGGAAAGCAAACAGTTTTTTGACATACAGAGAAAGCAAGGCCTGATTAACTGAAGAGGGAGAAAAGATTTCATTTATTCGGGTTATTTAAAACTCTGCAGTCTTTGTTAACAGCTGCTCAACTTGAACAAGCAACCTCTCTCTGAAGGAGTCAACACTGCTCCTCCTTCACTGCAGAGCTGGGAAAGTGCCCATCCACACGCGTGAGTCATCCAGACAGGCCTCCAACAAAGACCGCTCTCGCTAGGAAGAAAGACCCAAACTCTTTACTTTTCCTAGCCTAAGCTGTAAGGAGATGAGAAGAGTGAGTGAGTGAGTACAGAACTATTTCTTTCCCTTTCCGCTTGGGTTTCGAAAGGCTAAAGGATGGAAAGGCTCTGCAGGCAGGGACACAGAAGGATAGATGTGAGACCCCCAAAGCCCAGCAATTTGCTTTAAAACCTCGACATACCTATCTAAACTCACTAATAACTGTCACCTTCAACTTTTCACCGATCTTTGGCAGTGGCATGTGGGCACCCACAGTGCAACTGAGTCCAGCAACGATTTTTGTGGGTATGTTAGTGGTGGCTCCACAGTAGCAGAACTGAAAAACACAGGACAGGGAGTTAATGACACAACAACAGAGAGGGAATGCTGCAAAGTCAGGAATGTTTTCACACTCCTAGAAGCCCATGGGAGTAGAAGGCACCCAAAAGTCAGGGAAGCTGACTGCCACAAGCCACTTGCCAAGATCATGGGACTCCTTCTTCCATGGGGTAAAACACATGGCAGAGCAGAGGGCACTGCAGTGTCAGATACGCTCATAAAGGATGTTGATAATGTGCAACTAATGGACTTTCCAGGTGATACTGAATTATGTTATTACTATTTGGCAATGTTCTGTTTAATTCTGTACCTATAATAAATCCTGAAGGTAAGCCTTGGATTGTGTTGGTCTGTCACATGAATAAATATAATGAATGTACAATTAAACTAATTAATGAGTAAGGTGATACACCAATGAAGCACTCCTCTTCATGGTAGAATGCATCCATTGAAAGCAGTGGGTTTTCCTACTAGCTTTTCTAGTGTATAGAAACTACTACTTCTACAGTGTAGAGAAGGCAAACAGACCACCCCTGGTTCTAAATCCAGGATGAGAGTCTTCCACCTCTACCCATCTGACCTGTCCCACCAGGACTCACGGTGGATAAGCAGTCTTCAGCACAGGGAGAGGATGCTGATCTGCTGAAACCTCTGCATATCTTCTGACCAGGTTGATTCACTGTTTCTACACACCCCAGGGAATTCCTGTTGGTTTGGCTCATTTCTTCACTTCTCATTTTTATTATGACTATAAGTTCTTTGAGCAGATCTTGTCTTTTTGCTCTGTGGTTGAACAGCACTCAGAGAAATAAGCTCAAGGCATGAGAACAGGCCAGGGAAATCCCCAAATGATAACCTGGGAAAATCCAGAGCTGAAAATCCAGTGTATGCTTTTCTTCAAAGGGTAGGCCCATAGAAGAGATCAGCACTGCAGATGAGTCTGCTGAATTTGGCCTAAAACCTGCTTCTTGGTGGAGTGGGACTTGTCCCTTATGAGCTACCAGAAAACAATGTGTCTTCTGCAGCAACCCTTCTGCGAATACCTCAGGGATTCCCCTCCTGTGAAGACCTCAAGGATTCCCCTCCTGCTTCCAAAGATGTGAGGAGTTCCTCCAGCATGACTGTTTAACATCACAGCGTGGAGAGACTTTACAATGCAAACTGCCTATCTGCACAAAGTTCCTGTGGTAGGATCAGTCAATATGATGTGCCCCAACTGCCGGGACCCCAGGTCTGCCCTGAACGAGAAGTCTTTGAGTCTCCGTAAACATGTGTAGCTTTCCACAGAAATGAGAGATATTCTTTTAGAGAGAGATACCGGCTCCCAGGAAAAACAGAGCATCACACAGTAAAAAATACTGGGCGCCTAAAACACGTCTGAAGCCCTCAAGGGGTCACTAAGACTTAGAAGAACAGTGTAGTTTGCAAGCACCACCGCATCCTCCCTCCTCTGCACCCCTGGCCTTTCCCAGTTTTGGTCTGGAAAGGTGGAAGGGGATTTCAGTGTATCTATTCAGTCATCAGCTGATGAGCTGCCAACAATTATGTTAATTTTCCCCTGTTTTAACAGGCAGTTTAGGGCCTCAGCCAATGACCAGGGAAGCTGCTGGAAAGAGTCCCACAGATTTCAATAGCAGTCCAGCAACATGCAGCCATATACGCCAAAAATAAAACACAGATCCTACAAATTCACTTCACACAGGCCACAGGACTGTCCTCCGTTACTCATAATTATCATTATTATTGTCATTACTGGATTTGAATTAATGCCCATGAGTGCAGATGGACAGAGATTTTTATTGAACACAAATTCTGTCATTTAACTAGGACTTTCTCAGAACTTAAAACAAAGGAGAATGGTTCCAGATGCTGTTCTTTTCCTTTTGCATCTCCACAGCTGCTGACCAGCTATGGTGTCCACAGCAAGATCTGAATTTCTTTTAAGCGAATTGTAAAATCTGTCCAAAAATTCTTTACATACTGCAACAAGAAAATAAAAACCTTAAGCTGAACAGCAGAAACTGGTAAAGCTGCTAAAGGAATGTTAACAAGTTAGCTAAAGACAGGGATCATTAACACTTTAAAAAAAAAAAAAAAAAAGACTGCTTTGTAGTTTAAAAAAGAACTCTAATCTTTTAGCTTTACAGATAATGGTCGGTTTGTGGGAAAGGAAATTGTTCTGTCATCTCTGCATGTATCCTATTA
Source organism: Falco rusticolus (assembly GCF_015220075.1). Classification (NCBI taxonomy): domain Eukaryota; kingdom Metazoa; phylum Chordata; class Aves; order Falconiformes; family Falconidae; genus Falco; species Falco rusticolus. The sequence goes on along the minus strand of NC_051191.1, from coordinate 22,631,658 downwards.
ACACCTTTTTAATAAAAGGACCTCAGAATCTATCACCATTTTGATCTCAGTTCAATAAAGCTAATCTTAGCATTGGTTTTAACATAGACATTTAATTGTGTTTAATCACCTTCTGTAAAAATCAATTTAGTTGACATGATACTGACCAGGACTGGTTAGCAGAGATAAGGAAGAGCTATGTTCTAGCTACTCCATCCTATTACACTCACCTCTAAGCAGGCAACTAATTAATGTGGTTATCCTCATAACACCCTTGGGAAGAAGGGAAAATCCTCTTTTCCAACTCATGGTTGGTTTTTCTCTTCAGAATAAGAACTCAAAAAACAGTAAAATTAAATGACTTCCTCAAGGTGACTAGTAAATCTTTGACAGTGCACAGAAGGGACTTTGTGTTTCAAGCTGGCACTCTCATGCCTAAATCAGTTCTTTGCCTAAAACGAAGACATCTGTCACTTACTAATTGAAGATGATCACAACCTGTTTCAGTAGTCAGCTCTTCCTAAACTGCTAGTTTAAAGATCACTCGGTTTTGTATTGAACTTGCCCTGCAGCGTATAAACTTCATGCCAGTGCTCAATGAACACAAGGTTTTCTACCCAGAGCACAAAAATAAATTTCAGGCATATTTTATACCACAGAGCCTGCTTGGAAAGCTCTGGGATTGCCTCATGGCACCTTTGTAATTCATGTCATAACTTAGATCTGCATTATTAACCATAACATTTCATATTTACAGAGTATCCTCCAGCCAAGGATCTCAACAAGCTTCCTATCTATTATTAAAACCTTTCAACATTCCTGCAAAGCAAGTTTGACATTATTTAGGAGATGGCAAAACCGGGACATGGAGAGGAAACAGGCCAAAAATGTAAAAAGACATAATGTGAAGATTTTTCTATTATTTTCCTTGGGAAAAAAAAAATAATCATTTGTATGTGTGCTTAAAAGTTCTTAGACATGACAAGAGTAATAAAGTTGTTCAGGCAACCACGACCATTATAGCTGTGCCTAGAGATGATAGTGCCTGATACAGTCTACAGCAATTCTCCAAACAGCGATGAGCATATTACATTTTTTCTTGTTTTATTAACACAGACTGTACATGCAGTTATCTGTGGATGCGCTTATTCTTACTCTAAAGAAAATCCTATGTATTTGATTTTCGTAATAGGCAACAAAGCCTTGTCAAAGGTGACTTGTGCTGGTTCTGTGTTCTAGCTATGAAAAATGTGCGCTGTTTGATTAGTCTTTAGTGCCTCCTTACTCCTGTCACGAATAATCCACAACTGACTGAATGGCAGCAGAAAAGAACTGTCCTGGAATACCTTGGAAGAGGTTCGTATCTTCAGGACAATGTCGCTTTCAGACAAACTGCATCAGCTGGAGTCATTTGCCGATACTCTTGGGATACTTCAGTGTGGGTCAGCAGCTCATCCAGTGGATGCTGATCAACGCCCCAGGTACAAGATGAAGGTTTGGTTGGGTTGGGTTGTAAGAAAAATGGATTTTTCCTACTTTGTGACTCAAGTTTGTGATAGGGAGTGCAATAAAGGTTGATTTATTTTGCTGGCACTCAAAAGTTTTTCAAGAAAAGAGAGGAAGAAAACTAACATTTGTCACTTCCAAGCAAAACCAAATAGATGTTTAATATGCTTTATGTCATCTAAACTATAAAAAAATCTTGGGATATTCTCTAATAAGTACTCTGGTCTAAGTACAGAAAAATAATCTGGCTTCAACCTTACTGCAAACCTACTGAGCTGCCAAACAGACTAAATGCTGCAGATGAGTTGTAGCATTGCAATTACATGCTGCATTTATGCCACCTACAGGCATTAATACCAGCTTTTCAACAGGTTTGCCTGCCAAACTTTTTTGACTGCTGTGAGAAAACTCCATAGCAGTCAGCCTCAACCTGCAACCCATAAAAACATTCTGTTCCACTTATTAAAAATTAACACAAGTACTTAATTAGTCTGATCCACTAAGTGAACTTGCCTCTTCGCTATCACTTAGGTACTGTGACTATGAAGCAATGAGGATACTGAAATCAACTTCAGCAAGGGCCTTTTGTAATAATGGGTGGCAAGTGTTACAGCGAACCCAGAAATAGCCTGCAGCCTTCATCGAAACCCAGCAACTTTGGGGGTGATATACAGATAGACGTCCCAACAGCATGTACTCCTGTGCCCAAAATCAGCAATGCCATGGATAAGTACGGTGCAATTACTTCAAGAGATTTAGGCAACGAATTTGAAGAGCTTCTTTTTATGACAAAAAAAAAATATCTCATGGATGCTTTCATGAAGGCAAGTGATGGGGATGAAAGTTTTCCAACAGAGGTGTCAGCATCTCCAGCAGGACTATCCAGTATCATGCTGGTGTCTTGAGGAAGAGGTTATTTTCAAAGTCGGGGGGAAATGCCACCTGGAGGACAACTGCCCAGGTCCCCCCACAGACGGGTGCTTCCACAGCTCTTCTGGGAATCAACTCCATTGGCTCTGTTGACATCCCCAGGCCAGAGACGATCACAGACAATGGTCTTGCATCTGCCATCTCTAGCCTCCTTGGAGCTTAATTTCCTGAGAATTAAGTCAGAACATGTACAAGATAATTAAAAGTTCTCTCATCCTTCCTTCCTCACCCCAAGGGACATTTTAGAGTATATACTATTTACCAGCCGCAAAACAGTTTGTTGTTCAATAGAGATACTTGCTTCCATTTTAAATAACTCGGCAGATATTACTGCCCTTTTGTCATAATCTCTGTGGTTTTCCTACAGACAGCTGGCTACAGACAGTGCTGGGGATCCATTTTTGCATTCAAGCTCCTCAGGCTACCTGTGAGCTCTCAGTACAGAAGAAGCTTGGGCGAGCTTACATCATACTGTGCTAACAGCTAGTCTGACGGTGGCTTGTCTGGTCTTTGGATGGCTGAGAGATGTGCCACAGACTGGGAGAGAAGGGGCAGGCAGCTCTGATGCTGTGAAGGTTTGTGCCACTGCTTTTGTCACCTGGGAAATAATATTAAGAAGTTTCATCAGAGTACCTGGCTAAATCAGAGGTGAGTTTGTAGCAGGGGGAGCACAGTGGGCTGGTTTGTTTGTTTGTTGTAGGTACCTGGAGATGTGAAGGACTCCCATCAGACTGGGGCTGGACTTTTCTCCTTCTGACTCAGAGGGATAACTCTCCTGGAGGCATGAAAGATTAAATTCTCTTCCATCCTGAGTCCAGGCTGCTGCTCAGATCAGTGTCCGCCTCCTCAACCACACCTTTAATGAACAACAAGCATATTAAGGGTTTCACTTACAGAACTGCCATAGCAAGCAGGGCAGCATCTTCCACTTTGTAAGTGGGCTGTTCACCCCATCTCTCAGTGTACTCAAGCTCAGTGTAACCTCTATGCTTCTCCATTAGCTAAAAGCACTGTCCAAAAAAATAGGAAGGCCACAGAGAAGGGCTTTTTACTCTGCAGCAAACCCTACTGGCCACCACAAACCTCTGCCAAGGCATTCTTGCCTGCTTCCACTCAGATTTGCTTACACCTGGAAGGAAAATTAACTGCTTTAGTTAAGATAAGCAGAACTTCTGTGTGTCCATCTTGACGCATTCATGAAAAAACAACTGGAAAATAATCGTGAATGTGCTTAGTTGTATAGGAGATGTTAGCAGGGTGGCCACAAGCACTTTTTGATGCACAGGTTACACGTACTGGTTTAGGTTCTAATTAACAGTGTATTGCCACAAATGGCGCAACTGGTATTAGGATTTGGGGGAAAGCACAGGAAAGTATTCTTGATTTCTGCACTAGGGGCTTCTGTTCTCTTTTACCCTTCTATCTTCAGTGTCTCTTTCCAGACTTCCTCCATTTTTTCTTTTGCCAAAAGCACCACTTCTATCATTGTTTTCTTCTACAACACCTTTCTCCAGTCCCCACAGGTCTCTCCTGCTCACCTCTACCCTTCTCCTTTCATTCCTCTGTGCACAAGAGCAGACCAAAAGGAGCTACAATTTGGACAAAATTCAAAGGTATTGTTGTCAGCTGTATAAGTTTTGCCTTTATCAACACTGTGATCATCTCCCAGGCACGGACTTCTGGCAAGCTGAGCTCCAGCCTTTGGTCAGCTGGCTCAGTTACTGAAAGGAAGATTGTCCCATGACTGAAGAAGCCCAGGGATCAGTTTTGGGACACAAAACCCCTTTGTGACTCTAGGTAACTCCTTTTACCTCTATGTGACCTTGATGAATTCCTTTAACCTTCGATGTATCATATATAAAGCACGACAAGGACCATATTTAATTCAGAATGATGCAGTGAGATGGTACTGCAGGGCATTTGGGCTCCCTATTGAAATTAGAGGCAAAGGAGCATCCAAACCTCCAGGAGCACCACCACCTCTGCAGCCGGGGGCCGCAGGCACACGGTGCCTGGCGCCCTGTGACGGCCACAGAGAATCTGGCTGCCCACATCGAAGGGCCACACCAAACCTCAGGAGCTTTCAGTGTGGAGACAGCTCTGGGCAGGGCGAAGTGAACTCTGTGCGGATGATGTTCAGTTCCCCCAGGATTGATTAGAAATAATTTCCTTTTGTGTGTGTGTGTGTGGTAATGCCAATGCGGATTTCTGCAATAGAAGTGCAACGTAACAGGACACTGAGCTTTGCCTTCAGACATCACTCATGCCTGGTTAGATAATCGGTGCTTCAGCTTGACTGATTTGCTAGTAACTACAGCACTTGCATAAAAAAAAATATTTACACCGCCTCCGCGTGCTTCATTGCCTGCAATTAAAACATGAGAGATGCCACTGACACACACACCCCAGCACGCACCAAACGGCTTCCCTCGCCTTTCTCCGTCTTAATCTCCGTTTCCGTAATGGTTGGGTCTTCTGGGGTTAAACAAACAGCCGGCCCGGGCCCCGCCTGGCGACCTCCCCCCAGCGGCCGCTCGGCGCCCGCTCGCCCGCCCGCGCCCAGCGCCCGCAGCCTGCCCCGTTGCCATGCTCGATGACGTCACCGCTCCGGTTTTGTCATTGGCTGCTCCGCCGATGACAGCCTGCCAAGCGCTCCCCTCCGGTTCGCGAGACACCGCGGCGCGGGCTCTGACTGGCGGCCGGTGAGCCGAGTGGAGAGGGATTGGTTGGAAGCGGGGGCGGGGCGGGGCGTGCAGCGCATTGTGGGGCGGCGGGCGCGTGGGGAGTGGGAGGGGTTCATGGCGGCCATCGGTGTCCACCTGGGCGCTACCTGTGCCTGCGCCGCCGTCTATAAGGTGGGGGGCTGCGCCCGGGGTCCTTGCCGGGAGGAGAGGTTGGGCCGCGGTGGTTTCTGGTCCCTCACGGCGCTGCAGGCTCAGGCGGCGAGTGAAGGCCTGAGGGGGCGCGGGGTCCTGGCGGGGCGGTCACGGGTGGTGCTTCTGTCCGCAGGATGGCCGCGCCGACGTGGTCGCCAACGACGCCGGGGACAGAGTCACTCCTGCCGTCGTTGCTTTCTCGGAAAGTGAGGAGGTGAGGCCTCCCTCTGTGGCGGTGGTTGGGAGAGGAGGGGAGCTCTGCCTGTTGCTCATTTTGTTTTTTTTTTTTTCTCCCCTTAATTTTTTATACAGGTTGTTGGCTTAGCTGCAAAGCAAAGTAGAATAAGAAATATTTCAAACACGGTAGTGAAAGTAAAGAAGATCCTTGGGCGAAGGTAAGAGAACAGGTGTGAAAGGGAAGGTGAGAAGTTTAATTTTCCCTATTAAAGCTGGTTGGTAGTTTCAGCACTGATATTATGTTATTGTTATATTATGAACATGCCCTACATTTCGTTCCAGGAGTAAAGAGGTGCATAGTGGTTTAGATCTGAATCTATCTGTGAAAATAAAATTGTGGAATTTAGTAAAGAGTTGCATAAATGTTTTTGATATGTACTTAAGTTTCTTAACTAAAATGTCTTGTTACCAGGATGTTTTCCTGTGGTTTTACCTGCATGACACTTTGTGTTGCTTTCATTAGTTGGGAAATGGACTGATGTAATAATGCCTGTTGTGATTCTGCAGTTGGTGGAACTGTGAAGATTTGGGCTGGTGGTTACAATGTTGCTAAAACTAAACTTGGTTTAGCTCTAACCTCAGAGATGCAAGAAGATTTTTCAGTGATAACCTAGCTGTGTGTTACAGGCCTTTCATTGAAAGGTGTTAACAAAATTATATCCATTCTGATGTATTTATCAACACTTTTCAGATGCATAACTTTGCATGGTTAGTAGAGGATTAAGGATAGTCAGCTTATTGTTGTCATGTTATTTCAGTCAATGCAGCAAAGGTGCTGCTGAAACTTTTCATAATTATTATTTGGGATAGCAGTTTAAAATGATATGTTGGGGTTTGTTTTCTCTTTTCACCAGCTAGTAGGCATTTTTTCAGTCATTAGTCTTTGGAAAGGAGGTTGAAAGATACCAGCAGTCAGAACTGTTGGCTTTTCTTCTCCAAAAGGTATCGAAAGTGTTCAAAGGTATTTATAGAGTGGAAACGGGAATTTTGGTTGAAGTATAGCTTCATATGCCGTAGACTTTACAAAGAATAACAGGATGAATTTGTGCAATTACCCTTGAGCATATGATTTACTTTGTTATTTTGAATTTGTCTGGACAGCTCGGGTGACCCACAGGCAGCAAAATATATTGCAGAAAGCAAATGTTCAGTGAGTATGACCTATAGGTTTTTTGTTGTTCCCAGAATAACTTGTATCATTTTTATGTTTCTTATTGTTTATGCCACACCACGTTTGTGTTCTGTAGTGATCAGCTCATTATATGAGGTCCATCTGCTACGATGTGGAACGTTTCTCCTTTTTATAAAGGAGAAAGTATTATAAGACATTTAACTGTGTTCTGAGCTCTGCCGTCATAACATGTGTTAGTCCAGCAGAAAAGTTATATATCTATATTGGCCATTCTCAAAAGGGAGTTGTCTTAATATATTTGGGTAATAGCATTGTGGTGTTTCTTAGTGCTGGTACATGCTCAGCTTGCAGCATCTTGTGATAAAAATGCTTGTTTCCTTGATTTAATCTGGGTATTTAATTTGGATAATACTGTGCTTGTTACTAGAAAACTTTTTACAAAACAAGAGAAAAATTATCCTGGAAAATACATGGCTGAAGAAGGAATGAGTTTGTCTCTGGTTTTTGACTGTATTGACATGCTTATATAGAGTTGGTTTTTTTTCTTAACTAATACAAGCAGGCAAGTATTTCTGTTCTAAACATTGCTTTTATACTAAGGAAAACTTTTTATAGAAAAAGGAAGTCTGGAGTCTTTAAGTCCACATGTGTCACTGTCATGTCTGTTGGATAATGCAAATTTTTTGTGACCTTTGATAAGCATCTTGGAAGCACTTACTCTCTTGTAGTTGAGTGCTAATGCAGAAGGTATTTATGCAGTCTAGTGCTTTTTACTTTGAACAGAAACTAAATTAAACATTACTTTCTGTTAATAACCATATTACATATCTAACAAAGGTATGTTGGTTTTGCTTACAGATAATTGAGAAGAATGGAAAAATTCAGTATGAAATAGATAATAAACTTATTAACCCAGAAGATGTGGCAAAACTAATTTTCAGTAAAATGAAAGGTATAAATAAAACCATAAAAGATTTTAGTTTTTAAGCTGTTATCATATTTTTAAGATGTGGTGTATTGGTTTTTTTGCTTGTAATAAATATGTTCTGCCTATGTTCATAAACAGAAACTGCTCAGTCTGCGTTGGGTTCAGATGTAAATGACGTTGTTATCACTGTACCATTTGATTTTGGAGAGAATCAGAAAAATGCCCTTGGGTAAGAAGATAAAGATATTTCTTTTTGTTATTTAACGTGCCTAAAGCAGACTGGCAGATCAGCAATGGGAATTCTGCCGGACTTTAGCTTGCAACAGTCAGTCAGGACACTGGGAGCTACTTGAATTGGGAAAATACAAAAGCAGATTAAATCATGACTTTGGAAACTTTTCATGGAATTCACTGTTGGAACAAAAATGAAATTCTGATTCAATTAAAGTGAGAGGGAATTTTGGTATCATCAATGATAGAATGTCATTTCAGATGTGGATTTTCAGTGTCCCCTTTGAAATGCAAATAATTTCTCAGCCCTCCTCCATTTATATGACACTTGCCAATCCAAGCTGTGTTATGTGACTTTATTGAGGACTGTTATGTCAGAGAGCAGATACAGAATCCCACACCAGTATTCTACTTCGAAGTTCTGTTTGGAAAAAGTTCTGTGGTATAAGTTACTCAATATGAAAGCATAGGTAGACTTAAAGCTGTGCGTAATTGGCAGCATCTATTTCTACTTTCTGATATGTAGAAGCCCTTATGACTATCATGAAATGCTTAAAGCACACTTAAAACATTAGTGAGCTGAGTGTTTGCAGTATGTATAATGAAACATTCTATTGCTTTGGTATACCAGTTACAAAATGACTTCAAAGGGAGGAAACAACTTGCAGGGCAGTCCCAGTGTTACTGAAGTTTCAAGAAAACATGCAAAGAAAATGTAAGTGAGGTGCAGTAACTTGATTTGGAAGTAAAACCAATTTTCTTAGCATACGTGTTGAAATAATGTGCCAAAAACTTTTAATATGACACCTGAAGAGAAGTTACCAAGTTTGATTGAGGGTGCAGTTTTTGCTGGTTTTATGGGGTATGTGGACGGGTACATCTGTGTTTTCTTTCGCAATGAACACAGGGCAGATCTAACTACCTGAAGAACACAGCAGCAACTGAACTTCTTGATACCTTTCTGTTCCAGTCACTTCGCTTTGTTAATACCATGCTGTAACCAAGTTCTGAGTTGGTAGCATAAGTAGTTCAGATGAAATCTTAATAGCATGTGACTTCAGTGAAGTTATGAAAGTAAAATGAAATGCTGTTATGCCTTATCACAGGGAAGCAGCTGCAGCCGCTGGATTTAATGTTCTGAGATTAATTCATGAGCCGTCTGCAGCTCTCCTGGCGTATGGAATTGGCCAAGACTCACCCACTGGGAAAAGGTAAAATCCTAATATTTTACTTCTTAAATTTAAGCTGCTGTACTTAAATCCTGAGGAATCTTAAACGAGGGAATGCTGTGTTGCCTTAGCAGTCAATACAAAGTTAATTATTTGAGGCTTGGTTTTGGGTTTTTTTGGGGGGGGGTTCTTAATAAAACCAAAACCAATTCAGAAGCTGTAAATCTGTAGTGTTTTAAATTCCTGTGTTTGGGGTTTTATTTTTTTAGAATTCTTTTCTCAGTTGTGTTGTAGGAGAAATATTGGCTGTTCTCACTGTACGAAAGAGACTAATTTTGTTCTTTAGGGAACATTGTCAAATAGTCAGAAGTACTGAGATGCATTAAATACAAACACCCCAGATCAAATTCTCTTGACAAAACTGATTAAAACCTGCCATACCTTATAAGGTAGTATTTTTTTTAGATGGTGTATTAAAGTTAACACAATTTTACTTGGCTTATTAATGCTACTTCCAATTATTATCTTTTTTTTAATGTGGCAGCAATGTGTTGGTTTATAAACTTGGTGGAACGTCACTTTCTATCACAGTCATAGAAGTGAACAGTGGAATATATCGTGTGCTTGCTACAAACACAGATGATGGCATTGGTGGAGTTTGCTTCACTGAAGCTCTAGCACAGCACTTGGCTTCTGAATTTCAGAGGTAGGTTTTGAATTTCAAGCGTGTTGCCCTAAAGACAGGAACTTCGTTATCTGGTGCTTGCTTTCAAAAAAAGTATAAATTCTTACTCAGTTTTCGGATCAGGCAGACTGCAAGCAAAATGGCTCCAGTAAAGATACTAAAGGAACAGTCAGTTGTTGGGGGCCAAGGAGGAAGACCGGTGAACACCTGGCTTTGGGTAGTTGTTGCCTGAAGTCGGTGTTGAACTATAAGGGCTCGACTATGAACTGTTCTGTGTTTTGAGTGTTGTATGTCACTACAGGCTGTTTACATCCTTTCAGTCACAACTTTTGGGGTGGCAGGGAATTCACCTGTGTGGGTTTGGTTTTGATTTTCTAGTTGGCATGAAGTATGGTGGAGGGGCTTGGGTCATCAGACTGAAGTCTCTATGGCATGTCATCCTATGATGAACCAAAATGAACAGTTGCATTACCATTGGCTCTAATGATCTTGAAGTGTTCAGTTGCATACTATATACAGAAGGAGACTTTTTGAATGAAACATATTTTGTTGACAACATGTCTGATGTTTAGTGTTCTGTTTCTTACTGATACGTGGCTAAAATTGGTTAACTTGCAGACCTTTTCTTGCTGTTCCTTGCAGCTTCTACAGGACTTGTTCAGCTGAGAAACTGTTCTGAAAAACATCTGTATGATGAACATTAATGCCTGAGTTCAGGGTGCTTCTACACAATGTTCTTTGGTTGAAATTGAAATAGACACTTCTTTGAGAGCTTTCAATAGTGTCATTGTAGATAGTACTAAAATGTCTACAGCAAAGAAGTTCAATAGCTCTAACCTGTTTCTCCTTTTAGAAAAATAGTGTTATCACTCAAATGCCTGTCTCTCTGAACTGATATTTCTTCTTTTTTTTAAATGTAGGTCATGTAAACATGATATTAGAGAAAATCCCAGAGCCATGATGAAGTTAATGAACAGCGCTGATATTGCGAAGCACTCTTTATCAACCCTGGGGAGTGCAAACTGTTTTGTAGATTCATTGTATGATGGATTAGATTTTGATTGTAATGTGTCCAGGTAAAGCAGATCTTGAAGCTACTGCTTTTATATAAAACTATGCTTGAAATTCTAGATAGTACTTAGGATGTTCAGTAAGCTTTGATATTTTTGGTAACATTAATTTCAGGAGTAGAAGTAAAAGAAGACCAGCTTGCTTTTTCAGCTCTATTTTCATATTAATTGGTTCTGCTATGATGCAATCTGTAGTAGTTAGGGTAGTAACAGTAACAATGTTGTCCTAATGGCTAGACAATAAGGTGCAAGGACACCTCATACTTGGAGGCTGGTTGTTGATGGAAAGGGGAATAGATACTATAATTACTCAAGGTGATGTCGTGTATGTGTGTGTATCCCCTAATTACTATTTTTGTTGGGTTTTCCTTAAAGACTACTTTTGGACTCTCACCTAAAAGATGATAGGAGTCATGGAAGTTTTGACGTTGCCTCTTTTTGACAGCTGGAGTAGAAAGCTGTTTTCTTTTTGTTCATACTGCTGTCATAAGTTTCTTCTTTCTTGGGATAATCTTATTGAGACGTTTGGCTAATTTTGATTGCTCTTTCAGTCAGCAGCAGCTTTAGCAAAATGAAATAAGACTTATCAATTCCAGAGCTATGCATCTACCACTGCAGCAGTTGGATCTGGTAAAATACAGCACAGTATGTTTTGCAGGTGTGAGAAGCTATTCTCTGTAACTTGTTTTGGCTCATTTTTGGATAAGGATGCCAGTCCTGTGGACTAGTGTTGCAGAATATGACTTCTGTTTGTAAAACTTCCTATTCAGCCTCGAAAGAGCCTGAAGTAAGCACAAGGGTTTTTTCAATCTGCTAACCTACTCCCTGCTTGCAAATAAGGACACGGCTCCATTTGTCTCTGAAAATTCAAGAGGCACATTTGCATATTTGTGTCTCAGTTTTAAAGATGATGAAGCAGTTCCAAGGTTTTTTGCTGCTTTTCACATACGATCCAAGACAGCAATACTGTTTTTTCTTCTGAGTACACAAGAGTGAATGTGCAGTCCATGTAGGTGTTAATGATGGAATCTTCCAGCTTAATAATTTGGAAATGAGATTTTAAAAAACAAAAAAAAACAAAAATCCCTTTAGTACCAGATACAGCTAGAGAACAAAAGTATACTCTGAAAATGATTATTTCTGCGTTTCAGATATTTGTCTCTAATGTATGCAGTGACTCTTCTTGAATGTGTTGGTTTTGTTTGTTTTTTCCTTCTAGGGCCAGGTTTGAACTTATCTGTTCTTCACTTTTTAATAAATGTGTAGAAGCAATTAAAAAGCTCTTGCAGCAAGTTGGATTTACAGCAGATGATATTAATAAGGTAATAATAGAAATCACTTGTCTGTAGTATACTTTGTAACTCCACAGGAAGAATATTTGTGGGGCCTGTTTTCCTTGCAGTCTGAGATTATTTCATTATGTGTTTAAGCATTTTTGGCTCAGATCCAGTGAAGTATGTAGACTATCTCTAGCACTCCTATCTTTGTTTTGAGTTTGATTGCTTGAAGTTAAGTGTAAGGTACAGTCAGAGTTAAGTGGTTTTACTGCTGCATATTGAGTAAATGGAAGAGGATTTGTCTCAGTTTGGTGTGTTTCTGTAACTCTTGGTAGAGCTGAGGAATACCTTTAAGTTTAGTATATAGCCTTTCCTCTACCATCACTGAGCTTTGGATGGGCTTTGAAGCATCTGAAGAAAGCCCAAGTTTCAGCTTGTGTCTTAGGAGTTGAACAAACTGCTTAGTGTCTACTTGGTGCCTATGTTCCTCCTTGTTAGCTTAAACCTAAAAACACATTAGATGCTAAACCACAGAGTGCTTTAATACCAGAGGTGGTAAGTAGCAAACATTATTAATTTCATTAAAATGTCTTTTTTTTGCTTTGGTGTAAGAGAGTAACTTCATCTCAACCTCTGTCGCACCTGTGCGTAGCAAATAGTGCTGCATTTGTTGCTGATGGAATGATGGAATTGGCATGTAAATTCTGCAGCAAGAGTTAGCTGACACTTTTAATGATACTTCATGCATTTTCAGACTCTTAATTAGTGTCTGCTGTGTCACATCTGAGTTTCGCTGCTAGGATAATGAAATATCCCAGGCCATATTTAATTTTATATATATATATATAAAAAAAAGTTGGGTTTTTTCTGGTGGCAGTATTTTTTAGGTTGTCCAATGTGCTGTTCTCTCAGGCCTGAATGTGTTGGGGGCCCACTTTATGTTCATTTATTTTTACATTAAATGTAAAACATAACTTAAGAGTTGTAAATGAAGAATAGTAGGAATTAGCTTTGTTCCCAGATCTGGTCAATCTCAACTGAGTTACTGTAGTAAGAGAAGGGTTTTAAGGGGTTTTTTTTCTTCCACAAGATCAGTAAGTGATAGCTGGTTCTCAGTGATGGCCCTCAGGGTTTGATACTGGGGCTAATACAGTTTAATGTCCCTATTAATAGTGTGGATGATGGGCTAGCATGTGCTCAGCAAGTTTGCAGACAGTACCAAAATGAGGGGAGCAATCAATACCACTGTAGGTCAAGGCTGCTGTTCAGAGGGGTTGAAAAAGGCAAGAGAAATATATATAATAGAATATTTCAGTTGGAAGGGACCCACGGTGATCATCCAGTCCAATGAAAAAGATGATCATGATGGACAACAGAGGCAAATGTAGAGTGTGGGATGGAATGATCCTGTGCCAGCAGGACAGGCTGGTGGTTGCTGAAAGCAGCTGTGCAGGGAGAGGCATGGGAGTTGTAACAGGCAGTAAGTTTAATAGCAGTTGGCAGTGTGTCTCTGCAGCAAGCAAGCTGGTTGCATGCTGGGCTGTAATAGCAAGAGTGTAGCCACAGGTACAGGAAAGTGGGTGTTTCTTTTGCCTCTTTGGTACTTGGACAGAGTGTCCAGATACAATCATCTTCTGTGAAGCCAAAAAATTACAAGAGGTTCTGACATACTGGAGCCAGTCCAGTTGGAGGGCTACCATGGTGGTTTGGGCCAAGAGAGCTGGGTTTGCGCACCTGTAAGAAGAGGCACAGGGGAGACTGGTGCTGCCTACAGTTACCTATTGGTAAAGCATACCTGAAACAACCTAAACTTACTCCTTCCTATACGTGCATGACAAGAGCATGATGGAGCACTTCCTATAGGTGCATGAAGGGTGAGTGGCAGGCAGCTACAAGCTACAACATGGGGAAACTTAGCGAGAAAAAATGCTGCCATGTGAGGGTCATCAAACACTGATGTAAGTGCCCATAGAGTGTAGAATCCCTGTCCATGGAGATCAGGTCCTGAGCAGCCTGTTATAACTGGGCCTGTTCTGGGCAGGAGGTTGGAGTAGGTGACCTGGAGATACCTTCCAGCCTGATGTTATTTTATGATTAATTTATCAGTTTTTCAAATGGTACCTCATCTAGCTGATGCTTACTATAATAAACACTTTTCCAAGACACCATTTCAAGTGTGCAAGCTACTTTAATTTCAAACACAAAAGTAACAAAAGTCAAGCAGAGCTGGCATATTTTTTCTTTTAACAGCTACAGATGATAAAATATTCCAGAGCAGTTTGCATTTCTGTATTGCAGGTTGCAGCTTGTCTGTTTTATGTGTCAGAAGAAAGATTTGAAATCATTAAGGCATGTTTTCCAGGTAGTTCTGTGTGGTGGGTCTGCTCGAATCCCAAAGCTACAGCAGCTGATCAAAGACATTTTCCCAACTGTGGAATTACTGAATTCAATTCCTCCAGATGAAGTGATTCCCATTGGTGCAGCCATAGAGGCAGGAATTCTGCTAGGGAAAGAGAATACCTTGTTAGAAGAAGAAGCATTTATTGAGTGTTCTGCCAAAGATATTCTTCTTAAGGTAAGGCTAAAATTATTTAACTTTACTGCTGCAGTGAATATACAGCACTACTTAATGGATGATGTTAGAGAAACAGTATTGTTTATTATCAGTTCTACAGATTGGTGATAGGTCAACACTAAGTGTTAATTTAGGTTTATCAACAAAAAAGACAGGAATAATCTGCTTGATATTTAAGGGGAGACGGATTGTGCCTTTGCTACGTTTTAATAGTTGGACTTTTTCATTTATTTATAGAAACAGGTTTTGTTGTGGGTTTTTTGTTTTGTTTTTACTTGCTGTGATGGTAATGTGGCAGAGAATGAATCTTGCATTTCTTTTTTCATGGAGCACTGTTGTAACGTTTCCAGCTCAGTAAAGTACTTAAGAGAAAGGTGTGAACTTTTTTTTTCTTTTTAAAGGGAGTAGACGAGTCGGGGGCTGACAAATTCACAGTGCTATTTCCATCAGGGACACCATTACCAGCACGAAGGCAGCACACCCTGCATGCTCCTGGAAACACTTCTTCTGTGTGCCTTGAGCTATACGAGTCATTGGGGAAAAGTCCCATGAATGAAGAAGGTAAATTTGCACAGGTAAGTATATACATATTTGTATGCGCCTTTAATATCAACCACTTGGAAATCAAATGAGTCTGAAAAAAACCAAAGCAAATCCCACCTAGACTACTAAGACTTTTTGTTACAAAATCAGAATGATATGCATCTCCTTGGAAACAGTCTTTAAGCATTCTTCTGTGAATGTGTTATGAAGTATTTAAGTACTTTTTAAAGAAATTGAAGTTTCCCTTTTGAATTTCTAATCAGCTGGCTGGATTTGATGTTTGGCACTACTGTAGTTAAGCGCACCTGGGATGAGAGATCATAACCCGTCATTCCAGTAGTACAGAGATCTCTAACGTTTTAGAAATAAAACCGCTGGAGGCTGTGATGTAGCGAGTGTGTGTACTGTTGGTTGCTTCTTGATCTTCCTAGATTAGACAGGATCTTGGTATTAAATACCACATTTAATTTTTCACAGTGGTAAGATGATAATGATTAAATCCTCACCTGATATGTTTCTCAGGAGTTAATCTGTTGAGAGAACACAGCTTGTTTTAAACAGTGATGGTGTGCTTACCATGGCTTCCGTACCCTTGGCATCAAGGAGGGGGCAGATGTGGCTGAAATGGATGGAATACTTGAGAAAATTGTTGTTCCACCTTAGTCCTGCCCAAAGATCTTTAACATCCTTTCCTCATCCCCTTAGTTAATAATTACAGAACTGGTCCTAAGTAAAGGAACGTGCTCAGCTCTTACTGTAGTCTGTGGGAGTTGTAGGTACTCCAGCTATCTTGGTGATAGATCCTGGAACAAAACCACTGAAGCAGTAGAATAAATTGCTAAAAATATGTAGATTTGCACTGCAGATGAAGCCCACATCATGTTTTGATGTTTAATTATTAGATGAGTTACTAAACAATGATTTGCTCACCTTAGCTATTGTGTCACTTCCACTAAACTGCTGTGCAAGGATTTAGAGAACTTGACTATGATCACAATTTTTATTTTTTAATAGATTATACTCCAGGATTTAGATAAAAAGGAGGATGGCCTACATGATATACTAACTGTTCTCACTATGAAAAGGTACCCAAAATATTTATTGTTCTGCTATTTAACTTGATATGTCATACTTCTGATAAGCAGTCTTGTCTCCTGTTGCAGGATGTTTAATTTTATGTTGAGAAATTCCAGCAATTCATTGCTTGCAGGGGTGAATTCTGTTGTAATGTGTTTTTTATGCAGTACTTCATGTGCTTTCGTTGTTTGAATCCCAAAGAAATAAAAAGCATCTGCACAATTATGTTAAGTTTTAGCAACTTGTGGACTGTTGATCAGTTTAACCATGCTTGAGAGCCGTCATGGTCTCAGATTTCCTGTGGAAGGGGGACAGGTAGTTCTGCTGAATGCCTGCACTCTTGGTAATGACTGAGGTAGAATATGTCTTTATTAGTTGGGAAGGAATTTATGAAGGCCTTCTCATATGCAGTGTTTGTGAGGAAAACGTGTGGTTCTGTCCTTTCAGAGATGGAGTTGTTAAGCATGAGAAACAATGCCACAGGAAACCAGACTTACAGAATTGCCTATTTATTATGGGAAAATATAAAGTATCTTATGGCAGGTGAGGGAATAGGGATGATGCGATATTGAAGAAATTTCTCTTACCTTCTTAGGCCCTAATGGGAGTGCTTGGGCTCATTTAAGATAGTCCAAATAGTTTAAAAAGATATCAGAAGGTAGAATTCCAAGTAGTCAAAACATGTTTGTCTTCTAAGGCCTGTCATGAAGTTCATATTGCTTTTCTAAAGAATATGAAAGTTGTCTAGATGTTGCTAAAAACTAAAACCTACTTGCTATTTGAGTTCAAAATA
Organism: Falco rusticolus; assembly: GCF_015220075.1. Taxonomy (NCBI): domain Eukaryota; kingdom Metazoa; phylum Chordata; class Aves; order Falconiformes; family Falconidae; genus Falco; species Falco rusticolus. The sequence continues at coordinate 22,614,650 of NC_051191.1, read as the reverse complement.
CTTACTTGCGTTAACTATCAGGTGCTTTATTAACAGACAACTTAAAATACCTTGTTAGTCGTACAGAGATTTGCATTCAGCATTGATATGAAAAACATCTTGGGGATTATATATGCAACTGTGTAGTGCAGAAAACCTGCATTATTTTAAAGGGGGGTTTAGTAATACTTAGAATCATATAATTGTTTAGGTTGGAAAAAACCCTTAAGATTGAGTCGAACCACTTCAGTTCTCCCAGTCTTCCTGTTCTTCCTCCTTCTCATTCTCCTACTCCTTTTTTCCCTTTTCCTCCTCCTCTTCCTCTTCCAGCTTTTATTTCTTCTCTTATTTTGCTAATACTTCCTCCTGATGATGTGAAAAAGATACAGAAAGTTCCCTAGAGCACATCTATTTCTATCTAAACATTGCGTGACGGTCTAGATGAAATAGGATTCAATATTGTCTCTTAATTCTTGGATTTTGAAAAACACTTTCCTTGTTGAAGGAGATTCTTGCTATTTAGACTACTACTTTTTAAAAATCAAGTTCTCATGCTTTGAGAAGACATGCTTATCTGTTGTTGCTGTTAACTCAGAGTTCAAGATGAGTGTTTTGAGTTAATATTACTGCATACTCCAGTCACAAACCTGTAGTAAATAAACTTGGTTACAATATTTAAACACATTCCTGAATCTGCTCCAACACATTTAGAGAAGGTACATGCTTTAATGGAGGACAAGTGGATATCTTAAATATTAAATAAACTTAACTTCATTTCATAGATCAGTTTCATCTGTGTTGAAGCATGTTCTTCCCTGGATATTTTGATGCTAATCTTCTAATCTCTGCATGAAGACTGTTGTTCATAGTCTCTGGAACATACAGTAACATTCTAAGTGTTGTGCTGAAACAGTCCTAAACGTATCTCTTTTATCTAGGGATGGGTCCTTGCATGTTACCTGCACAGATCAAGATACTGGAAAATGTGAAATCATCACTGTTGAAGTGGCATCATAGCCCCTTCTGAAAGGCAGCATTTTTCTAAGCCGATTTTTATCTCTTACTGGCTTTTCTGCCAAAGTGGTGACTTTCTGAGATGTCTTTAATCATACTTCAGTTTATTACAGTCCTCTAAGAAAAACATTAATTTGCCACTGACTCTGTTTGGATGGAAGTGTGGTGCAAGATATTAATCAAGACATACAGACAGCAGGTCACTGAATTATCAACACCTGATAAAAAATGCAAAGGATGAATCCTCATGCCTGTGGTTCAGCAACAAGCATATTATATAATCTATAAAGATTGTTTTGGACTAATCGGGTCATGTACCCATTCAGCCACTGTATCTGTGGCTTCAGGAGTGTAACATTGAACCAGCGAGAGCTAGACTGAAAATACCAAATTGTACGGAAACTGTGTGGTCTTGATGTTGCCTGAAACTCTGGAGGTGATGGCCTTTTGAGCAGGAATTTTTTTTTTTCGGAGTTAATGCAAGATGGTTTTGTGGTGTTACCTGAAAAATATGTGTAAGGGTTATATGTGCTTATTTGTTTGTTATTAATAAAATACTTTTATGCAGATCCTGGCATCCTCCACTCTGGCACTGTTCTAATCTGTGTCATGTATTTGTTTGGATATAAGCTGGTGGCTTTTTTGTTTTAGGTAAGGGAGTAATGAGGAAGATCAAGCAGGCAAGTGTAGTTAGTGTTTGAGGGTCTCAGCCTTATATGCACTTAAGGGGCAACAGTTCAGCCCTGAGGGCCTGTGAAAGGGAGATGATTCTCTGCCTCTGCTCTGCCCTGGCAAGGCAGCATCTGGAGTGCTGTGTCCAGTTCTGGGTACCCCAGTTCCAGAGAGACACGGAACTGCTGGAGCGGGTCCAGTAGAGGGCTGCAGAGATGAGGGGACTGGAGCACCTCCCTGGTGGGGAGAGGCTGAGAGAGCTGGGGCTGTTCAGCCTGGATAAGGCTGAGAGGGGATCTTATCAATGCATACAAATATCTTAAGGGCAAGTGCCAAGGGGATGGGGCCAGGCTTTTTTCAGTGGTGCCCAGTGATAGAACAAGGGGCAACGGGCACAAACTGTGACACAAAAAGTTCCATCTGAATACGAGGAAAAACTTATCTGCCTTGAGGGTGGCAGAGCACTGGGACAGGCTTCCCAGAGAGGCTGTTGGGTCTCCTTCCCTGGAGACATTCAAATCCACCTAGATGTGACTGTGCAGCCTGCTCTGGGAGAATCTGCTTTAGCTAGGGTTGGACTAGATGGTCTCCAGAGGTCCCTTCCAACCTTGACCTTTCTGTGAAGATACTTGAAGTAACATAGTAGAGCCTCAAAATCAGAGACGAACTAGAGGAAGGGCTGCCTGTCTGCATTTGAAGAGATGTTTGTTCCATGTTTTACTAGATGTGTGTACCTGTTTTACTACGTTTCCCAAATTGTCTTCTGTTTGCAGAATGTGTGCTTCTTCCTGCCTCACAAAAGCAAGAAATACTGCATAACCCAGGTATAAGTCTTACTGCATTCATTCCAAACAAGTCTGTACTGCCTGGCTTATCAGCATGGTAATTCTGGTAACCATGGGGTTTGAATTTGCAAGGCTTCCCCTGAGTGGAAAATCCCTGGATAGCTGGAAAATAAGTAGTTCACCAGTGCCTGTGTGAAAACTTGTGGAAGGGGTCTTGGAAAACCCGAAGTCCTGTTCTGTCGGGACAGTGCTGTTACAAATGTAAGTAGGGAGACATTTAAGCACCAAGTAATGGTGTGTTTAAGGGATGTTGTGTGTGATGGGTACCACACTGTGGGGTTTATGGGGCTAACCTGAAAACTACATTAACAGGAGACTCCTCTTCTGAGAATTGTGCTTTGACGACAGCATAACTACTAAATAAAAAACAAATTTATTGTTTACTATTTTTTTAAGTGTCTGAGGCCTTACCTTTCTCGTTCTTTCAGCTCTGTAGCTACCAGAGCTCGCTAAAGGGCCCGATGGAAGCCCACCCGCTGCCTTGCGTTTCCCCCGCCTCAGGTAGTGCTCTATAGTAACAAAACAGCCCTCGCTTTGGATTTTGCTTCGGTTTTTTTTTATTCTTCCGCCCGCAGGGCCCTTTTCCCTCCCCCCCATCGCGGCGCGGAACCGCGCTGAGGCGATTCCCGCCAAAGCCGTTCGAGTGCTGCGGGGGCGGGGCTGCCTGCGGGGGCGGGGCTGCCTGCGAGCGGCGGCGCAGCACACACAGCCCAGTTCCCTTCCGGGGCGGAGCTGCGCGTGCCTCGACCCGCCGCCGGCGCCTGCAGCGGGAGCGCGGCCTCCTCAAGATGGAGGGCTGGCGAGGAGGTGAGGTAGCGGCAGTGAGGGGGACGCGGGGGTTGGGGGAGCTGGGCCGCCCCGGGGCTCTACGCTTGAGCTTTGCCTTTCTCCTCCGTGCGTCGGGCGGGCGCGGGAAGGCCTGCTTTGTGTGCCGCTGCTGTGTGTGCCCGCGGCGGCGGGGAGCAGCCGCCGGCCCCTCTCGCCCAGCTTCGCTCGGCCCCGCTGCCGCCGCTCGCAGCGACCCGGGCCCGGCGGCGGGGCCTGGTGGGGAGGGCAGGGGGCTCTGCCCGCTTGCGTGGCGGGGGCTTTCCCCCTTGGCCGGGGGAAGCCTGCGGGGAGGCGCCTGAGGTAAATACGGAGATTGGGAGGGCAGCGAGGGGCGCGGGGCGGCTGCGGGAAAGGCAGCTGCCGCCCTCCAGCCCGCCTTCGCGAACTTGTGGCGGTGCGCCCCGGAGGTGAACGCCTCTGGGGGCCGCCCTTTCCCGGCCGGGGCGGGGGGGCCCTGGGCGCTGCCGGCGGCCGCTGAGGCGGGAGAGCCGCGCGGAGCCCCGGCCGGCGGAGCGGGGAGTGGGGCGCAGGCCTGGCCGCCTGGCAACGCGCGGCTGCGGCCCCGCGCCCCGGCCCGCCCCGGCGGCACTCGTCGGCGCTGACGGGGAGCTGGCGCCCCGGACCCGGTGCGCAGCCTCGTGTCCCTTCACACCCGCGGAGCTGGCAGGACACCCGTGATTCCTCTGGAAGAGCACTGTGGATGTTGGTTTCCTCGTCCAGTTACCATGGTTGCATCGCGAGTGCACGGTTCCACTTGACTAACGACAGATATTTGGCGTTCTCATAAAAGAACGGAGGTTTCCTCATAGTTCGGTTATGGGATGCTGTAATTGTAGGAAAATGATTCGGTTCTCAGTGCAGGTTGCACCTGTGGAAGCCTCTGCCCTCCAGAATATTTGTTCTTCTTTATAAATGTACGTACTCTATGGAATAAAGGTGCAGTGAGGGAATTGCTGACGTGTTTTACTTCACCTGTTAGAGAAGGGTTGAGTTTGGCTCTATGAGATGCTGTAGGTGTACAAGAGACTTGTAGAGTGCTATCACAAATGGTAATGTGGGGACTCTGGGATGAGGCATAATGATTTCAATTTAGCCGAGACATTAAAATAGGATTCTTTACCAATTTTCTTATTGTAGCTTGGTATGTGCCATGTCTAGCTTCACTTGAGACCCTCCAAGAATTATGTAGGAAGGAAAATCTCAGATGTAAATCCATTGGAATCACCAACAGGAGTCTAAAGAGTTATGAGGTGGAATATTTGTGTGACTACAAGGTAGAAGAGGTAAGAGAAACACAGACCAATTTGATCACTCTTTTCAGCTGAAATTTGGAAGCAAGCCAAAGGTAGTTTTGCGCATAATGTAAAGTAGCAGGCTGTGAGGACAAAGTTCTTGCTGACATCAAGTGAAGTATCTTTTCAACTTTGAACTGTAAGCAGGAAGCGGTATAGCTGCTGCTTTCGGTATGTCGAAGGAAGGTCTTTTCCTGAAATTACAGAGATGTTAGAATACAAAATAATTCACCCTTGTGTATCTAGAAGTTAAGCAAAATGCTGATGCTATTAGGTTGCAGCCTGGTATGTATTGTGATGCTTCTCGTTTATTTGCAGGTTACAATCTGTATTTCTTTCTTGATTGTTGTAGTCTATTTGATGAAGAGTTAGGGCCATGTGCTGCAACTGGATTCCTATGGCTTGATCGTGCCAGTGAAATTCAGTCTCAGGATTTGGCCTTGTTACAGTTATTTGGCCTTTTTAAAATAAGTACAAAATGTATGCTTCTTGATTATAAATACAATATTACATGTTTTGAATGGATTACACTTTTTTGGGGGGTGGGGGGTGGTTGATGTGACAAATAGTGGTTTTTAGAGATTTTTTTGCTAAGTTTAGAATATTTTTTTTTTGTTCCATATGTGATTACGACTACCTTCTGCTTGTGCATACAGGTCGTTAGCATAGCTTACATAACTACCTTAAAAAACTAGTCTCTTCCAAGTATACTGCTAGTGATTAGAGTTCATCCCACCTGTTTATTTATTTGCCCCTAGAGATGATATGCAAAGTTGTGCTGTAAGTTAATTTGCAAATAGAAAACTTGGTTTTTCTCTTCCTCACCAATTCTAATTGTTATGAGGACATCAAGACCTTCTGCACCGTATTGCTGTTTCTTAACTTCAGAGCTCTTATGTCTGTCTGTGTACTCTTGTGATGCTGGATTTCAGCAACACGAAATAGGGCTAAATCTGTATCTGTTTCTGTATTTCAAGGGCACAGAATACTATCTTGTGAAATGGAAAGGGTGGCCGGAATCTTCAAATACTTGGGAACCCCAGAAAAATCTGAAATGCCCAGTGCTGCTTCAAAACTTTCTTAGTGACAAAAATGAGTACTTGTCTCGGGTGAGAGAAGGCAAAGGACTGAAAGTGAGAAACCATGGTAAAGTTTTGAAACCTGCAGTTGCAGAGTACATTGTAAAGAAGGCTAAGCAAAGAATAGCTCTGCAGAGATGGAAAGAAGATCTCAACAGGAAGAAGAATCATAAAGCAATGATTCTGGTAGAAAACACTGTGGATCTTGAAGGCCCCCCTTTAGACTTCTACTACATTAACGAGTATAAACCTGCTCCAGGAATAAATGTAATAAATGGAATAACAACTGGCTGTGAATGCATGGACTGCCCTGCTGAGAAGTGCTGTCCAAAGGAGGCTGGATTTATTTTGGCTTACAATAAACATAAGAAGTTGAAAATCCAGCCTGGCTTGCCCATCTATGAATGCAATTCGTTTTGTAGGTGTGGGCCTGATTGCCCTAATAGGATAGTACAGAAAGGTACACCATATTCTCTTTGCATCTTCAGAACTAACAATGGCCGTGGTTGGGGAGTAAAAACACTCCAGAAAATTAAAACCAACAGTTTTGTGATGGAGTATGTCGGAGAGGTATGTATTTATCTCACATAGATGAATAATTTACAATAAGGGAAATATTAGAGAAAATCCTGATGAGCTTTCTCTCAGTTCTAACACTCCTTGACTTCTACTATGATAGAATCTGTCTGCTTTTGAGTTAGAGCAATGCAGTAAATAGTCATTCAAGATGACAGCAAAACTGTATTGTCCAGAATATTTCTCCATTCCAGAGCAATTGTAAAAGATTGAATGTAAAGAGACTACTTACACTGTATGTTGCTAAAGAATTATTTTAAATATGTGCCCTAATAGCATTTTAAAAAGCAAGTCCTTCTTTTCTTTCGTGGCAGTCGTATTCTTCATTCTTCACTGATTATGACTGCAGTTTTTTGCCATTCCCCAGGCATGGTCATTACCAAACTCCCCACCCAGTCCGTCAGTCCCTTTTCTGTTTTGTCTGAACTTCTAAGGCAGTATTTCCAGACATATTTATTACTTTGATTATCAGCAAGAATAAGACTTGTAGTATGTAGTATTATCTGTTTACTCAATCTCATATACTATTTCAGACAACTTCCATGTTATAAAATACAGACCTCAAGTAACTGTTGAAAATTTTTTATGGCCCTGTGTTTATCTGGTTCAGTCTTATTGAGCCTCAGGGCTCTCTGCATCAGTAGCTCCTGACAGCCTCTTTGATCCAGTCTGTTGTGCCTTGCTGCTAAGTTGACTCAAAATAACTCCTTTTGACCCTCTGTACAGGTGTTTATGATCTTAATTATATTTTGTCCATGCTTCCTGCACCAGATCTTCTAACTTCTCATAGAATCATTTAGGTTGGAAAAGACCTTTGAGGTCATCAAGTCCGGCCATAAATGTTCATAGCTTTCTTGTAAATATACAAGAGAGAAATCATTCTGTTGAGGGGTCAGTGCAGAAAGATGATTATGTAATTTTGCTGCTTAAAGGGAAGGAGGTGGTGTTTACCCTTTCACCTGAATCTGCTTAGGCCCTACTGCTGAGTAAGTTCTCAAATCTGATCTGTCAGAAAGATTTTAGAGGGGTTTTTTTGTCCAATTCAACCATATTACCTATCTGTCTTGCTGCCAAATTGTGATTTCTTTGCTGAGTGTGCACAACAGAATACATTTAACGTAACAGGCTGCAGATGAAACTGTTTAAGCTTTACTTCTGTCAAAAGTGACTGTAGTTCTCTTCCTTTAAGGAGTTTCTGGATTTCTACCTTGTGCTAGTATGTGCAAGCTTAATAGCATAAGTTCAGCTTTGTGAAGTGATGTAGCTGTCTTAAGTTGTCATGAATAGGATCTTTCACTGCAGTCAAGGATAGCAGGAAGAGATGCTTCTAGGGAGTGAGGAGGCGAATACTGAGCTGCAAACATGACTAGGTTGTAAAGACTGATACCTGTTGATCTTTTTGCAAAGGGAGAAAGTTGCAACTTTTTTATGTGAAGTAAACAAGGCTTTCTGGGTCTAATGAAAAAATTGTGCGGATGGAAACTTCAAGTAGAAACAGTTGATTGAATCTGTCATCAAAACTCTTAATAGAAAGTGCTGATACTTTTTTTTTTTCCTCCTGAGACAAGGTAGTGCTGCACATCAGCTGTAGACAAATTACATCCAGAGAAGCCTCAGTTACTAATGAGTTTAGCTGTATGTATGTATTCTTTATTCATTAGAGATGGAATGCTATTTCAACATCAAAAAGCAAATGTGATATTTTTTACTAAGTGAAGTTTTCTTCCAAATTCAATTGTTATTTTTGTTTTAATTTAGTAATAGTTAATAAGATGCAGGTTTCTTTTTTTTTTTTCTTTTTTTTTTTTTTTAGGTGATTACAAGTGAGGAAGCAGAGAGACGAGGCCAGCTGTATGATAACCAGGGAAATACATACTTGTTTGATTTGGACTATGACTCAGATGAATTTACAGTAGATGCAGCTCGATATGGAAATGTGTCCCACTTTGTGAATCACAGTGTAAGACTTTGTTTTGTATACTAAGAATTTGGAGAATTACTCTTAATTGTGGCAGAAATACCTTCTACTGTAAACATTTTCTTACTGTATTCACAGTTTTTCTGGAGTAGTTTGTTTCATGCCAGCACACTCCAGTCAGTTAGATGACATAATAAATAGAACAGAATGTTTAGCCTTACTTGGAGTAAGACTACCTACAAAAATCTGGGAATGAGAGGGTGCCTAAAGTGGGTATCTGGTAGGGCTGGGTTTGTCACTGAATCTGTTGGTTCTAGATAACCGAAATAGGGTTGGTGTGGGTGTGGGGTTTTCCAGGTAATTGAAAGACCTAACACAAGAGAAGTACTTAGTAAAATCAGTGAAGAGTCAAAGACTATAGGAATCGATGCATTGTTTTGTTGCAGGACAGGATAGGGGATTGTGCCAATTTTCATCCCTCAAGCACTGGTAGAAGAAAAAAAATTCCTATGTTTTCTTTGATAATTCTCCCCTGTAGATACCTTTTTCCTTCCTAAATCTAAACTTGCCAGAGAACTTGAAAGTAAATTTTTAAAAGGAAACTTTTGTAGTGTTATTTCCTGTTCAGCTGAAGTACTTAAAGAGAAGGTTGAACTGCATTTATAAAGATTCCTGAACTAAAAATTATTATTTCTTACTGATGTAATGTTTGTGAGGTATGCAATTACTATTTAACAACTACAGTAAATTCATGTCTTCAGGTTTGTGAGCTGAGATGTTTGTATTTCATGCGAGCTTGCCAGGGAGAAGGATGAAGAGTTTTAGATACAGGCAACTGCTCTTCACTTTCAGAAATGGGAGTGAAGTATTTTTTCCCTCTTCAGCGTAAAGTTAAATGTCTTAATTTCACTTCTTATTCTTTAACGTGGGTTATATTTTACTGTTGACGAAAAAAAAAAAAAAAAGCTTGCAGAGTTTAGCAGTCAGTCTCAGTGACTACTGACTTCTGACATTTAATCCAGAGAAAATGATAAAGCAGTTTCTAGTTCCTGTTTGGTGTCCTTGACCCTTGTCCTGCCACCCAGCCCACAGCAGATAATTCAGAAGCCAAGCAGATTAGCAATTGAAAATAGAAATTTATGTATAGTATGAAAATGATATTTCTGACCTGGGGAGCAGTGCTTAAACCTAAATGCAGAATAGCAAGTGTGTGTGGCTTGAAATGCTAGGGTGTTTTTTTTCTTTTCGACTTCTAATGCTTTTTGTGGGTTTTGTAGGTACATACTTCTGAAGGTAACTTTAATTGCTTTGTTTGTCATCTTTTTGTGTTGTCATCTTTTGAAGGTACCATTTTTATTTTTTTATAGGCTCTTGCATATTATTGTAGTTGTACATACTGTGTAAAGGTTGCCTTCTTGAAAGGACTTAACTCTAAGCTATGAATGTTCTCCTTTAACACTATTTCAAGAACATCATTTGTTGATTTCAGAAGATAACTTAATTTCAGACTTCTGTCACTGAGAGAAGAACCAGTCCTTCCTTTCCTGGGACCTTGGTTTGCTTAAACACTTCAGTGAAACTTGCGTGCATTTTTAACGTGAACTACATTAATTTTTGCTTACAGTGTGATCCAAATCTTCAAGTCTTCAATGTGTTTATTGATAACCTCGACTTGCGTCTTCCTCGAATAGCGCTGTTTTCTACACGAACCATCAAGGCTGGAGAAGAGCTAACCTTTGACTATCAGATGAAAGGTCTGCAGATTTTAACACTGTTTCTGTGGGAGGTTTGGGGGACTGGTGGGTTTTGTTGCAGCTTGACTGATTAGATAGTGTTTTAGGTGGGGCACTACATCTCCCTAACCCAGCTCTGTGGATTGTAGAACAGTCATCGCTCGTTGACTTTTAGTGCAGACAGGATGGCACCCAGAAGCTTTTCTGTGCACCTCTAGTGCATTACTTCTGTTGGCACTCCTAGCTCACAGCAAGGGATTGTGGTTGGAATGTCTAATGAGGCAAATTATTTTGAAGATTTCTCACAGGAATGCTCAAAGTAATGGTCAGGCTACTCTTAAAAGGAAAAAAAAAAAGTTTTCCTTTACTCAAATTGGCATTTCCAGTAAACTACTTTCTAAGTAATCTGCTAGTGATACTTAAAAAGACAGTTTTTAACAGCTGAGTGGTCTAAGGCAGCATAGGTTTGTCTCTGGATTCTGTTGTCTGTAGGCCTCAGTTGTGGGTGTGGGTCCTATGGTACAGGTGTTCAGGATAGAAGGACGGTCCAATGTTTACTGCTGTTTTACTGGGGTGGTGGGTACACTGATGTTTATGCAGAGACTTGAGGAAACAAAGTTCTTCATGAAATACTATCAGCTCTGGTTATAAAGTTTTGCTGCAGTGAGGACCATCATTCACTGGAACAAGCTCTCCAGGGACATGGTGAGTCCATGTCACTGGTGGTTTTCAAGATGCAATTGGACAGGGTGCTGGATAATTTCATCTAGACTCCCTTTCCCACGAAAGTTTGGACCAGGTGATGCTTGGAGGTCCCATCCAGCCTGGGTTGTTCTGTGATTCTTTGATAACTCACCTTCCCTTCAGTGTTCAAGGCTAGGCTGGACGGGGCTTTGAGCAGCCTGATCTAGTGCAAGATGTCCCTGCCTATGGCAGGGTGGGTGGGCTACATGATCTTTAAAGATCCCTTCCAGCCCAGACTGTTCTATCAATTTTTTTCCAGTACAGTAAAAAATTTTTGAGGTTTGCTGGCAGGGGTGTTGTGTATCAGCCTTTGCACACAAACTAGTTACCCACAACAGCAATGTATTGTTTGCCCTGCTGTTTTGTTTTCAGAGAAGCATCTTTGCACTGTGGACCTGTACCTCATTCTTGTAGAATTTCTCGTTAAGTACTGACAAATTGATCTTACTTGAATCCTTAAAGCTCCTCTTTTTTGTGGTGTCAGTGACACTGACGTCTGAGGCAGGCTGTGCTCTCAGCAGATGAGTACGGATACAGACCTAAGGGTACAAGGCTCAAATGTGTTGAGCTTTGGATTCTGATACATATGATCAGTGGTGTGTTAAGTAGTTGTAACCTGGGTGTCAGTAGAACATGAGTACAGCTTTGTGCACAGTTCTTAAGAGCTGCGGTGGTAGGAGGCTTTCAGGAGCCGTTTGAATACCTAGCAGTTTCGGTCTGTCTTTTAAAACTTCCTTATTTCTGTTTATCTGTCACAGGTTCAATAGATCTGACTTCAGACTCTGCTGATGGTCTTAGCCCATCCAGAAAGAGGATCAGAACTGTGTGTAAATGCGGAGCTGTGTGTTGCAGAGGTTACCTCAACTGAGTTTGGGTATCCAAAGTCACAAATAATACTTTGTTCCCTTTTTAAATGTGTTTTAATATGACTCTTCTTTCATAAATATATTCAAGTATTCTTACATCTAATGTAAATAAGTATAGTGAAAACACAAGGCATTACATTTGTAATTGAAATGGCCTTGGCCAAAGAAAGAGATGTAGTGTTTCAGGCGAATACAAAACCGACAATGGGGATTAAAAATGCTTTTTTCTAGAACCATTATTTAGGAAGCAGTAAAATGTATGCTAAGAAAACTTTTAAATGTACCATGATTTGAATGTTCAAGAGTGAGCTTACAGCCATAGGCCTTTTAGGAGCTAATTTCAGTGGGATGAAGTAATGTTATGTGTTTTCTGGACCTTATAAAGTATCGAGACGTTTGATTTGAAATCTGAATCACAGCTGATGGTTCATTTTCTTTTTTCTTTTTTTTTTTCCCTGTATAAAGAAAAGCTTCAAGAGATTAGCAATAACATTTATGGCACTGGGGTGAAGGATTAAGGACAGTCATCAGAGCAAATTGTAAAATATCAGTTGAACTCTGTGCAAGTAATTGGTGTTGGCACATTTCAGGTGCAAGGTCAAGGTCTTCAACTTCTTTAGCTGATGTTATGTTACTTGGGAGTTTTACATATAGAAGTTTTTTCACTTGTTACGTTCTGATGTTTAGTTAGGATGCTGTAGGAAGTCTGCAGTTCTACAGAGAATTTGTAAATAGTGGATTATTGGTAGTAACACACACTGTTTTCATTGCAGAAATTTGGAAGGCATTGCTGAAACAAATTACTGGCTATAGTTTGGAAATGGATAACAAAAGAATAGGGAGAGCAGCCTGTTGTCTAACAAAGCTGATGCATTACAGTGATATGCTCAGTTATCTGTTAGGTGCAAAAATACCCTGGGAATTGATTTCTATTCACAGTTGGTTTTGATTAAGTTTTTACATACTGTGACTTTTTTTTAATCCCATGACAGACTTTTCAGATACTAGGACTGTTTTTTCTTGTTGCAAAAATGTTAAACTTCAGTAAAGTTAGACTAGGGGTGCGTTTACTCATTTGCTGTAGACATTTGTAAGATTTTATTGAATGTAAAGGCTGAGAAATGTATTGTTCTTCAGCTGCTTGTCCTTCCCCCTGCCCCCCCCCCCCCCGATCATCTTAAAAGTTGTCTTGATATATTTGTGATGCACGCTAAGTTTTGCTTGGCTTCAACAACACTGAAGAGCAGTTGAGTTAGATTGAGTGGGGTTACAGCCAAGATCCATGCTCCAGGGATGATCCAAGTGCTTTATTCTCATGGATTAAAAAGCTTGTAAAATTTGCAAATTGCTTACAAATCATGTAAATGTTGATAGGGTCAGGCAGAATAATGTTGCTTAGTAAATGGACGCTCCATAAATGGATGCTAGCTATGTATCATAGGTCAGCTAGTTGCCTTTATAAGGTGCAGAGCTGTTGGCTCAGGTGAATGAAGTCAAGTATCCAGCATATAATAGTTTACTTAATTTGTTAGAAAATGCCTTAAACTTCATGTTAATTACTAGCACTCCAAAGAGAGTGTTTCAAAGGATAATACAGGTTGGTTGTTCATTAAGCAGTACAGTTGCATTTGCACTGAAGCTACCGGCTCTTTGGCAGAAAGTGAAATTTAATATGCTACTAGCCAAAATCAGTTTCCCAGTTGGGGTGAAGAGTATGGGCCATTGGAAGTGCTGTGTAAGTTTTGTAATTACAATATGAAGAGATACACGTTGAAATAGATAACTTTATATTGTTTAATGAATAGGAGAAAGTTTGCTTAGATTTAAAAGTATTTGACATTACCAGGCTCACCTGTACCTGCACACTTGGATAGATGCTGAATCTGGTCATTTTTTATCATGTTAAATCGCTATAATTTATTTTTTTTTTAATATAATGTTTAAGTGGAATGTGGAGCTTTAATGTTTGGAAACTCTAGATGATCTTTGTATCATTTGGAGTTCATCAGCATTTTCTCTTGCATGTAGCCCGATGCAGCAGTGCATTCCACATGGATGGGATCTGCAGTCTCCAGCTCCTTAATGTGCTGCAGTCTGCAGCTTTCCCTGTCGCTACAGGATGGCAAGAGTGGCTTGCAGCAAGAAACGGATTCTGTATCAAATCGGTTTCTCTGGCCTCCCTGTGGCAGGTGACACAGGGCCAGTTTGACACTCTTTTTCTTCACCTATGCTCACACCCAATTTGATTTAAATACTGCAGTAAATGCCTTTTAAAACTTAAAAAGTATTAGTAGTTGTACTTGAGTTCAGTGTCTGCCTCTTTCCCAAGGCAGTATATGTTACCACCAGCACTGGAACCACACTGCTGTTCTTTAAGGATATGTGTGTTACCTCTTGTATGATAAATAAAGGACTGTTAATTTATGTTCTGGGAGGTAACAGTATTTTGTATTTATTTGAAGTAAACCCATGTATGCAGTTTCCAGTTTAGAGCCTTGAACAGTATTTTATATTTCCATATTCACAGTGCATTTGGATTGCTTAATGGGACGCTGTGTCACTTTTGAAACTCCTTTTGCTGGTTTTATGAGTTTGGGGGAAAATTTCCAAATTGGAAAAGGAGAAAAAGCTATTTTCAATTTTTAAGGAGCCTAAACCAGCCTAGCTTCTGCCTTTGCTTTGGTTTATGGTTTGTCAGCAGCATCATGGCCACCAGTTCAGTTGTGAGTATGTACTTCTTAGAGACTGATTACCTGTGATCTGTCCTCTAGCTGTTCTTTTTTGTTGGGTTTAAATGTTTGGGTTTTTTTGGTAGTAAAACTAAAACTGCAAGATTACCCATAAGAAAAACTATTATCTATTTATTTCAATCTCAAATTCAAGTCAATCTTTTGGTTATTTCTAATGTATGTTTTAGGACCGTGTACATTAGAATATGCAGTTTGTAAGCTCAGGAACATTTTCTTTTCATAATGTGTGATCTCTAGTATTGCTATCTTCCTATAGTTTTTGATAAAATAAATTAAATTTAGTTTTTCTCTTGTTGTCATTCTTAAAAAAAAAACCACAAACAACCTTAGTCTGCCAAAATAACTGTAGCCATAAGATTTGCTTTAAGATTGCAACCTCTTAATTCCTGTTCTCTACCTAAGTTTTCTAGCACTGCAAGGACTAGTAGCGCAATTGTGAGGAAGTCATGTTTCCTGTTCAGTTTATGGCTGATACAAACTGTTATAAATTTATACTGTTGACTTGTCTAAAGCAGTCTGGGTTCCTGTATACTTCAGCAGCCTGTAACTGACATGTGCCATACAGGTAGGGAAACAAGCCAATAGAAGAAATTCTGCTCTGCATGACTTTATTCACAGAGGTAGTTCTGGTAACAGTTTAACTCACTTGCAAGCTTGCTAAAAAAAAAAAACAAAAACCACATCTGGAAAATTATGCTAACAAACCCTAGGAACAGAGCAGGTAAGGCAACAGTGGAGAGATATATGGCTGTGAATATCCTTAAACCATACACAGACAATAGCAATTGTTCTTCCCCCCGCCCCATCCTTCCACTGTTCCTGACAGCAGAATGCTGGCTGGTTTAACATCCACATATCGCTGAAG
Organism: Falco rusticolus; assembly: GCF_015220075.1. Taxonomy (NCBI): domain Eukaryota; kingdom Metazoa; phylum Chordata; class Aves; order Falconiformes; family Falconidae; genus Falco; species Falco rusticolus. The sequence continues at coordinate 22,599,489 of NC_051191.1, read as the reverse complement.
ATGGCAGAAAGACTGAGGGCACACTCAGAGGGGAGAGCTGTCACACTACAAGTTTGTTTAATTCTTTGTGACTTAAGGCCTCATATTTTAGATGACTTCTGCTGTTTATGCATTTTTGAAGGCACTGCCATTTAACAAAGACCTGAATTACATTTCTGTTTTAGAAGCAGAAAATTTTGGCAAAGACTTAACTGTGATGGCACATGTGCACAGAGAATGTATTGTCTTGATTTAAAAAAAAAAAAAAATCTGAAACATGTCTGAATTCAGTGAAGTCAACAGAATGGTATAGAGGAGGTGAAATCTGGCACTGTAAGAGCCTTGAGTGACATAACCACCTGCCCAGGGTAACAGGCTAGCTTCTGCTGCTGTGCATTAGCATCCAGAGCAGGCTACTGCTGCTGGCCACAGGATTTCATTTTTAAGTCATTCTGAAAAAAACAGAAGAAACCAAGGCACAGAGGAACCAATGGCAAGTTGGTTGCAGTGAGTTGAATTTAAACCATTTGATGGTGTACGGTGCCTCATTCAGGAGTTACAATGGGACACCACCACTTGCTTGGTGTAAAAAGAGACCTGAAATGAACAATTATTTAAAAAAAAAAAAACAAAAACACAACCAAACTTCTCAGTAGTTCTCTCATCTGTTCTACCATTGTTATTAAGAATAACTGCAGTGAAAACTTGGGATTAAAGTCAAAGTGCAACTATTGCATTGTTTGCATGGTCATTTCTGGAAGATGCAACTGTGGGGAGGAACACAAGCAGCACACTATTTCATTAAAACCTGAGATCACATATATAATCAAAGGCAAACTCTTGGAGCTCCTGATAAAGAGAAACACTAAATTTCATTTGGTGTTCTACCCTTCGTTTTGTCTGGTCCATTTTTTGTCGCAGTCCTGGAGAAGTGAACCTAGGCAACAGAAGGCTTCTACCATCCCTCCTAGGAATACATCCCTGTCAGTATTTCATGGAAGGAACAGTCAAGTTACACATGCTGCAAATTCCTAGTTCTGACAGTAAGCTATTTTTGACAAAATTGCCTAAATTGGCATAGCTGCAGTTAGTAATTAGTACTAAAGAGAAAAATAATACGGGGTTTTAATAAACAAATTTCATTATTATCATGCTGTAATCAGTTATATGTGTCTTTAAGAGACTTTTTTTCTCACTATGTTTTCACCTGCTGCTAGCTTCTTATATAAGCACTGCAGTTTGTCTGGCTGAGGCACTTCAGCATCAGGAGTCGAGGGAATTTCAAAGTCAGAGGAGCTCTGAGAGTCCCTCCTCAGTTCCAGATCGGGAGTCCTGGGGCTATCAGTTACTTCCACTAGTGCATCTCCAACATCAGCAGTGCCAGCTTCTGCATCTTTCTCAGTGCCTTTGCTTTTCAAGTTACAGGCAACGTCACAGGCACAAGATCTGTTTTGTCCCAGTGGCTTCCACCTACTGCTGTCAGGCTGACTGTCTTTGGCCGCCTCCTGTGGCACAGAAACAACTGCTCTGCTCCCACCTTTGCTTAAGGAGCTGAAGTCCGAGGCGTTTCTCTCTTGGGAGGTGATGAGTACTGTGTCCATTTGGCTATCCCAGCCCTGGCTCCCCTGCTCTGATATGTGTGTTGACTGAGAAGAATTTTGGGAGGAGATGTGTGTAGAGTCGCTTACTCCATCTGAATCACTAATGAGTGACTGGGAGCCACCGGCATCTGCTAAAGATGAGAAGTTGTCCTCGTTCTCAGAGCCTTCATCTGGTTTGTTACATTTGAAAAATGCATCCCAGCGAGGGACATCAGCATTAGACTCCTGTTGATCACTAGTTAATCCATTGAAAGTTGATGTGGAAGTGGCATCTGGCTCACAGGAAAGAACCTGAACTGTATTTTTTTCAGATTCTTCTTCGTCATCTTCATCATCATCATTTGATTCCTCACAGTCCACGAAGTCTACCTTGACGGAGGTGTAAGTTGTGGTTGCTTTGTAACTTTCTGTGCTCTCAATGTTTCGTTCAGCGTTTTCAGGTTGTACTGTACTGGAGGGCCTGCTCTCCTCAATCTGCTGTTTTGGAATCTTGCGCCTTGCAGAAGTTAATTCTGAATCAAAGAGATCATCTTCATCTGTCAAGAAAATAGGGGGGGGGGGCAGGGAACCACTTGAAGGAAGTCCACAGCTCTGCTAAACAGGTGTTTTTTTGTCAAAAAAATTAAAACTGACAGCAGTTTTAATAAAAATTAATTTAGTATGAAGACAGGAAAAAGTTTAACCCCAACAGAGACTTGGCAGGACGTTACTGACTGTATTCACCTTGTCTAGCACAGTGCCTTACACGGAAAGCTGCCATCCTCCATACAAGCTACAGCCAATCAGATGTAGGCCTAGCAGACACATTAATTCAGGCCTCCTGACATCTTCTGCCAGGACCATGTCACCCTCACATACTTGACACTTAAGAAACAGCCGAAGAGAATGCAGCAGGCCTGAAGCTGTCTTTCAGTACCCCGGTGGCTTTCCAGGGGCTATGTACAGCATCCGTTTACCATCATAAGTTAAAACAGCTACGAGGTGCTAAAAAGCCAGCAGTGCAAGATAATGAAGAGGAGCAATACCAGTGATACACCACTCTGTCCTCCATAACACGGGAGGTGATCCAAGTTAGAAAAAGCTTTACTAGGGATGCTCTAGGACTGTGGCAAGGAACTCGCCCAGAAACCGTAGCTGTACATTTTAAGTGTACATCAAGTACATTTTAAGATTGCAGACAAACGTGCTTTTACACAGTGCTCTCTCATCCTCCTAAAACCTAATTTAATTTTACTTTTCCTTTCTAACTGTTGCTTTGAACACAGACTGCAGCGAACACCATGGCTTTTGGCACCTCTGCTTAGTCCCAGACTTTGGTTCAACGCGGTGTTGCACCAGCAGAACCTTTACCTGTATCAGACAAGTCTCTCTTCTGGACTCTCTTCAGCATTCCTAAGGGCTTGTACCTGGGTTCCATGTTTCTCTTGTACAACCTGCATAATGGCTTTAATCTGAGGTGAATGAGAAAAGCAATTAATATTTAGAACTCACCAGATACTTTCAGGAGCAGAAGTTAATCTTTTAACTTGATCTAAGTATGCTGCTTTACATCTCTCACAGGTACTGCAGCAGAAGCGTTACAGCAAAAGCAGCAATAGCTAGGGAAAAGTTCTTAATTCATCGGTGAACTTAGGCAGCTTAAAGGTAAATATCTGTCATGTCTATATATCTGCCTTAACACACTATTTGGAAACTATGCTTTAGTCCCTTGCTTAGAGAAGACAAGATGACAGGGTTCAAAAGCCACCTGCAGTTTTATTCAGTAATGGTAAAGTATCTCCTTTCTTATTAAGGAGAAGAAAAAGGAACAAAGAAACAAGTCCTCATTTTGTTCAGACTGACACCACTGCTCCGTAAGAGTGCTTTCTAAGCTGCCAACATCTGTAGCAGCACAAGACAACAGGCCTCTGTGATGCTACACAGAGGGCAGGAGTTCAAATCCCCAGATAAACCCTCTTTAAAAGAAACTTCTGAGAAGTAGCAATGACAAACAGAATCAGTCACAGAACAGTGAGATGAGTATGTCTTCAGATTCCAGTAACAACAGAAAAACCTCTATGCATATAAGTAGTGTGTGGAATACAAGTGCTGAGTCCAGGCATAACACAAGTGTTGAGAAAGCTGAAGTTCACAGGACTAATTATAGAAAAAAATATATATAAATTAAAAAAAAAAATCTGAATTATCAGACAAAGCAAAAGGCAGTGGCCTGCTTGAGAGGCTGGGATTCAGGGGGGGAGTTGTCCTTGCAAAACCAGAGGCTAGATCACATCCATTCAGCAGCCACTTGTAACTTACATTTCCATAACTTTGTCTTCTGTCCCACCCACTGGCAGTACATTCGGATATACATTCACAGGGCGGATATAGCTCAGGAAATCCTTAATCTAAATTAAGAAAGAGCCGTTTAACAAATTACATCAGCAGCACTGATCAAAGCACATGCACAACAAGTAGTTGTCTCACGTAAAGACCAGCAGGACCCATAAGCCAAACGATGAAAGCAGATAGCTTCGTAAAAGGAAAACAGGTCTGAAAGGATGCTAAGAACTCGGCCTCACCTAGCCACATCGCAGCTATTACCGACTACACAGACCATCACTATCTCCGAAAGAAAAGGCTAGACAGAGCTGCGCCTAGGGAATGTGATGCAGCACCTCCCTGTCCTTACTGCTGTAGATCTTTTCAGACTTCATTTTTCTTACAGGACTTCAAGGCCCTAGCTGTGCAGATCAGGCATTCTCTTCCCCACTTTTCCTAAAGTCTCACTTCCATCCATGATAAAAGCCCACCGTCACAAAACAAGTCACTTTTTCCAGAACTTACTCTGTCATCTTCTAGATGCTCTGCTCTCCAGACTGTAAATTTCTTATAGAAGAAATTCTGTAAGATTGTACTTGTAAGATTACAGATTAATTGGGTCTGGTTTGGGACACTCCACTCCAGCTGAGGTTTTATCAGTGCTGAGCACTGAAAACACTTGCAAGGTTGCAGATTACACCCCTATCTACACAGACCGGTAGGACCCACCTATTTTTGCATGTGGAGATACAAGCCTGTTACAATACACTACCCGCCATGTTCTGCTAGCAATGCTGCCACGTTGTATGTACAACACTTGTACCTCCATTAAAAATTCCGCACAGCATAGCAAATTAAAATTTAGCCAGGAACTTAAAAACAGGACTGTCTTGCTAGGGCTTTGAATAATACCCATTTTGAATGGGGAAGGCTTTGTGGCAGGTATTTTGTTAGCACTGATCCTGTTTCGGTGCAGTTTCTTAGGAGAAGTATTTTAAGAACTGGATTGAGCCATGTTAAATGGAAGTGTGTGGTTCTAGAGAGGATGTTGCCATGACCAGTTTTCTTTCCTGTTAGTCTTTAACACAGAAAGAGGAGTAACAGCGGCAGCTACAATGTGAGAAAATTGTGTTTAAATGTGGGGGTGGGGAAAAGAAGTTAAACCCTCCTCAAAACTGAGTCACAGGAGATAAACGATGTATTGAAAACCAAAATCCCAAGCTTTAAGCCTTGCATAATTACACTAAAAAAGAAACGTAGTCCAAAAAGTTGACCTATGCTTTGAGGAGAGCAACAAAAAAAAAAGCTTATAATCCTGCCCTACCTTAAGATGCTCTTCTGCAGCTGTATTAAAACAAACTTCTCTGCCTTCAGCATCCAGAACTTTCTATCCCCTTATGTCTTATTACTGAAAAGTTTTATTGTAACAAGTCATATCATCCACTCTGTATCAGTATTATATAAAATCATATGATATATGAATATATCAATATCAAATAATCAAAACTCCTTTAATTTTTTTTAATCAGTGTATACTCAGTACTACAAATATACAAACCTCGCTGTATGAAGAGTGGAAAGAGAAACACGCTCTGTATGTACGCTCTCCAGTCCTTATAAAAAAAAAAAAAAGGCATAAAAATTAGGCAGCTGCTCTTCATCCTCCATCCTCAGTCAGGAGGCAAGCATAACCTACTCTTAAACAATTTTGAAATTCCATTATACAAGCATCAGGCAAGGTACACACCTGAAACAAAGGGTTTCTGCACGGCCCCAGTGCTCACCTCACTATTACACTGGTTTTCTTGATCTTCTCTCCAAACCACATAGTGGAGGGTTTGATGCTGATGATGTGCAAGGGAGTTCCATTTTGGCAAGTCATCCCACAGGGCAGTCTGTCCCATTGAAAGCAGTCATCATCCTGCCAAATGCAATATAAAATTAAGGGCAATCCTGACCTTTTTTCCCCCAGAAATTGAGCAACAGAGTATCTAGCCAGACCAAGTTTTCGCCTCACTTCCAACCCCCTTTGAAACACTCTTGGTTGTGGTATCTTGCTTTTACAGTGCAGCTGACAAAGCAAATCAAGCATAGAGACCGATGCCCCAACAAACCAGCTCCAGTTCAACCTCCAGTCCTCCAGACTGGAGCCTTCAGCTTGACAGACATCCTGGGAAGGGAGGGCCATACACTACAAACACACAGTATGTCGCTGCAAGAGGCATCACCTGAGCTGCCTTTGATACACTGAAATGTATAATACCCGACTGATCTAATCTGCTGCTTCTCTTACCTGATTTAAAAATACAAGTTTCAAGTACAATTAAACTGTTTCTAGCAGCAGCTAAATGTGTTTTTTCCTTTTTTTCTTTTCCTTTTAAAAATGTCAATCCACTAACTAAAGTTCTTTCTCTACTTTACATTAAGCCACTATTTGGCCCAAGTCTTCATTACCACAACAGGACCAAAATATTAGCACCTATAGCCAGTCTTTTACGGTAATGTTAGCAGAGGCTTTGGAAGATGATACACACCCGAGGATGTCGACAGGCATGAATCTGAGTGTGTCGATCTGTAGTAACATGGTAGAGGATATCTGGCATTTTTCTGAACATATCAAGTTTGTTTACATGCACCTAGAGAAAGGCAGAGTGCACACTTAATTAGCTCCATGTGTTTTCCAGGCTGCAGCTGGAGCAACTATACAGATGTGGTTCTGCTCTCAACAAGTGCTGGTAGGCATTCAAACAATTACTGCCCATGAATAATGTCCAAGCAGAGAAGTGTTAGCCAGAAGTAACTAGGACATCTAGAACAAGCAGAACATACCTTCTATGCTGAAGAGGGATTAATATTCACCAAAGAAAGTCAGAATATATCTGCTAGCTATTAACGTCATATGTTAATGAGAAGACTTTTACCATTCACAAGATAAAAGGGAGAAAGGTAAACATTGAGCTTGAAAACTGGGGATTAACTTCTCCCTGGAGAACCCAGATGTTGCAGACTGAAATCAACCAATTAACTCATTTTGAGCACAACTGTAGCTTTTTAAGTTGTTTGTCAGCAACAATTATAGAAACGTTACCTTAATTCCAAGTTCCTCACTGAGATTTACGAATAAATACTCATATCCGTAAGCAGCTTTGCAGTTCAGCCACACAACGTGATAACGAGTCAGTGAGGTCCAGCTTCGCACTAACTCTAAGATCCCATTTAAACATTCCTCCTGAAAAGTTTAGAAAATGTTGTGAATCATCTTTGAAGATACTTCCGAAGTCCTGTGATTTGGTAATGCAAAATGTCATTGCCTTGTGAGACTTACCTAACAAAGGGGTGGTTAATTAATTAGCAGCCTTAAGGACCTTTCCTCTCACAACTTAGACTTACCCGGCTTGGGATCTGATAAAATTTGGGATCGCAAAAAGTAGTATCCAAATACACACTCTGTATGTCTTTTACTCTGAAAGAGAGAAACGTGGTATCAGAATGAGCACTGCCCCACAGAACTAAGACATACCACTTCCTCTCTCTTCAAAAGGAGGCAATTCTTCCTCTTTATTACAAAGACCTAGTAAAAAGGGGCTTGTAACTGCAGTATTGCCTGACCACAAATATATTTAATCCAGAATAAAAAACAGCAGGGGGAAAAAAGAGAATACGTTATTCCTGACTTGTCCATACCTGGACAGTATCCTGTCCACACAAATCCTCTGTGATCTTTTACTCTTTCTAAATGACAATAGCTGAAGTCTCACCTTGTCCCCGAATGCAAAAGCCCCATTCTGGCTGCTTCTCCTTTTGCAAGCCTGAAATCCCCTGTATACAGCACTGTGCCATTTTCACCTTCAAACAAAAACCTACAAACAGAAACACTTTGGTCAAACTCAACAATATAAAGCACTATATGCCACGTGTCGATTTGTTATCTTGCTTAGGATGGTTTATGTGACTAATGTATGATGTCACAGAAATATCTGGCTCACTTTGGTCCTAGAGTAATTTCAGATAAACCAAATAATTCAGATTCAGCATGTCTGGAAAATAACCTGTGCCTAGGCCAGTCAGAGTTGAAGACAAAAGCCTCACAGATTCTGTGAGGGTAGCCCAACTGTCTGTTGCAGCCAAAGGAATCTACCAGACACCAGTACCAGGAAGCTGAGCACCTTCTTTTTAAGGCATCCTTAAGAAATGGAAAATTTATTTTTATCAGGTTTTTACACCATTTTTAAGTGCAGTTGAAATCAAAAGAGTTGTTATTAATAGGCATGGGGAAAAGTAATCTGCCCCACCAAGGTAACACTTTGTCTGGACAGATCCCAGACAGTACAGTGATTTTCCAACCCTGGCCAAAGCTGGTGGGTCCTGCCACAACAGTACCATCTCCAAGTAAAAGTTTTAAATTTTTCTAGTTAGATAAATCCCAGTGCTTAGTGAGAACTCCACAGGACAATTTTCTCAGCAGAGACATCTGGAGTATTAAAGGACGCACATGACTGATCCTGGACAGTGACCAGCTGGGAGAAGTGTCACCTCTATATCTTCTTTCTGGAAGAGACGAGTTAGCATTATTTTCACAGCATAATAAATCCTACCAGTACTTTCACTGATACAGTGAAAGCAATACGTTACTACTCCCCACAGCCTCTTGCAGCATTAAGCATTGCTTTTGAAAGAAAAGACAGTCTCCACATTCCAACAAGCCCTGAAGAGGAACAACCATCCTGTCATGCCAGAAGAGATGACTTCATGAAGAGATGAAGCAAGTCAGCCAGACAGCACAGAATCATAGAACAGTTTGGGTTGGCAGGGACCTTTAAAGCTCATCTAGCCCAAGCCCCCTGCAGTGAGCAGAGACATCTTCAACTAGACCAGGCTGCTCAGAGCCCCGTCCAACCTGGCCTTGAATGTTTCCAGGGATGGGGCATCTACCACCTCTCTGGGAAGCCTCTGCCAGTGCTTCACCACCCTCATACTACAGAATTTATTCCTTATATCTAATCTAAATCTACTCTCCTTTAGTTTAAAACCATTACTCTTGTCCTATTGCTACTGGCCCTGCTAAAAAATTTATCCACATCTTTCTTAGAGCTGCCTTTAAGTACTGAAAGGCTGCAATAAGTTCTCCCCAGAGCCTTCTCAGCTCCAGGCTGAACAACCCCAACTCTCTCAGCCTTTCCTCACAGGAGAGGTGTTCCAGGCTCTGATCATTTTCATGGCCTTCTCTGGACCCGCTCCAGCAGGTCCATGTCTGTACTGGGGAACCTAGAGCTGGGCACAGCACTGCAGGTGGGGTCTCACAAGAGTGGACCAGAGGCAGAATCCCCTCCCTCAATCTGCTGCCCACACTTTTTTTGACACAGCCCAGGATACAGTTGGCCTTCTGAGATGTGAATCCACATTGCTGACTCATGTCCAGCTTTTCATTCACCATACATTCACCAGCATCATGGAAATATCTTGGGATACACTTTGCCTGGAGATGCTCTACCAGAACTTTAAGTCCTGCACTTAAAGCTTGTTAAAATAAGCCAGGAATTACAAAGTGAAAGAATCATAATAGGTAAGTTGGAGATCACTCAATAGCCTGGAAAGACATTACCAAAAAATGGCATGATACGAAGAACAAAACCAGGAAGAAGAATTCATGTGGCTGCATGTCTTAGAAAGAAAGGGAACAGACATTTTAAAAATAGCTTGTCAGATGTTACAGCTAAGATCCATTTCCCATGCTCATTTAAACAGTTATTACTGCCCATTAAAAATATATTAATCTCTTTTTTCCTGTAACTTACCTCACCAGATGTTTCATCTACTAAAGAAATCTGAGTTGGAGTTTCAACTTCCAGTGCAACCTGTAACAAAATGAATAAATGCATTACAGGGTTTATTGAATATTCTGTTTCATGCTTATGGCTAAGCATTCATTACATAGGCATCTTTAGCACCCACTGTGGCTAACGCTAAACCTGTAAAATGAAGCTTATTTTCCCATAGCAAGTCACAAATTTCCATTTCCAGCAGGAAAAAAAAAAGCTTCCTAAAAGTTGTTTAAAAGTTAAATGGAAATACCTCAACCAAGGTATGTATGCCTTAAAAAGTCAGAACACACTGGACTTCTAACAGCAACAGCTCTACATTCTCTGGCTGGATCATATGCCTTGGTTTTGGATGGCTGCAAAGCCCAAGACATCCCAGTCCCAGAGCACACCAGTGGATCTTGCCAGGACAGGTCTCTGTGCTGAAGCACTTCTCCTCACTGTTCCCTGTTACCAGAAGCAGAGCCCACAAATCACATGCAGTGCACATTTCTGTGTTTGTGTAGGGATAATTAATCTATAGACTGCAATTAATTCCCTGTTTTGCCATATCCTCTACTAAGAGTCATGTGCTGTGCTATACGGGCTCTGTAGCCATCTGCAAGGTTAGCGCTGCTATGCAGGCGCCTCTCTCATCCTTCTGGGTTTTGTTTTTTTTCCTTTGTTTCAGACAATATTTGTATATAATTCTCCTACCCAAAAAAGCCAAAGTGAAAGGAAAATCTCCTGTCACTACCCTCCTTAAGTATAACCTCTAGCTTCTCAGCTGAGCAGTCTCCTCAGCACCTTGGATTTCAGTGTACTAGATGGATGCACAAGATACCATGTCAAACTTCTGGGCAGCTCCACAAGATCCGTTCAGCTGGTACTCAGACAAAGGTGTTAACGTTTGGCTTCCCCACCAGAAACCACACCAATCAAGCCGAGAGCTTGCTCCAAAACACAGATGTGTCAAGTGTGACGAAAAGTATTTTATACTAAGAATTCAAGCCACTAGCAACAGCTGATTTTTTTTAACTTCAATTTTATCACCTACAATTTCTGACACTGAATAAACTCAAGCAGCTGATCTAAATTCCGCATGCCCAGTATTTCTCAGTAATTCTCAAATTTCCTACTGCAGTGAAACAATCATCAAGTTTTAGATCTAAACTGCCCAAAGAATTCTTCGCTGACAGCCACCGTTTGGCTTCATAAGCATAAATGATAGTATCTCCATCAGAGTTCTCCCCTCATCTTTGATAGTTTAAATGTTAAAGGCAGCAACAGATTCAAAGATCCTCTTACGCCATATGTGCAAATAAAGGTCAGATCGGAAATCATAAAAACATTTGTACAGAAGCTGACATCATGATTGCTTTTTTCAGTCTAGCGAATATCAAATCAGCTGTTAATTCATTTCCCAGTCATGCTACAAGTAGAAAGCTTATTTGTTGTAAGACAAAGCTTGTGAACATCTAACAGCTGCCATCTGATTTAGGGCTTGTGCAGCTCATGCCATTACCAGCAGTCACTCCTGGGAGCAGCAGCTGCAAACACCTATGTATTTTTAAAATTGTGTTGGTTTGTGTTAATTGTGCTTCATCTTAGACTGTACCACAGGTACCTCTGGCATCTCTTCCCACGTGAAGTTTTTCCCAAACAGGAATGTCAGGACCAGCACTGCCTACTTCCCTTTTACTGCTCTTACAAAGTTCTAACAGCTTACAGGTATCTCTCCTCAAGAGTTTAACCTAGAAGATTAACCTTCTAGGTTAAACTCAAAGGACAGTAGAAGCAAATGGACACTTTTTTAAAACTAAAAATAAATAAATAAAAAAGACACCAACAAAAAAGCTACCACAAACCTACCTGGCTTTATTTTTGCTAGCCAAAAATTACAGGCTTAGAAAAATTGTCACCTATACATGCTGTGCTCCATCACACATCAAACACGCCTAAGGGATACTCAGAGTCCCTTTTACAGAGCCCTGAGTTCACTCCCCAGTTGTTAAATCTTTCCACTTCCCAAGGCTTTCATATAAAGCTAGTTATCTTCTCCCTCAGCTTCATACTTAAACTAGGACCTTGAACAAAAAAGTCCCCTACTTTTTTTTCCTCTTTCCCAGACTTACCTCCTAGGTCCCACTTGCATGAATTTCTTTGGATATGGAGCTTAAGACCCCCGCTTACAACCTATTTAAGGAAACTCTGAGCCATAACTCCCCCAAGAAAACAAGTTTCAGCTTGTCTGAAGTCCTTCTTGACTAGAAAACTCTCCTGTCCTTGCTTAGGGGGAATCAGCAAAATCCTTAACACTATGTGATGATGTTAGGTACATACATTAAGATGTGAAAAGAAATGTGCTCAATTCCAAAGCCCACATCTGTAAAGGGAAAGAAATAACTACAAGTCACACCTGTACACAACCACCAATCACTTGAAGTTTGGTTCCAAACAGCAGAAATCAAGTAAACTAATTACGTTCTTCAGTGATTTTACATCACTAAAACTTTTTCGTGTTAGAGATTAATTCTCCTTTTGTTTTTTGGAAAATGGGCTAATTAAAAGATTATATATACTCTGAGCAACACAAGACTAAATGAAGCAAGAGAAATAAATTACGGACTGGAGCAAAGAGACATGAGCAAGGTAAGGAAATGAGGGAACAATACAAATGATAAATGTCTTCCATCTGTACATTGAAAGATAAACTTGAGAGAAAAGGATACATTTTGCGGAGGGAAAAATACAATTAAACAGTAAACAACAATAAACCAAGTCCATATAGCAAGCAGGAAGAAAAGGCAAACTGTTGTTAAGTATTTAAGCCCTGAAACACTATCAACACCAACATTCAGACATTTCTGCAGAGGGGAAGCTTCCTCTTCCCTAGAATCACTGCTTGGAAAATGTGAATTAAAAAAAAAAAACCAAAAACAAAAACACAGAAACCCAAAAACTCACAATGTGATTCTCCCAAAACTTATACTTCCAGCTAGTCAACAGCAATTCCTTAGTTACCGGTGAGCAGTATAATTTAACTTTCAAGCTGCAAGGAGACAAAGAACACAGGTGAGTGTTTTTTAAAGCAGAGGCAGAGAACAATCTAATGACACATCACCACCTGGCACCTAGTACCTCAAGACATGCGCTCAAAGCCCTCTCTCAGCTGAAGAGACCTGCAGAGCAGTAAGCCCGCAGGAGCTGTTCTCCCCCAGCCTGAAGTGGGATAAAGGTGAGTTACTCCGCCTTGTTGAGCGGGCTTTTCTCTAACACAGCAAACCCAGAGACAGACTTATGTGTGCCCTTGCCTGCGTGGTTTTCTGTAGACATAAATAAAGTGCGTGGTCACATATACACATATCTTTGGTTGTTTCTATACCCACTAGGCTCTGTTTCAGATGTGCACTTCCCCTGGAACAAGCAGTTAGCATTAAGCAGACCACCAAATACTTCCTATAAAGCTCTAGCTTTTTCACAGTGCACAAAGAAGCCTGACAAGCTAAAACAGATTCTCTGCTTGCACTTGAGGAAACACGACATCTACTCTAATCAATTAAACAGTGCCTAGGAACTGGCCCACAACCTCTCTGGGCCCATTCCCATGTTTGACCATCCTCATGGTGAAAAAGAAAAGGTGTCCCTGTCCCTTTCATTATGCACCTCCAAGAAGAGCCTGGCTCCATCTTATCTACCGCTACCTGCAAATACACGGTTGTCTCCTGCTCGTAAGGCTGAGGACATCCAGCTGTCAGCCTCTCCTCACACATCACATGCCCCAGCCCTAGACCAGCTTGGTGGTCATGCTCCGAAACAGTGGTGGTGTTCTTTGTGCAGGGGAGCCCAGGACTGGACTCAGTACTCCAGGCAAAGCCTCAAAAGTACTGGCCAGAGGGGAATAACTGTCTCAAACTGATGGCTACCTACTTGCTCATATACCTCAGAGCACAGCTGGCCTTCTTCACAGCAGTCACAGTGCTGGCTCCACACACCAACAGGCTTCCAGGGGATAGCGGTGGGGATCCTCATGAAGTTCATGAGTGTCATGAAGTTCAACAAGGCAAATGCACTTGGGTTGGAGCAGTCCCTAGTATCAATAGAGGCTGGGGGATGAATGGATTGAGAGTAGCCCTGTGGAGAACGACTGGGGGATACTAGTGGATGGAAAGTTCAACATGAGCTGGTAATGTGTGTGTGCAGCCCAGAAAGCCAGCTGTACCCTGGGCTGCATCACCAGCAGCGTGGGCAGCACGGTGAGGGAGGGGATTCTGCCCTCTGCTCAGTTCTTGTGAGACCCCCCTGCAGCGCTGCGTCCAGCTCTGGGGTCCCCAACGTCAAAAGGACATGGACCTGTTGGGGTGAGCCCAGAGGAGGCCGTGGAGATGCTCAGGGGGCTGGAGCCCCTCTGCCGTGAGGCCAGGCTGGGAGAGCTGGGGTGGTTCAGCCTGGAGCAGAGAAGGCTCCGGGGAGACCTTGGAGCAGCTCCCAGTACCTAAAGGGGCCGACAAGAAAGCTGGGGAGGGACGTTTTACAGGGGCCTGCAGCGACAGGACAAGGGGGAATGGCTTTAACCTGAAAGAGGGGAGATTTAGATTGGATACTGGGAAGAAATTCTTTACTGTGAGGGTGGTGAGGCGCTGGCAGAGGCTGCCCAGAGCAGCTGTGGGCATCCCATCCCCGGGGGTGCTCAAGGCCAGGCTGGACGGGGCTGGGAGCAACCTGGGCTGGTGGGAGGTGACCCTGCCCATGGCACAGGGGTGGAACCAGATGGCCTTTACGGTCCCTTCCCACCCAAACCCGTTCTGCTCCTGTGCCTCCATGACCCACAACAGCTCCCTTACACTGGCTGGCTGGCGCTTCGCTTTGAACCAGCCGCCTGTCTCTCAGGCCCCCCGGCGCCGCACGCTGCGGCCCCCCCCGGCAGCCCCCTCCCCCGCAGCCCCGCCGCCAGCTCGTACCTGCCCTCCAGTCTCCTCTTCAGGGCGGGGGCCCGCAGCCCCTTCATGTGATCTGGGGATACAGGGCACGGCTGTCACCGGGGGTGCGGGGATGGACGGACACCGGGGGGGGGGGGGGGAAGGGGAACAACAGCGGAACGGCTGCCATGGGGCCGGCCGGGGCCGGGGCTCACCCTTGTGGCAGTGCGACAGGAAGTAGGCCCGCGCGCGCAGGTTGTCGCGGTCGAAGCGGTCAATGGACAGGGCCGGGTACTCGTGCACGCGACCCCCGAACCGGCTCATGGCGGCGAATAGCGCGCCGCTTCCGCCCCGCCGTCCCGCCTCCCCAGCCCTCAGCCAATCGTGAGAGAGGCTCCTCCTCCTTGCTGGCCTATCAGAAGCGCGGCGGGAAGGGGCAGAGAGCGGTTTCTTAAAGAGGCAATGGCGGGCGGTTGCTCAGCAACGCGGTCGGCGGCGACCGATGGTGCTGTGAGGCGGAGCGGTGGGGGAGGAGCGCTGTGTGAGGTACGTCGCCATCGCGCCGCGGCGACCGCTTCGCGCCCCCCGAACTGGGAAGAGCCCCCGTTTTACGCTCTTGCACTGACGTCGGTCGTCTGAAGGGCTGGGCGGCCGGGCTGTTGCTGTGGCGGTGGGAGCGGGGGCGGGTTGTGATCACGGTGGTGCCTCAGGCCAGGGCATAGGCGCCTGAGTACCTTAGCAAATACACGTAGCTGTCATAGAAAGTCTATGGAAGTCATTGAAAATCTCATGCTGACTCATCGGGGACTCCAGACGTGTCCTGTGTGTGCTGACTCGTTTGAGGTGATCTAAGAAGCGGGTCCATCTCCCTGCGCCGCTCTGGGCCGGGGCCTCTCCTGCCCAGGGCCGGGGGTCCCTGCCTGGGCTGAGGGAAAATACTTCCCGTGTGCAGGCTCAACCGGCAGCACAGCTGGGCACGTATTACAGACACGGCCGGTGCGGCCTCCAACGGCACCTATATACATCATTTGCATAAAATGTAAGCACAGAGCAGTCCCTTTCCTCCTGTTCAGCTGGTAGTAGTAAAAGTTCACTAGTGCAGGCCCACGCACCACTCTCTAGGTTCACAAGCACACACGCATCTGTGGATCGCCTGAGTGCCAGCACAGCCCCTCTGCCCAGCACCCCTGCTCAGATACCAGGCCCCTTACCTGCTTCAGGGATCCTGTGCTTGACCACTAGCCCAGCTTGATGCTCACTAGCAAACGTGCACTCACACACTCATCCCTCATACACTCCACATTCACAAGTCCCCTTGGGTATACTGGCACCACCACCCCGGCCTGGACCTGAGGCTTTTCCCTATTCACTGACTAGTCCAAGCTAACTAGTGAATGTGGATATGTACCCCACGTATACCAGGTTGGGGAAGATACAGACACCCTTCCTCCCCAACAGCTGGTGCCAGACACACAGGCCGTGACTCCCAGTCCTGCTCCAGCTGCTGGCATAGAGCCCCTCACTCATGCCAGCCCTCTTCAGTAGCTCATTTTTCAGGACGCATACCATTTGAGCTCCAGTGGCTGAAAAGCAGACTCCCCCTCATTCCAGCAGCTGACATCACAGGCCAGAGGCACCCATACTCCCAGTCTGACTGTAGGAGCTGACACCAGTTTTCATTTACACACAAAGGTCTGAACGGTACCTGGCACTTAGTCTTTGCAGCACATGCACACATGTGGGATACAGAGTGAGGTTACACAGAGAGACAGTTAAGAAAAGATTTAATAAGAAGACATGAGAAGGAAGGACAGACTGATGCTCAGGTGCAGGGCTTAGCCAGGCCAGCATGCTGAGTGGCCCTGTTTTACACACAACTGGCCTGTTTTATACTCCTGTGTATTCCCATCTTTGTTCTATTCTGTCCACCTTCCCCTGCACATCCCTCATGGATTTGTACAGCTGTATTGATTTGTTGTTTGGTTTTGGGTTTTTAGGAAAAATATCAATCCCAAACAATCAATTCCTGTACACTTCTGAGTCTGGGGTCCCCCTGGTTTACAGTCTTATCAGTTGCAAAGTCCAGGTTGATCTTCCTGGAAGTGGTACCTATAGTTTCTTGGTAGCCCATCAATTAGTGTGAGTGGTGAGGTTTGTTTCTTGTCATGGTCTCTATGTTTGTTTTGTCAGGTCTGTGTCTCCGTATAATTTGTCTGGTTTTCCCTTTTTCCCTTGGGTTTCCCAATTGACAAGGGCTCTGATCAGATAACCTTGCTGGAATAAACATTCTCACACTCCCACATAGGCCCATCAGTTAGTGTGACTGACCATGTTTGGTTCTGATCACTGCTTCCCTCACAATTTACTGGTCAGGTTTGTGTCCCCATATGTTCTTGATTTATGGCTTCCTCCCTTCTTGCATTGAAAAAGGCCTTTGACCAGATGCCCTTAAAGGAGCAGACATTCTCCTCCCACATACCTTTCAAACTTGTTAAGGAAATTACCATATGCAAGCTCAGGCCAGTTAGGTTTTTGTAGATATTGTGCTACGATTGACATTAAACCACCACTTTCCCAAAAACAAAACAACGGTATATGAAATCTCACTCTTTCCCCTAAATTAAGAGTAGGCAAACATTTGTTGTCTTATCAAAGTCTACTTTACTGTTTAAATGAAAAGTGTTAATGTTATGCTGAATATTTTCTTACCATTCTCTTGCATTCTGTTATTTGTCTCTGTATGTCTGCTGTCTTTTGTCTCTTCCCTGAACTGGAGGCTGTCTGGAGTTCAGCTCATCTCGTGCTCTTGTACAATGAGACCAGCTGTATGCCTGGAACTCAGACGTGCTACAATAGACAGAGAATACAATTTTTAAAGGGCTTAAATAGCAGTCTAAAAATACCAGGATGGTGCTTTTATTATTTGAAGTTACCAAGCTGGCACTTTAAGTATATGAGCTTTGTACAAATTTTTTGAGCAGGAATGCCTGAGGACAGGCCATCTGAATTAATGATGACTCAGGGAGTGCCACACATATCTAGGTGTCTTGAAGAAGCATGTTCATTAATTCAGTACATCCTATAAAGAAGTACTTGACACTAGTAACACCTAAGTTATTGTAAGACACTGAAGTTCATTACATTTTAGCATTTATTAAGATCTAGTGTTACTGCTAATAATATTGACTCTAAAATCCCAGGCTGACAACAGTTCTCATCAAACATTGATGAGCATATACAGGGCATGAAAAAATTCTGTAATGGCTACAAAAGAGCCCTCTGCAAGAAGAAAGAGAAAAAAATTATGGTGGGGTAGGTGTCTCAAAGACTACACTAAAGATTTAGAATAAGGATATATGCTTATCATGTTAATTTGTATGTGACAACTCATAACTGGGTGGGGAAATGACTTTTCTCTTGTGTGTGGTTTTTTTGTTGTTGTTTATTTGGTTTTTTTAAGTAAATGCTTACCTTCAATTACAAAATGCTGCAGAGCATGGTAAAAGAATGTTTGGAGTGCTGAACTGCAAGAAGTAGTTCAGCATTGCCAGAAAAGAGATCTTGTCCGTATTCTTATTGATCCTTGATAAAGCGTATGCAGTAAGAGATGAAAGCCCCTTTCTTTGTGTGCTAATGGCTCTCATACAGTTAGACAACAGAGATGCAGATTAGATTTCTGCTATTTTCACATTATGATAGTGGTAATTCTTGAGATAATTTTCCCAAAGATTTCCATGCTGTTGTGCAAATACCTTTTTGTCTCCTTTTCTGCCTTTCTAACAGACTAATGGCATCTGTGCATTTTCTAAGATAACAGCATTGAACTTTTCATGTTCACAGTTGGTATAGGAACTTGCTAAGTAAGGAAATTTTAATTTCATTAATGTGTGCAGGAGTGTGTGCAGGATTTGGAGGCAGCATACTGCCCACAGGGGGTGAGACTGTTCATCCTCTCGCTGCAAAATCCAGAAGCTTTTTCTCCTTTGAAGATACCTTCCCAATTATGAAGCTGAAGCTTGGTGACATCACAAAACTGGGAAAGGGACTCATTTCTGATTGTGTCTGCTGGGCATGGTGTGTTCCATGTGTTTTGCTTGCAGAAGAAACATGAAGTTCTGTTTTAGTAGCAGAATAAGATACACTCAAGAAAACAAATGCAGTGAAATTCATATATAAGGTAGAAGTCAAATGATTCATTTTTTTAAATATAGTTCAAATCCATCCCTATGAGTTTCCACTGACTTTGCAATTTATTTTTTAATTGGTTATGTTATTCTTTTATTTGTTCCCTTTTTTCTTTTTTTCTTTTTTTTTACAATTTGAGTTTCATCTTGTCCCAGTTCTGCTCTGTGCAGGTTTAGCAGTTGATAAACCTATATACTATTTCTCAGCAGATTGAACAAATGGGTTTTGTGTGAGAAGGAAGTCAGTGGCAGTCAGTGCAGATTTTGGTTGGGCAAGGGTAGAACAGGATGAATTTTAGTAGGTTGCGTGCCTTGCCTTCTTATCCAATGTATTTCTTAAGGCCTCTTCTTTGTCATCTCCACCGTGGCTGTGTGACTGGCAGTGCGTTTCTCCTTTCCACTTCTCTATCCTGTCTGTGGGCTGTTTTTCAGTAACAGCCCAGCTCTTCATTTTG
Organism: Falco rusticolus; assembly: GCF_015220075.1. Classification (NCBI taxonomy): domain Eukaryota; kingdom Metazoa; phylum Chordata; class Aves; order Falconiformes; family Falconidae; genus Falco; species Falco rusticolus. The sequence goes on along the minus strand of NC_051191.1, from coordinate 22,580,252 downwards.
TGGTTCCCAGTTTGGTGTCCCTTCAGTAGGAAGAAAGAAAAACCCTGACAAGCTGCCTGCCCCCAAGGGATAGCAACTGCAAAGATGTGAAATGAAAAAAAAAAATACTGTTAGGGTGGGGTTTTTTTAATGCATCAATATGCACAAATACATTGTATGTAGGTTAAGTCAAGGTGTAGAGGTGTATATAAAAGTATAGATGTGTTGGGTTTGTTTGAGATCAAGTAGTGCATTTAATTTGATTCCAGCTGCTTATAAAATTCTCTTTGTTAACCTCAGACTTGGACAAGAAGATAGTATTGCAGTCTTTATTTCCTTTATTTTTAAATTTTGTTCTACCCAATTCTATATGTCCTTAAAAACTACTTGCTTTCATCTCCTCCATTTAATTTTCAAAAACATAATTTCAGGAGAAAGTCTGAAATTTCTGGAGTCATGGCTAAAGCTGACATCAAACCAAAATCTATGCATTATGCCAAAAAATGGTCAGATGATGTAGAGAACTTACACAGATTTCAGCAAGCTGGATACAGAGATGAGGTTGAATATAAACAAGTAAAACAAGTTGATATGGTAAGATTTAGAGCTCTGCAAGGGTTATTACTTTAAACTTGTCTTATGTTAAATGATTGGATACAATTAGAGGTGCTGCTTATTTCCTTTTATTTAAGCTCATTTCTGATACAGGTTTTTTCTTGCAGGTCTGAGTTGAATTCTGGAGATATTAACTGCAGAATAATTCACTTCACAGAACCACTACCCAGCCTGTGTTTTTGTTGCCCCTCTTACGCATTTAGCAGCATTATAGACTTCTTCGAATAGATGTAACTGCTATCTCAAAGAATAATTCAGTTTTGAAGAAAGGAATATATCAAAGTGAGTTCTCTGTGATGTTTCCCCATTACTCTGCCAGTGGACCTGATAGGAAATTCATTCATTGTCCAGGGAGTCAGACCTGTGTCATCGCTACCAACTTCAGTTTTACAGCTGAATTCTGTAGTAGTATAATCAGACTTTGCACACACTCAAAACTTGGCTTCTGTTGAAACTATCCACAACAGAAATATTTGATGCCAGCTGTAGTAAAGGGAGTTGTGACACAGGCTTGCATCAACTGAGAACATCAAAGACTTAGTCCTCTGCTCACTGCAGTTGGTGGCAATGCTCCCCAGTGCATCAAGTGAGCTAATGAGTAACAGCTAGATATTCAGTAGCTACTTGAGATTCAAAATAACCAAGAGGTTAATACAGCAAACAACATGTTATCTTTACTAGAGCTCTGTAATTTATGTTGCAGCACTAACAAAACTAGCCAGCTGCAACAAGGCTTTTACCACCCCATACCATCAGTCTCACACATGGTTTCAAAAGTTCATCTACTGTCTGTGCCATTTCTTCATCCTCTTCAGGCCAGTCCATCCCACTTCTTGCCTCTGCTGCATCCACCTCTGGGCCCCCTGAAGCCACCCCACAGCTGTATATTATCAGTGTTAATTAACCTGCCTTCATTCCTCTGCAATTCCTCTGCAATTCCTCTGCAATTCCTCTCCAATTCCCCCCTTTTGTCTTTTCTTTTTTCTTTTCCTTCTTAACATTTCATACCTTATGTATTTAACAATCATCACAACCTTTTCACAAATAAACTTTTCATACAGTTCAGATAACTTGTCCCTGAACTCTTTTCTTTTTCTTCTCAACATTTCATGCCTTATGTATTTAACAATCATCACAACCTTTTGACAAATAAACTTCTCATACGGTCCAGGCAACTTGTCCCTGAACTCATACACATGTTCCTTCTTCACTTTTATCTTGGGCTTTTCAGCTTCTGGGGGCTGATCACCTTTCTTCTCATCTGCTTTCTTGACTTTATCTTCCAAAGCAGCATATATAGTATGAAAAATCCATTTTTAAAAGATCTTAATCTTGTGCACACATAAGAAAGAGCAGAATGGTCCTAAGACAGTCACTCCTCATCCAGTTAACTCAAAACATAGCAAAACATTGATGTGCATGACAAGATGCAGTTTATTTCTTTGTCATGGGCTTGGATACCACTGTAAAGGCTGTGGTGTAAATTCCTTTAACTGTGCAAAAGGAAATCTTCTAATTAGTGCCATAGGATCAGTCTGTTTGGGATTTATGGCAGGGCATAACCATAGGCAATTAAACCCTGATAAAAGTTAAAGAACACCACTTAGTCAATGTAAAATGGGCGTGCTCTCTGTTCAAACTTACTAGGATCTGGCAGTGATTCTCTTTCAACACATTTTGAAATGTCTCCTTTACTCCATATTATGTTTCCATAATGCATAATTCCATAATGTTGTTATTAATTATGCAATTATAGTGTAGGTGGAACAAATATTAAGGCTGCTGTGTTTAGACAGAGAATGCAAATAACTCAGCTCTATGCGTGAACTAGTAAGGTAAGTGATGAAACTACCACTTCTTGGACTTTCCAATTAGAGAATGCTGTAGTTTGACATCCTGTTGTCAGCTCTGCCTGGAAGAGAAATAAGATCCTTATTACCTGATTTTTCAGGTTCAGTTTGATTGTAGGTGTTCAAGGTGCAGATAGCCACTAAAGCCATAAAGCTGTTGAATGTACAAGTGCTCAAGCCAAGTAACGAGCAATAGGATGAGAAGAAATGGCTTCAGGTTGCACCAGGGGAGGCTTAGGTTGGCTATTATGGAAAATTTTGTTACCAAAATGGTTGTCAAGCCCTGGAACAGGCTGCCCAGGGAAAGGGTTGAATCACCATCCCTGGAGGTATTTAAAAGACGTGTGGACATGGTGCTCAGGGACATGGTTTAGTGGTGGGCTGGGGTAATGTTTGGACTTGATAATCTTAAAGGTCTTTCCCAACCTAAACAATTCTATGATTCTAAGCCTTTAGTTTAAAGCTTCACATTGTGGAACACTGAAGAGCATGGTGCTGGTTTCGTGCAGGACTGCTCCTGCCTGTTTTTGAGACTATGATACATACAGATCACTACATTTTTATGAAACTGCTAATGAAAAGCACATTTTTCATAGTCAGGAGGATCCTGAAGAAACCTTTACATGTGTCAGTCTTACAGAAGTGGAATCTTTCAGCCTCTCAAGATTGTTGAATAACTGAATAGCATTGATGTTTTATTCCTTAATGAAGTATTTTAAAAGCTTTGACTCATCCACTTTTTAAAATACTCTATAATCTATCAAATATTCTTAGATCCTTTTCTCTAGATTTTTCTGATCAGATAATTTTTTTATACTAGACCAGAAAACTGTTTTCTGACATCTTGTTCTTAATCTTTCTTTTTTTAAGGTTAAGCAAATTAATGGTAAAGTAATGTTGAGATGCAAATGAGGTTTTCCCATGGAAATATACCCTATATTCCTTGCAATATAATGCACAAACATCATTTGATGTGAGCATGTTCATGTGAAAGTATATCCTCTTTATTCTGTTCATAGGTAGAGCATTGGCCAGAAACTGGATTTGTTAAAAAACTTCAGAGAAGGGACAATACGTTCTATTATTACGATAAGCAAAGAGAATGTGAAGACAGAGAAGTCCATAAAGTGAAAGTTTATGTGTATTAGTTTGTTTATTGTTCTAATTTGTTTGTATCTTCTTACAAACCTGTTTGTTAGAATATGTAAGTAAATGAGATCGTGTAACCTAACTTACTTACTAGTCACCTTATTTAGACTACATGGAAATTTCTTAAATTTGTATGAGCTCTGTTAGAGAAATGACTGAAAACTACTCAGAAGCAACATTGAAGTGTTTTTATTCCAGCAAGGTTTTAAAGGCATGTAAAACTGCAATGACACAAATAAAACACTGCTACTCAGATTTTCATTTTGATTTCTTTTTTTATTTGGGTTGCTCTGAATGTACTTTTTAAGAGAGAGCTTTTTGCATGCTTTGCAATCAAATAGGGGGAACAGAACAGTTACCAGCATAACCCATCTATTCTGTCACTTGTGGATCTCACTTTAACTTCATAGATTCCTAAAAAAGAAGTCTTCCAGTGGATATGAAAAGAGCCTTTAAAATATTAACAAAAATAGATGTGTTGTGTAGCCAGCCCAAATTTAGTGACAGAAATTATTGCTGTCAGCACGGACAGAGTAAGTGAGAAAGTTTTCTACAGTCGCTTTCTCAGTCTGTAAAAAGGACATAGTTGCGCATTCACGAGTGGGAAGTAAAACTGCAGGTAAGGTTTTGGATCTTAACTTTTTTTAAAGAAAGGCTTTTAAAAATTGAAACAGATACAGAAGATTATTCTAGGCTTCCCTCATTTTACCTGACTGCACCTCAATGTTTTTGTGATACTGCTGGATGCTTTCACTCTTGTATTATGTTTTAAAACAATGAGAGTGCATTTCATACAGCCCATGGAGATTTCTTTTAATTTCAGACAAGTAGCACGGGAATTCATGTCCCACTTCTGAAATGCTGACTTTGTATGAATTGCCAGACTCTTCTCGCTTCGAGAGAACTAATTAGACCTTATTACTTACATTTTTCAGCATTGAGATTCAAGGTTGAATCTCACTGTGAATCTCTCTGTAATATTTCAAAGATTAATGGATGAAAAGAAAAGATGAGATTAGTGCTGGAGACCAGTTTACAGACACAGCCTTTGGCAGGACGAATGCTGTGTTGGGAGTGCACTCACTTCATTAGCAGAACAGCAGGTTTTGTATTGGCAGCGGCAGTTTCAGTTATAATGTCCTTAACAGTTACAGAAGAGTTCGTATCCATATTTCACTCTAGTTCATGCTAAACCTGAGGTTAGTTAAAACCACTCTATTTACAGACCATAGCTGTGTGAATGGCCTTAGCTCTGAAGCCGAAGGGGTTGCTCTCTTTAAAAAGAAACAGGTACAGGGGTTCTTGCCTGAGTTCAAGTTTGTCTGTGATCACAAGACAGCCTTAATCTAGTATAAGCATGTTTGCTTGAGTTAATAAGATTCACAGAATGGTTTGGGTTGGAAGGGCCCTTTGAAGATCATCTCATCCAAACCCTCTGCCATGAGTAGGGAGACTTTCCACTAGACCAGGTTGCTCCAAGCCCCATCCCAGCTGACCTTGAATGCTTCGGGGATGGGGCACCCACAGCTGCTCTGGGCAACCTGTGCCAGTGCCTCACTGCCCTCACAGTGAAGGATTTCTTCTCTACATCAAATTTAAACCTACCCTTTTTCAGTTTAAAACCGTTGCCCTTTGCCCTGTCACTACAGGTGGTGTCCCCAAAGTGGGGATGTTACCCAGTGTGCATTAGCCAAATGACAACCAGAGCCAAGGTGTTTGTTTACCAGTCTGTGCAGAGAAGGGTGTGAGGTGGTAACTGGCAAAGCTAGCACACCAGTCTTTACAGTGTTCCCATACTTATACATCTAGATTTCTATTGGTACTCCTGTTACAACCAGTCCCCTTCAATATTGTTTACAACTTTCTTTGCTTTAGTTTAAAGGTATAGTCAATGAATTTTTACTAGGCATGTTCTCTGGGTTATGGTCTGCTTCTAGAGGCAGTGTTTTTCTGTTAAAATTAGCGTATAATGAGGATGGTTCAGTTAAAGTTCCAAGTGTTTTAACAGTTCTTGCCAGATTTCATGGTCTGCTAACAGGTTCATCAGTCTCAGGCATCTCTGGGCCTATTCTTTTAAGTTCCTCTTCAAAGGAAACTAATTCCTATTTTGTTTTGACAGATATCCTTTTTAAGGTTTTCTTATCCTCATCCTTTCACCTGTGCAATGTTTCATCTTTCATCACAGGCCCTGGTAAAAAGTCACTCTCCATATTTCTTATGAGCCCCCTTCAAGTACTGAAAGGCTGCAGTAAGGTCTCCCCGGAGCCTTCTCTGCTCCAGGCTGAACCACCCCAGCTCTCCCAGCCTGGCCTCACGGCAGAGGGGCTCCAGCCCTCTGAGCATCTCCACGGCCTCCTCTGGGCTCACCCCAACAGGTCCGTGTCCTTTTGACGTTGGGGACCCCAGAGCTGGACGCAGCGCTGCAGGGGGGTCTCAGAAGAGTGGAGCAGAGGGGCAGAGCCCCCCTCCTCGCCCTGCTGCCCATGCTGCTGGTGATGCAGCCCAGGGCACAGTTGGCTTTCTGGGCTGTGAGCATGTAATTGCCAGATGATCAGTACCCGCAGGTCCTTCCCTGCAGGACTGCTCTCCCTCCCTTCACCCCCCAGCCTACGCTGGTACTGGGGATTGCCCCAACCCGGGTGCAGACCCTGCACTTGTCCCTGTTGGACCTCAGGGGGCTCACAGAGGCTCCCTCCTCCGGCCTGTCTTCCTGAAGTAACTCTGCTGCGGGGCCGTGCCTGCTGAGCATGAAGGTGATGCTTGAGTACTAGCAGGTGTTCCTGTGCTACTGTTATGCTGGATGTATCTCTTTCAGTCAAAAAAGCTGTCAGAAGAATTTAATGTGTCAGTATTTTATTCAATAAATCTGTAACTGGAATGTCTGTCATCTCGGTTTTAAGCATACTGAGAACTGTTAGCTTACTTGTGTCTTAATTTAAGGTCGCTAAATTATGAAAAACTATCAGGAGTAAGCAATCTGGGGGAGCTGTGCTTCGTTTTAGGGGTGACGCAACAGTTCATATCAAGATAAATAACTTATTTCTGAACGCCATTCCGAAAACTTTTTTTTTCTGACCTTTACTAACTTTAAAGACAGATAAAATCACATCTCTCCATTTTATTGCCTAGAGATGAAAATACGGGCTGTTTTGCTGATCTGAGTCTTAATAAAAAGTAATTCTGGGAAAATGCTTTCCAAGGTACTTTTGTTATCTGTTGGCCCTGTTCGTACCAGGGAATGCTATAGTGCTTTCAGCGGCCATTTTGCAGCAGCCCAACGACCGGATGGTAGCAGGGCTCCCTGTTAGCAAGTGCTCACCAGCTGCCCAAGTCTGATGTACTTGGTCTAATTCTCATTCACTTCACGGCTTTGTGCAAGACAAGAATAAATGCTCTCTGTGCCTGTTGAAACTCATAAAAGAAGGTAAAGCAAACTTTTCCAAGACGTACTTTTCAGGCTTTGTGTTTGACAGCTACAAGTGAAACAGCAAGGGTGCGACCTCTCTGAATTTGTCCCGTTACACTGGGGAAATAAAGGCTGCATTTGTGTGCTCTAGGCGGGTGTTCTATCTTTCCAGCCTTCCCTTGAATTCATTGTGGAACGGCATTGTCTGAAAGTGCTACTATGATTGCTTTGCAGTTGCAGCAGCTAAAAACACCACACAGAAAGATGGTAAAACTGATTTAATTTCCACCTTCGTACGCAAGTGGACAGTTGTCTTTCCAGCTCTGAAGACAGTTGAACCTCAACCTTTTGGTCTTCAAACACCAGGCCCCTTGTTTCAAGGTGTTGAAAATGATTGACTGGCTTCCAGCTCATTAGAGACAACTTTCTAACTCAACAGCTGCTGATGCCACTGTTCCTCTCATTGTCTGGTACCAGCAAAGTCTGCCTGAAGGCAGCTTGGAGTCGCCTTGTGATCTTTGCAATTTGTCTCCCATTACCCCAGTTCCACTGGATTTATAATTATTTGTAGGAGCTGCTTTCTTAGTAGCCTGCCTGTGCTGAGCACCTCTTGGCAAGCTGTAATTACTTAATAAAAGACATTTTCCTTCTTGTTGCAGTTGAGACTTTGGATGTACTTGAAGCCCAGCATGCTCACAAACATTTGGGAGGGTGACTGGTGAATGACTACTGTCATGAGAGCTCTAGGTTGGCACAAACCCCCCCCCGCAATGTAACTTTGAACGAACATCGCCATTCTTAGGGATGCTCTGTTCAGCCAGTGTACTTACGTGTCTCAGTGTTGGCACAGAGTATCTTTGCTGGTTGGTGCTTTTGTGGCTCTCTTTTTCTTCAGTACTTCTCCATATTCTCTGCCTTCCCAGGCACTCCACGCTCATGGATCTCTCGAGAATCCTGTCGAACGTCCTGTACCCCTGCTCCCTTTCCCAGCCCTGGCTCAGACCTTGAGTCTTTTCTTCTACTCACCAATTAGTGCAGCTTGATGTTTGCTAGCAAATTACAAGCACACAGGACTAAATTCACAAAGGAAATGTAAACACAGACAGGTTAACTTCATAGATTCCTAAAAAAGAAGTCTTCCAGTGGACATGAAAAGAGCCTTTAAAATATTAACAAAAATAGATGTGTTGTGTAGCCAGCTCAAATTTAGTGACAGAAATTATTGCTGTTGGCACAGACAGAGTAAGTGAGAATGTTTGCTACAGTCATTTTTGCAGTCTGTGAAAAGGGCTGCTGGCACTGACACCCCTCAGATGAGCATGTACATCCCTGTCCCTCTGGTGCTGACACCCCAACCTGTGGTCCCTGTCACCCATGTCCCCTGATCCTTCCTTTCCCATGGCTTCGGCCCTTCCCCTACACATCCCATAGTAAGTTTTGTGCAGTCCCCCAAGCCCCCTCAAATATCCCTTAATATTCACACTGTGTTTCCTCTTTCTTATCAGTTACAAAATTGAGGCTGACCATCTCCAAGGCAAGAGTAGCTCTTTTAATGGCCCATCGGTCAGCATATGATGAGCTCTGGCCTCCGTTATTCTCTCTCTCATCACCTGCTCATCGATGTTTGCATGTCTGCGTGTTTAATTTAGCATTTTCCTCGTTATTTGTTATTTCTATGAGATGGAATAGTCCTTAACCAAATAACTTACTGAACCAGATGCTCTTGTATTTCCCATGTCCTCACGCCAGCCTCCCCGAGGCAGGCAGCTTGGCTGCAGTGGGCAGGATGATGCTGTGTAGAGGCAGCTCTGTGGTGCCTCTGCTGCAGATGTCCAGGCAGGCGGCAGCTCTAAGGACCCGGAGACAAAGGGAAGGGAATGAATGCCTAAAAGCAAGAGGAGGATGGGGGAGGGAGGGAAAAAAACTGCACGAGTTCAGAGAAGGACGAGCGTGTGCAAGGACTCAACCACACAGATGCATCAGCGTTTTGCCAGCAATCTTGTACCCACAGAAGCCTCCTCCCTTGCTGGCAGAAGCTCGGCTCTTGCCGGCTGGGGGAGCAGGACGCAGTTCCAGCTCCTCGCGCAGATGTTCGTCCTGCCTTGGCAGGAACACCCGAACGCCTCGGGCAAGGGGAAGGCGTCCTGCCTGGGGGGGTAAGATGCTGGCAGCTGCTTGGTTTTGCAAAGGGGATGGAGCAAAAAGCAGGGGACTCGGACACGTGGCAGGTTCTTCATATGTGCCCAGAGTGTCTAGAGGATGTCAGCCGCTCTGCGCTGTCCTGGGCAGCATCCTTGTGCCAAATGCATAATGGCCTTGAGGAACAGCCAATGCTGGGATGTGAGCAGGGAAGAGCCAGCAGGTGGGCTGTGGGTGCTAGGAGATGGGTGCTGGGATGCTGTGCATGGAGAGATGGGCTGGAGCCAGGCACGCTCGATACAGGCATGCGCAGGGCAGTGTTTCTGGGGGAAAGAGCATGGTGGCCCTGCAGATCTGCCTCTTCCCGTGGCTCTGGTCTCCTGAAGCTGTAGACAGCGGAGCTCTTGCTCTGTAACCCTGTTCTGTGGCCATGGTGGGTAGAGCCTGCCGACTCTGATCCTAACCTCCCTGACGGATCCATCTTCTTCTTGTTCAGAAGGAACTTGAGCCACAGCCCAGAGGGACACTGCTTCTCTCCATTGACTCTTCAGATAGGAGGAGGTCTGTGTACCAAGGGCTGGAATATCACTGTTTTGAGGTGATGCTCATTAAAAACCTCTAATACTTCTTTGATAGCCTATTGCTTACAACTTCAGTCTCAACAAGTGAGAAAGATCATTACACTGGCAACTACAAAGACAGAGATTTATTTAAACTGTCATTGGATTAATATTTTGCCAGACCAGAGCAATATTTCAGCAGAGAAGAAAGATTTATGTATCTGAAGGTTGAGTTCAGAAGAGATGCTTTGAAGAGATATTCACTGGCAGTATGTATATTGTAAGCAGATTATTGAGAATGCAAGGCAAAAGAAACAGAAGAAACAAAAAACCTTAAGTATGCTACCGACAGTAAGAAGACATTAAAATGTCATTGGGAATCTTAGTTTAGGAATTGCTTCTCTGTTATTTACAATTTTACTGTTTGTATCCATCAGATGATAGGAAGAAAAAACCACATCAAATGTTCATAATTCCTGCTTTACTGTATCGGAGCAAAGCTGCAGGTCCATCTACATTAGAAGAAATAATTTGCCATCTGTAACCAAGGTGAGTGGTAAGCAACGCCTGCTAAATATAAGCACTTCCAGTTCAGAAGTTTGGGGTCATGTACGGTCCCAGTCTAAAGACCAGTTCAGGACTCTCTAATTCATAAATTTTATATCTTAGCAAACTCAGGAAAACTGGAGAAGTGCCAGAGGACTGACAGAGGGTCAGCGTGACCCGGTACTTAAAAGAGAACAATACTAGACTGGATGCAGGGCTAAATTAATGAAGTGGTTACACTGGGACTCTGTAGAGAAAGAAAGAGGTTAAAAAGTATTTTCCTTTGTGCTCAACAGATCAGATACGTCTTCTCTGATTATGAAGTATCAGTGATCAGCCACAGAAAAGATGAAGAAATAGGTGCTTTGGGGGTTTTGTTTCTGGAACATCTTGTTTTACTGCCTGAGGACTAACACAGTTTCTAAGCACCATCATCAATCTCAGCCCAGAGTTACCCAAATATAAGCAGTGACTGGTGCTGCGTGAGACCCCGAGACAAGAGGTTCACGCCTCCCACGTGGGATGGAGCCCTCTGCCCTCGGACTCCATGAAATCCATATACCTTTAGTAAGATGACAGTTCCCTGTAGAAGAATGGCTGCAGAAGCGTGGCCTTAGAATCTCTGAAGATCTGCACAATCCAGGCCTGGTATTAGAATAGGCCTGTAATCAGAATTGTACTGAAGCTGCTGTGCTGAAGTTAACAAGAAAGGTGGCCTTGAGCTATTCGTGAATCCTGAGACCAAGTAATTATGTTGTGCCAACAGGCTGTGGCTGTAACAAGATACAGCTGCTGGGAAAGCAGGTGCAGGGCCAAGAAAGATAGGGACCGGCATGGGAAAATAGGGACTAACAAACTACAAGGCTGAAGCACAGCAACACAATTAGCTACATGGATAGAATGCTTATTTTAGTCATGATAATTAGGGGTGTGAGAACCGCGCGCGTTTAGAGACTACTAACCAATTGTATTTCTGCTTTACGAATATGCATGTGTATCAGTTCTATATAAGTAGTGTTAGAAACTAATAAAGTTGAGCAAGATGCGTAACTCATATTGAGCGTCTTCTTGATTCCGGCGAACCCTTCTTCCAACAGTTCCCCTGTGCAAACAGTATTTAAATCACTTGCTTTTCAGTTCAGAGGCTGTAGCTGCCACAGTTTTTGAATTGCACAGCCCACAGAAAGGAGAAAGTCCACGGCTGCTGGCAGTGCCAGCTGGAAACACTTCAGCACAGGAGGCGGCAGCTTGGATTTCATGCAGGTGTTTTAGTCACCCCATGGCTAACCACTGTTTAATGGAGCGTGTGCCTTCCCAAAAAATTGAGTTTTCTGAAGAAAATCTCCTTCTCCTGGGTGCACGTGAATGTCAGGTAGCTTTGAGGTGACTTGGGAAGATGCAGGAGTCCTGCAGACCCTCACTGCTGGTGGGACAACTCTCCTGGCACAGGAAAGTGTGTTTGCGGCAGGCAAGGAAGGTCTTTCATCTCACATCTCTGCAGAGAGCATCACAAAACCCCCTAATTCAAGGATGCGGTGGTTCCAAGGGGACCACATGCACATAATGAGGAAGGACAAGGCAGGGGACCTTTTTCTTTCCTGTTCATCCCACCGTAGAAAGCTTAAAAGGCAAGATAGAAAACCTACAAACTTGGGAGGTGGTACTGATGTGCTATGTCCTTTTGTGATTAAAAGGAGCATTTTTTCCCTCTTGAAAATACAGTAACAATCCAGATTTCCCCATGATGTTGCTGCCACTCTCCCTGGGCTGACAAGTGATGTAGCCTAATTTGCAGACGCAGCAGATGAGAGGGCTGGTTTCGCCGTTCAGCTGGTGCATAAGCTCCAAACACGGCAATGACCGGTGTCGGTCCGAGGTCTGAGCATCTTTCCTCCGCTTGTCAAAGGGATGTTTTGAAGCAGGCCCACAGGTGCTGCCTCACACAAAGTCTGCCACCAGCCTGAAAGAGCTGGATGTTGGTAAATTGATGATATGTGTATCAGAGGCTCAGAAGGGAAATTCTCATTATATCCACATGCATATATATATATATAAAAAGAAAAAAATCCCTTTTTGAAGATAATTATTCTCAAAAATAAAAAATCTTGAAGATACTTTTTCTCTAAATCTTCTATCAAACACTGTTGTTCTTTCGGTTGAGATTTTGGGGCTCGAAGGAGCAGATGGGAAAGTGTCTGTAATACATTAAATAGCATAACGTAAAAGAGGGAGCATCCACAGTCCTCAGAAAACTCAAACGGCTGGAGAACCCAAAGGAGTGTGAAGATTATGATGAATAATTCAGACAACACATCCCTGACTCTGAATGTTTCAGCTTCCTCGTTTGTTCAATCTCTCACCTGATCTCCAAGAGCTAAATGTAAATGAGGAAAAAGTAAAATGGAATAGTTTTGCAGTACCGTTTAAAGCCCGCTGCCTGTGTTTCCCAGCTCGGAGGGATGCCACGGGCTGCGGCTCGCACCGCATCTATAAGCTCATGCTTCCCTCTGCTGACTGCCTCCCCCGCACCTCTCCTTGGCTGCAAACAATAAAAGGCCATGATTGTTTTTCCCCCTCCCGTTGGTTAATGTTCCTCCCGGTGTCCCCAGCAATGACCGTAGTGTACCAGTGCTGGTTGCTCACAGCAGCCCCAGCCTGGTGGTGCCAGCGTGCCTCAGTCCAGCAGCACCGTGTTCCCCCGCGGGGTATCTGCCCCTTAGGTCCCACTGCCGCTGCAGTTCTCCGTGAACACTGAAATAATGCATGTATCCTTGTTTAAGAGGAAAATCTCTGAAGGCTGTAAGGCAGAGACTCAAAGACATTTGCTGTAAGATGAAAGGAGCAAGCAGGGACCTTTGGCTAGATCACTAGATTACAGCTAGAAAAAATCTCGGCTGAATATTGCTTTTGGGTTTTTTCAGTTGTAATTTATCTGTAACACCACTGGGTATCAGTTTAAACATCTGGGGTGCAGGAGCAATGCTGGAAGACCTGGAGCTGGTTTTCCCCTTGATGACCTGCCAGGGTCAGTTGGCCCGTTCTGTAGAGGGAGGCAAACACAACTCTTCTGGGACGACAGAGAGGGATCTCTGTGTCCTAAACATCATGGCCATTTTTCCCTCTTCCAGAGCACTTCCTGGGCTTGGGGGCTCACAGAGATGAGTTTAAAGTCCATTGTAACAAAGCAAGTTTGTTAATCAGGTTCCCTTTGGACTTCAAAACACAGGTGAAAACAGCTCCTGGGCTCTCCAGGAATTTTGGGTTGTGGAAAGCTCCAAAGAAAATCATATCCTTTCAAAATAAAGCATGCCAAATGGAATAGTCAAAGGGCCATCGTGCTGGGATGTGAAGGCTGATTTAATGGTGCAAAACCAAATTACCAAGCTGTAATCACTAATGGCTGTGTTGGGAAGCTGAAATCACTATGGGGAAGGAGACAGGAGAGCGGTGGCTGCTGTTGCTGGAGCTGTGACTAAGATAAATTGCAGCAGAAAGCCACTGCCAACAAAGAGTTATGGAATAAATTGATGCATTAGAAAACCCGGCACATTAGCTCACTTGAAAGGACACACAGAGCATCAGGGAGCTGGGTCGGTGAGGAGCTGAAGACAGCATTGCCTGCACAGATGAGTTACTGACCTCCGCCTTGGGACTCAAACAGCCAGCTGCTGAGTTACGGAGGCAGAAGCATCAATGGCAATGATATATAATTAGACTTGGGATATATTAAAATTTTCATGTATGTGCTGAACTAAATCTTCACCCAGAGTACAGGAAAAACCACATGACGGCCTTTAGAATACATAAAATATTAGACAGGAGAGAGCATATATTTTTTTATGAGTCTATGGTGCTGATGTTCTGAAGTGACTCCAAAGCTCTCTGAAATTTATGGGCCAAATCTATTTCTTGGAAGCAGTGCCAGGACTGTTTTGGAGAAAGAAGAGCTAAAGCTCAGCATGTAAACCTTGGAATTCCTCTAACACTTAGATGCAGTCAGCTGTGATAAACGTAAAGCACAGTAAACAAGAACAAGGGAAGGCAAATTGTGTCCAACCTGAGCAGAGCAAACCTCTGCAATGTTAAACCACCTGAGATTTCCTTTTGCATTCTCTCCTCCATTAAAAAGCAGATTGGGTTTTATTTCAGACCTGAGAAGCTTACGTACTTTTCACTGAAGATTGATACACTTATTTAAATTGTAGAAAGAAGTGAGTCAGTGTTATGGGGCATCAAAATTGTGGCAGTCATGGATGTGCTTACTTTGAGCTTGATATTAGCAGCTTGTCTTTATTCTCAAACAATACAGATTGATTCAGTTTTTGCCAAAAAAACCACCAAACACAGTCTGTATGAGAAAGAGAAAAAATCGCCAAGCAAATGGAGCAAATAATTTTATCGTTTGTTCAATTCCACTGGGTAGTAAAGAGGATCCCCTGAGCTTTGAAACATGGCACAAACCCAACAGCTCTGTGATGTGATCTGTCCCATCAGTGAGCATCAGCAGACACAGAGTGGGGACACCCTGCACACCCACGTTGCATCACTGCCCGACCAAGTAAGATATGGAATATTCCTGAAGAAGATGGATAGCATTTTCACTAAGGATGAGACATGCATTTGGAATACCAGGATAAATGTTAAGGCAGAGAGGTCTTTAACCTTTTTTTTTGCAGGACTAGAGGCATGGCCTTATTTTCCAAGAGAAATTTCAGAAGTCTGATGAGCTTTGAAATGAGACCTCAGTGGATCCTGCACCCTGAGTCAGGTGTATCAGCCTCTCGAGGGCAGCAGGATGTGCTCCCGGAGCTCTGGCTGCAGGAGACATCACACTAAATGCATCCTCTTCCATGGATGGGGCAGGATCTGCTGCCAAATTATTTTTTTTTTCTGAGTTTGTGCTTGTATAAAGAAGACTTCAGGTTGAAAAGGTTGTTTAGTTTCCAATGCCAATCCCCTTCCCCCACTTTGTACTATTTTTCACAAATCAATGAAACTCCATCTTTAAAGCAATGTTATTTTCTGCTCCCCACAACTCTGCCTGAAAGGTTGTCGTAGAGCTGCTCTCCTTCAGCTGACTGGAATCCCACAGCCTGAATACGATACCGCAGGAGCATCCTTCATAGCCACTTGCTCTTGTGCCAACATAATCCATTAACTTAAACATTCTACCTCACCCACTGGCATTTACTCCTCCCCATGCTGTGTATAAAACCCGCGGTATCCTTTCTTGGCCTCCCTTTTGCAGGGCTAACCAAGCCAAGTTTTTCAGCCTTCCCTTGGAAGACAGGTCCTTGTGCAGCTCATCCCACCACTGAGCTCCTCCCATGCCCATGTTGGAACAAAACAGTCTCTCCTGAGCTTCGGCGGCCAAAACAACAAACACACTCCGGGTGGGATCTTACTTGTACCATGGCAGAAGTTACTCCTTTTTCCTGTAGAAATTCCTTGCCCGTGTTCACATCAGCCTCCACCGCTGCTATACTGCGTTGGTTCATGGATATCAAACGACCGACACTAAAAGCTTTCTCCTCCTATTCCATTTCTGATGGAGGAAATGCCAGCTCAGGTTGGAAATTCCTGCTTGCCCCTAAGCAATCCATGAGTCTTGATACATCTGCACCCCTCTTCCTGCTCTTACTCCTGTATAATCCCCAATTAATGATCTCTCAGAGAAACTTTTCAATCTTAGCTTGTTTCTTCCCTTCCCTGAGGACAACTTCTCCAGTGAGTTATTCATTCCAGCCTCTGAAGGAACTCAGCAGCATTGTGCATGGACAGGGAGAAGGAAGCTTGGGGATGGGACCACGTGCACGAGCAGCGGTCTCGCTGAGATGCTTGCTGCTGGGGAGCATCATCTCTCAGATGGAGCAGACTGGCTCCCACAGGATGTTTCTCAGCTAATGATCCAAGTGTGTCTCCTGTTGAGAAAGATGACCAAGCTCTGTGAGACACGCTCTGCCCTGAGCAACTGTTGTCATCTACTGGAAGGCCATGCAAATATAGCAAACGATGTGTATCACAAAAACAGACACTTGGCCGAGTCAGCTGCTAAATCCACTACATTACCTGTCGGGTCTGTTACGTGAGTGGCTCAGGTTCTCCCTCATCAAATTAGAGCTGCTGCCTTCCAGCTGAACGTGTCACCCTGAGACACATTTTGATGCACAAGCAAGTGGTCCAGGTGGGAGGGTGCAGACTGGTGAAGTGGAGAAGACCTATAGCATTTAAAAATGAGATACTACAGCAAAGTGTGGGCTGAGTAACCCTCCTGTTCTGATCTCAGCTTGGACACCTGAGCGCTTGTCCCCTTCAAGGTGTGTTTGGCTTGTCCCAGGGCCACAGGACAATCCCCAGGAGCCACAGCTGTCCCACACCACTGCTGAGGCCCAGCTGTGATTTCAGTGCTGCCCTGGCACCAGCTCACTGGGGCTGTGACCCACCTCTGAAGACCACAGGTTGCTGGAGGTCAGGCTAAAGGCTATTACCTATTGACATTTGATAACAGAAAATATTGTTCTAGGTATCTAAGGATGAAGTCTGGTCTTCTTACTCCTGACCGGTCTAAGAGGTACCTTTCATACCAAAATCTTAGAGCTTCAAGTGTTGGAGGTGCTGATGAGGAGGCGTAAGGAAGGAAGCAATAGAAAGGGTTTTGGTCAGTTTATATCCTGAAGAGGTTGCGATAAGCACAACCTCCCCACCTTGGCAGAAATGGGAGTCTTGAAATCAACTACACCAGTGAATCCCCTGGTGAAATAACAGCTAAACAGTTATTTGTCTTACAAAGCCCAGCCACCATAGACTATTCTGAATGCCACTGGTTGACATCTTCGTCTCATCTATTAACTACTTATTGTGCCATTGTTTGACATCTTTGTCTCATCTATTAACTATTTATTGACAATATTTACATTCAAGTAGCAGTTTGTGTTTTTCATCAATTTTTGCTCGTTTTGCATTTGTTTTTAACTATTGGTAATTACTCTGATAGACGTGGGAAGAAGGTTATGTCCATTTGTCCCACTGAGCCGTAACTCCAAGCATAACCTGTAGTACTCCAAGCAGCAAGGGGACTCCCGCAGTCGCTCCCCTCCAGCACCCCAGTGCTCCCCTGTCCCAGTCAGACCCCAGGCAAACCTCAGTATTGAATCTGGGCAAAGCCAGAGCCTGCTCAGGAATGTAAGTGCTGAAAAACGAGCGTAAAACCAACCATCAGGTTTCGGGAGGTTAAGAGCACTTGTGTGTCAGGAAGCCACATCCTTCACCCCATGGGATTTTTTTTTTCCAAGTGGCTTGAGGTGACATGGCTTTTCGCTGAGTCCTGGAGACCCTTCTTCCCCAAGCAGTGAGCGTGGGAACAAATGCTGGAGGGTTACAGGAGGGCTTTCCAACTTTCCACCCAGCACTTCAGCTCAGGATGAAGTCAAGCTTGTCGAAAGCTTGATAATTTTCCAGGCTTGCTTGAGTTTAAGACCTTCCACCTTTGAAGTTGCAGTGCTTTGGTCTCCAAGCGCGTTGCCCACAGGAGGCTGGGTGGAGTTGGACTGCACTCGCAGCCCTGTGTACACAGCACGCCCCCCTGCTCAGGCAGCCCGGGCGCCCCTTTTCACCTAAAATGTCTGAAACGTTTCGCAAGAAAAGCAACAGGTTTCGCAGGACTCTTGTTCAAGAGCTGGGGAGCTCCTGCGGGCCGTGAGCAGGGGCCCGAGGGGGGATCTGGGATGATGGGGGTGGGGGGACAGGACAGCTGCACAGACAATATTTGCAGCTGATTTCTTTCTCTCTGGTCTTTTTACCCACCAATCTGTTTTTTAAATCTTCTGTCCAGCAAGAAGGAAATGCCCATGTTATTTCTGCTGAATTCCACTGATGTTTAGTGGAATTTGTCATCCACAGCAAGAAGCCTCCTGGAAGTGCTAGAGAGGTGTGTGGTGGGGGAGAAGAGGGGTGGGGGTAAATGCCAGGGCCAATTTAAACAAAAAATCAACAATCTGTCCCGGGAGCCATGGCATCTTAATTGCTAATACATCTTAATGGGTTTCTTCTCATCTGAAAATACACTTGGAGAAATGTTGTAGCCATGATGGTCTGGGGATATTCAAGAGGGGAGATACTTTGCATGACCAAATGATGTAGTTAGAAAAAAATAACAATAAAAAAACCCCCCACAAAAAATATAAAAAATAAAATTACACCCCCCACCCTGGCTTTCTCACACACAAACCTGTCTTCAGCTCTGAAGCACCAGCAGCAGCCGTCAGTCCAAGCCGAGGCAGCGCATGGGGTTTCGCCTGGTGAACCTGAGCGAAAACTCTGGCTCATGTACAGAGCGCAAATATTTCCCTGCCACCAATCCCAGCTGCAGGAATGATCACTGCCTTTGGCAGGGTTTGTGCAGGCAACGTGTGCAGGTGGCCTGGATCACTGCGTAAGTTCATTTTTCAGCTCTGCCAGTATCAGATGTTTAAAAATAAAAATAAAATGAGATAAAATGAAATAAAATGAAATAAAAGTTTAGGAGAAAATGAGATGAAATGAGAGAAAATGAGATAAAATAAAATAAAAATAAAATGAACAAAAAATTATAAAATGATACAAGAATATATATATAAAAATAAAATGGACTAAAATAAAATTTAAACAATAATAAAAAATCTTAATTTCTCCAAATCACAATATCGTAATCGATAATGAGATTTACTTAAATAACGCAACTTTGTTGAATAATAAAGGCAACGAGTAACAGGCCGGTGGCCTTACCCCCCCACCCGGGCCAGAGCCGCGGCGGCCCCGCGGAGCCGCGCCCGCGCAATGCCGGGCACAGCGATGCTCATTTGCGCCTGCAGATACGCGCAGCCTGCGCGTACACCCGCGCACATCCCCATCCCCCCCACCCCCGCAGGTGTCAGGCCGCGAGGGGCCCCGCCGCAGCCGCCCCATCCCCATCCCCACCCCCATCCCTATCCCACCCCCATCCCTATCCCATCCCTATCCCATCCCCATCCCTATCCCACCCCCTCCCCTCCCCATCCCGCGGCGGGGGCGGGGCTGGGCGCGGGGGCGGGGCGCGGAGCGGCGCGGGGCGGCGCGGGGGGGCGCGGAGCGGCGCGGGGGGGCGCGGAGCGGCGCGGAGGCGCAGCATGAGGGCGCGCCCCCCGCCATGGAGGGCTTCGCCGCCCGCGGCTACGGCACCGGCGGGCCCGACAACCGGCCGCTCTTCGGGGAGACCTCGGCCAGGGTAAGGGGGGGGGGGGGGGGAGGGGAGGGGAGGGAAAAACACCCCGAAACCGTCCCGGGCACCCCCCATCCCCCCGCTCCCAGCAGCCCCCCCACCCCAGCAAGGGAAATGCAGCAGCAGCGCGCCCCCCCCTCCCCCCGTAACGCCCCCCCTCCCCTGTTGCCCCCCCCCCCCCCCCGATAACGGCCGCTCGCTCCCGGGCTCCGCAAACGCGAAGAGCAGCGCAGCGAGCCGGGCCAGCCGGCCCCTGAGCCGGGAGCCTGCCCAGAGCCGGCAAACAAATAAAAAACCAACATAAAACAAGAAATAATATCTCAGCCCCACCCCCCGCATCAAAAATCAGTAAAGCGACAACAAAGCTGCACCCCCATGGAAAAACATAAAAGGAGACCCCCAAATTCCAAAAGAAAGAAACCCTTTGGATTGGTAGAATTAAAAAAATGGTAATAAAAAAAGAAATAAACCCAAACCAAACTGCTTCTGATCGGTGCCCCCGAGCAAAACCAATCTGTTAAAAATGTCCGGAACAACCAACCCCCCCCTCAAATTTAAAAAAACAAACCCAACCGTCCGCAAAACAATCCCCCAAGGCAAGAGCTCCTCCTGAAATAAAAAAGAAACTCCCCAAACGCCCCCGATAAAGAAAAAAACTTCCAGATAATCCCCTCCCAACGCCCCCCGAGCCCTGCTGGGGAGCAGGGGCTCGGGGCGCAGGAGCCCCGGGGCTGGGGGACCCCCAGGCTGTGTGCCTCATTGGGGTGCGTGTGGCCCTGCAGCCCCCCAGACCAGGGCTTAGGGCTGCAGCCCCCTGAGCTACAGCTCACCCAATTTGGGGGGTCCTTGCTTTGCTGGGGATGGGGGGCTGGTTTCGGTCCCCCCCTGGTTGTCGTTACTCGGTTTTTTCAGCGGCGCTGGCTGACGTGCGGCAGTGCCGACTCCTCAGGTGCCGATCCCCGTAAGCCGCTCAGCCGGGCAGCGTTCGGCTGCCTGCTTGGGGGGGCTGCGCTGCTTCGGGGGGGGCCCGGGGTGCTGCCCGGCACCCAGATCCAATGGGAATCGCGGTACCCGGCGGTGTGCACGCCCCGCTGCCTGTGGGGTGCCAGCGGGTCGTGGCTTGGGGTTTGTCCCCTGGTAGGAGAGGTCACCCGTCGCTGCGTGTGTCCGTGGAGGGGTGCAGGCTGAAACTGGAAATGCTGCTAAAATGATAACTTTTCATAAAAATATAAATAAAATTATACCAGCCAAATTTGGGGGGGGGGGGGAACCAGGATGATGTGGGGTAGAAGGAGGACAGGCAGGACCTCTGGGAGGATGGAGTGAGGGGGGACGGGTGCCAGCCCTGATGGAGAGCGCTGGAGGTGAGGGGACCTTTGCCAGAGCACACATGGGGTCACGTGGGCTGGTCCTTGGTCGGGGGAAGCTTTTGGGAAGCTTCTGGGGATGGGGACTTCTGGGGACTGGGATGTGCTATTGAAGCCAGGCAGCGGTCCTGGCAGGCAAACCTCAAACTTTCCAGCCTAGGTCAAGCCTTTGATCCCTGACCCCCATCTTTTTCCAGCTGTGGCTCTGCTCTCAAAGAGGAGCAGTAAATAATAAACATGGGATGCTAATTCCAGTTTCTGGGCTCAAACAGGGATCCAGTGCCCTGCACAGCACCCCTGCCCATCTTCTGGGGCTGTTTTTGGCACCAGTCGCGTGGGACCAGCACTGGCCGATGGCCTCTCTCTGCTGTACCTGTGCCTGAGGACACGGGACCGCCGTGCTGGTTCGCTGGGGTTGCCTAGAGACAGATGCTGCTGAGGTCCGGAGCTGTTGTGTCTCTGAAATGAAGCTAAACTTTGCCTTAAGATGGGAGCAGGTCTGCTGGGAGAAGCGTATCTGCCCTGTCCTGGCTCTGCTTATGTGTCTCTGCAAGTGATGGCTGGTGCGCTGGCAAACCTGAGCCCCCTGCTTGGGCAGGGCACGAGGCCATGGGGAGGGGCAGGGGCAGTGCTGTGCCCCGGGAAGCCCTGCACCCACATCAGAGGTCTTGCACCCCTGCCAGCAGTTGGAGATGGATGTAGAAATGGGGGTGCCCTCTTCTTATGCTTTCCCAGTCTCCAACCTGGTGGCTTTGGGGCTAAAGTTGCTCCATGGGGACGAGGGAGCTGGGCAGCAGCATTGGCCTCCTTCCCCTTGCTGCGGTCCAGCTGCTCCGGCCAAGCCGAGTGGAGTGGAGGGGCAAGGTGGTACCACAGAAGTCACTGGTGAGACGAGGGAGCGTAGCAGCACGATGCTGATGAATGCCAGGTGCGCTGGATTCGGTGGGGATTCAGCACTGGGAGTGAGCGGGTACGAGATGATGAAAAGCAAAGGCACAAGTGAAGAGCAGACCGAGCATTACAGATGCAGGACTTCTCGGGGAAGAAGTTCAAAGTAGAAGCTGCTTGGGTTTCTCTGTCATGGGAGCATTTAAATATAAGCGGGTGGGTATTAATTGCTGTGGGTTGGAAGCAGAAAACAATAGGAAGAGACTGAGCAGGTCAGGGCGGGAGCGAGGAGCCTGCGACGGCACAAGAGCATGTCCCCCTGTCCTGCAGCGGGAGGGTGGCCAGCGTGGTCCTCAGCACAGCTTTTCTCACATATAGCGTGTGTTGTCTGCTCTTCCACATAGTTAATCTGGCACTAGATTAAGGTATCCCCTATTGCTGCAACAGGCTGCAATTGCTGCTGGCCATCTGGACTTGCTGATGTAAGGCATAAAAATGGCTTTTCCATCACGCCTGCAGAGATGCCACCATGTACCCACCCTCCAGGGAACCAGCCTGTTCCTTGGCCTGGCCAGGCCTCTGCCGGGAGCTTGTTCCCGGTGGGCTTAGCCTGCAAGCTGCTAACTTGAAGGTTGCAAGTGCTGAGCTGGACTGGGGTGAAGAGCAAAGCTGTCGCTCTGTCCAAGACTGTGCGGTGGGCACAGTGGTGTGGGTGCATCCTCAGTCCTGCCTCAGTTTCCCTGTTACTTAAAGTAATCCTGACCCAGGTCCTGAAGGATCCTGGATCACACCCTCCTGCTTCCTGATCTTGTCTCCCTTTCCCAGAGGCAGCTGGAGGGAGACCTCTGCACCACAGCAGCTCCCTGGGACAAGCCTGGTGCCTCCAGCCCCTGCAGCAACCCTCCCTGGAGTAGGAGGGCAGAAACTCTCCTGTTTTGAAATGCAGCTTGTACAGTGCTGAAACACAGAATTGATTGCCTCTGTGGCCAACAGCTGGCTATGTCTCTGCTGCCAGCTGGCTGAACAGGGATCCCCGTGAGTGCACTGCACACTGTTGGGCTGTATCAGAAGTCAGCGTCCGTGTGTGAGCACCCTGTGCCGGTGCAGGTGCCCTCCAGCAGCCTGCACGCTCGCTGTTTTGGTGCGCACGCTGCTTTTATTTATTTATTTATTTATTTATTTAATTTTCACTCTAGCAGCTATCGTAATACATAATGATGCATGGAGAAAAATCCTCCCTGAATCAGCTGTGCTGGTTGCAAGAGTTGGGTGACATGGTTTGTAGGACGCATGGCTTGTCACAGCCCGTTTCCGTGTGCCTGGTAGCCACGAGTGGCTGCCCAGGCTGGGCTGTGCACTCAAGACACTGTGCGGAGGTGAAAGGCTCTGTCATCCCCAATCCCTTTAGCCATCTTGGCCTCTTGTGTATTTTTAACCTTTTTGCTGTGCTAAGCTGCCTGGGGCTGAGGTGTCAGCGGGCACTGGGGAATACAGCCTCTTGCCGCTCTGCCAAGCCTGGGATTTCAGGATCAGTGGCTTTAATCCCCAGATCCTGAAATACCTTCCTTTGCCAGTGGTGCACTGGAAGATTTTAGTGACCGTGGGTTTAAGCATGGGGAAGGGGATGCCCTGACCCGCAGGGACTGGCTGCCACGTGGCAAAGCCACTCCGCCGATGGCATCCGTACCTGATCCGGCTGTTGCCGCAATGTCCATTGCTCAGCAGCATGAGAGGAGAGGTCCCTGTGCCGGGTCCCACTGCTGAGGCTGACGCCCTCGTCTTCTCCTGGCAGACCAGTCTCTGTCCTGGCAAAACAGCTGAATTCTCTCAGTCTTAAAATTGCTAACTTCCAAGTCTCCAGTTAATGGGGAGAAACCTAACAATGGCTGAGTTTCTGGATGGTGTATTCTGTCCGTAGGTATGTGACCATGTGTCCGGCCCTCCAAGCCCCTCTGCAGAGAGGGGGCTGCGGCTGTGCGCTCCCCCCCAGGTTAGCTGTAAAGGGTGGCAACCGAGGGCTGCTCTGCAGCTGGCCCCTTGGCTTTCCCTCCCCTTCCTCCGCCGATCGAAACCCATCTCCCCATGGCACAAAGGGGGAAGGGATCCAGCTGCTCACCTCCTGCCACCCCTTTTGTCCGTGGGGAGCCGAGCCTGAACACAAACTTTGATCCCACTCCGTAAAATCGCCTTGGTGGGCTCCATCGGGTCTGCGGGGCAAGGGCAGAGCAAAACTACCATCCTCTCCTGGCATCAGAGTTGCTTTTGGGGGTAAAGACCCTCCGCATACCGTCCAGGTTAAAGTTAGCTTTGAGTTCTTTAATGAATTTGTTTTAGCTTAGGTGAAGGAGCCCAGCTGAGCTGTTGTGATATGTTCTTACGGAGGCAGCATGGTTGCATTTCAACCTGTCGCTGCTGTTACTTGTCTGGAGATATTTCTCTTAGCTCATTTTTGGGGGTTGGTGGTGGGTACTTCATAGGTCGCTCCCAGAAGCTGCTGTTGTATCGCTGACACCACATGTGGAAAGGCCAGTGAGGAGAAGGGGTTTGTGCCTGGCTGGCGAGGACCTTGTGCAGGGGATGTGGTGACAGTTGCCTATGGAGGTGCGTAATTCCCCTCTGCTGCAGCCACTGCCATGCCCCCACAGCTTGGGGTCTCTGAGCTATAGGAGCATAAATGGTCTGGTTTTACGTAGAGGAGCTGGCAACTAATTGAAGAGGTTTTAAAGAGTCTGCTTGCTGTGGCCCTTGCCCTTGGGGATGAGCACAACCAGGGCACAGCATCTGCCTGTTAGTGAACCACAAGCTCCACCGAGCCTTGGGTCAGGGCTGGTGGTCTTCTGCAAGAGTGCGCTTTGCCCTCCGCCACCACCTCTTTGCTCTCTGCTTTCTCCTCCTGCCCCACTGCTGCCATGAGTTATTTCTTCATGACCTGGAGCTTCTCTCTCTACAAATCATCTTCCAAAATGTAATGCTAGAAGGGAAGAAGGGTGTGAGACCAGGTGCAGGGAAACCTGGGTTGCCCTGCCTGCCAGCTGGGATGTCTTAGGCAAGATGCTTTTTCACTGCTTGATCTCTTTTCTCACCTTCCTTTAACTGTACCTATTTAATGACTCTCAGTATAATTAACTGAAGTTTTGCGTTTTTTTCTCTCTGCACGTCTTTTCTGCTGTAGCTGTTGTGTTAGCGTTGTATTTGGTGAGCCAGCTGTCTGGGACGTTACACCTGTCTGTGTGCAACCCAACCCGACATCGGCAATAGGTGTTTGTACTCAGAGTAGCACCATGAAGAAAGGTAGGAGGCAGGTTTCCCAGCAGGGATGGGAATGTTCTCCTTCTGCATCGAGCCATTTCTTGCTCCAGCGAGTGTGTCAGTACGGGGTGCCTGCCCAGGGTGCTCCTCTGAGCACCCAGTGTCACTGCCAGTCCCTGCCCTGATGACATCTGGGGTGGGACCGCGATGCTGACACCGAGGGATACCTCTTCCCAGGTGCAAAAAGGTTGTCTTTTCCCACTAAGTGTTTGGTACCTATGGGGAGCAGCAGAAAGAAGTCTCTGTGTGTGTGAAATCTGTCTCTCCAAGTAGGCACCCTCAGGTCTGCTGGTGTTAGGGGAGGAACATTTGGGGTGCAGGGAACACTTCGCCTACCTGCCAGCAGCCCACAAATTCCCACCGAAGACACTGTCAAGGTGTTTACTCTCAGGCACTGAGGCTAAAACAAGCCTCAACAACGTTTTCTGACAAGCTCTGTCTGTGCATTCTCACTTTTAAAATTTCTTTTAAAATTCATTTGGATAACTATAATTGATTCAGATGTAGCGAAGAAGCCGGTTGCAAGTGAGCAAACCTGCTGCACAAGGACTTGGCCAGTACAACCTCCCGGAGGTCCATGGAGTCAGAGGAAGGGAAACCCTCCTGCAGGACAGAGCTGACCAGGGGAGCCTTGATGGTGCTGCTGGGGATAACGTGGGTCCTGGCTGATGGGGTGCTCTCAACGTTGTTGGTTACCAGTCTGTTTTACGTGGGGGTTTGGGTGTTTTTTTGGCAAGGCATGTGTGTAACTGTCTTCTTTTTTTTTCAGGACAGAGTCATCAATCTAGTTGTTGGCGGCTTAACATCCTTGCTGCTTGTAGTAAGTATCTCCCATCCCATCTCATGTTTCGTGCCTCCGTTAGGTGCTGGGGTGAAACCCCAGAGTTCCTCCCCAAAATGGGAGGCAAAACTTCACTGTAGTTTGGGGCCCAGGTAGTCACTTTGGGGTACCTCTGTCTTTTGAGACTCTGACAACAGGAGAAGGTGAATACCTTTTTTAAAGCCATGTTTTAAGAATCTCGCTGCGCAATAAAAGGCCCCAAGTCCATGGGCAGACTGTACATCCCAGCTGAACATGAGGCTGGGTGTGGTGACAAAGTGCTTATGACCCAGGAGAACATGTTCGCTTCTCTTTATTTCCTTCTATTTATTATTTCCCTCTATTTATGGTTTGTAGGAGTTTTTCCCAAGTGTGTCACTTTGTCTTCAGCTATGCTTTCCCCAAGCTTTGAAGACAAACACAACGCCATCGCGACTGGAGAGCAGCAGTTCTGCGGTCCGTGGTGGCAGCACTGTAGAAAGCCCAGGTGCAGGGAGGCAGAGGGGGAGCTGGGGTGGCAGCTGGTGGGAAGCCTGGCTGAAGGGATGCTCCGACACAGGCAGCATGCACGCCTGTGCCTGCTGGCTCTGTGGGGACTTGGAGGATGGTTCTAGCAACAAGCCAGAGTAGTGAAGCTTTCATGATTTGTTGTTTTTTCTTCCGCCTCTAAGTCTGCAGTTGGCGTCAAAGTGATTTTCCTCCAGAATTTTACATTTCCCTCAAGCTCGTCACAGGGTGGGAGTTAAAGAGCAGGGAGGGATGTGCAGAGCTGGATGCGAGCTGCGGTACGCCAGCTGTCAGGGCAAGCCTCTTCTCATGGAAGCTCTGATGGCAGGTGAGAGCAAAGACTTAATCTTTGTTTTCCTCCATACAGGTCACTCTAATCAGTGCGTTTGTCTTCCCGCAACTACCTCCAAAACCTGTGAATATATTTTTTGCTTTCTGCATCTCCTTGTGTTGCATTTCTGCTGGCATACTTGTAAGTACAGTGACATTTGCTGTGCAAGCTTTTGAGTATATGACTGAGGATGAAATCTGACTAAAATCAGCTCTATGTGGTGCTACCTTCTTTTTTGCATTCTCCTAGAAAAGCTTTTCTAAAGCCTCCATAAAACAAGTTGACAACAAAGGAGTGGTAACTAGTTTCATATTTACTGCAGAGCAAGTGTGTGAACTGAGCCACCTTCTGCAGACCAGCTGTGATGCACGACTTGTCACCTCTGTGACAATGCCATCTGTAGCTGCCAGTGGAGACATAAAAAAGGAAACCTGGGAGCAGAGCAGTGAGATGGGAATTTGGAGATGGATTGTGCTACAGAAGACTAGGGGCGGAGTAAAACACTTGGAAGTGGTGGGGCCAGCCAGGCACCTGCAGAAGTCAGTGGCCTTTCAGGCACAGGGGGTGAGCTGCAGTGGCAGGAAGCTACAGCGGGTGGCATTTCCTCAGGGTTGTAGCAGAGGTTCCTCTACTCAGCAGATGCGGCATCCCCGGAGAGTTGGTCTCCAGCAGCAGCAAAGGGAACTGGCAGGTCAGAGTTCATGTAACGGTTTGTGTTGGAAGGGACCTTCAAAGATCATCTGGTCCAGCCCCCCTGCCATGGGCATCAGTGGCTCCTGCCTCTGCTGTAGCTTGTCATATTCCGAGAGCGTTCTCCTTCCAGCTGTGACCTGGAACGGTCACGGCCCCTGCCCCTTGCCACTGGGTAATCTGGTCAGTACCAGTTTGCCTGGTCAGTACCAGTTTGTGGTTCTACAGCTGGTAGCTGTGACTCCGCACAAGAAAGACTGTGTAGTGTGAAACCGGACATTTGTCCTCATCAACCAGGGTTTGATGGCTACAGCCAGTTCTGAGTGTTAAAAACCCCCACTGAACCCACCCACCCTCTTCAACAGAGCTGACAGGACAACCCATGTCTTTGCAGCTGATCTGGCACCCAAGCTTCACAAACCAACAGCCTTGTTTTGGGGAGAAACACCTTGCCAAATTTTTTGTTTGTGGGTTCCACCATAGCATGTTAAGAAAACAGGTGATATTTCTTAATTGTTAAGAAAATTATCCGAACTCTGCACCTAGTCCTCTCTAGTCAGATGAAGCTGGGTTGTTTTACAGAAAAAATAAAAAGGTCCAGAAGTTGCCATTTCAGTTACCACAGCGTCTCTTCTGAAGTACCTGGCATTTTAAAGTAATACAAACTCCTTCTCTCTTCTAGATCTACTGGTATCGACAAGGAGACCTGGAACCTAAATTCAGGAACCTAATTTACTATATATTATTTTCTATTGTCATGTTATGTATATGTGCCAACCTGTACTTCCATGAAGTGGGTAAATGATGGACATGGGGAATACACAGCAGTGATGCTACTGTGTCAGACTGCTTTCAGCTCAACTCTCAGCTCTACTTGAGACATCTGAGGACAGTCAGACTGAGAGGAATGAAGTGGGTTGTGCAAGGATAAATCAGTACATGATTTTCATGTAAATGTATATGTAATGTCCCTCTTGTTGGGGAGAATTATTGCCGTAAGACGTGACATTCTGCTTTTTTTTGAAGAGCTACTGTTGCACTTAAACATTCCAGTTGTACTGATGTTTCAGAATGGCACAAGCTTTTTCATTTTGGAAAAAAATGCATTTTTTTACTACTGTACAAATAAACTGCAGCATTGCAAGGATCGGTAGCAGTATAAATAAATGGCATCTTACAGTTCCGTAAGACAAATACTCTTTATTTCCTTTAAACTGAATATACAATTATTTCTGTTCCCTAGGCAACCATTTGAAACTACAACTTATTTTTCACATTAACAAAACCACAGACTGAAAAAGACCAACTCTTGATTATGAAGAGCTAATTACAGAAATAAATAAAATAATTTATACATGAGTCTTTAGTTTCTATAGCTTTTTCTCTCTATCCCTAGCTAACAGGCTGCTGCTCAGCCTAGTGTCCTGTTTCAAACCCTTGTGTAGAAATAAATTGCCTTCCTTTGCCTCAGGGCCCTATGCCCAAATTCTCACAGAGCTACTTCTCCAAGGCTTTGCCACCTCCATGCCACCCCCCACCTACTAACCTGCTGCATAAATCACCTCTGGAGAGGTGGCTGGTAGTGTCATGTAAACAATGAGAGAGAGACAAATGTTCCAGCCTACTCACAACAATCTTCAAAGAAGTTACAAGCTTGCGGGGGGAGGAGGCTGGTGGGTCCCAGTAGCTTCCCTTTCTTATAGCCCTTTCCCTTTTTATTCAGCTTGCTGTAGTGAAGAAGGAAAAGAAACGAGTAAAAAAACCCCAGATTTCCCACAAGTGATCTTTCTGAGCTCTGTCCGTTGCCAGCAACGGGCTCCTCAGGAACAAGCAGACCCAGGCAAGTCCCATAAGCATCTGTGTCTTCTTCCTATGCTGCAGTTGTACTAACAAGCCAGATGAGATGGGAATACAGACCATTTCTTCATGATGCTGCCCACGCTCCCTGAAGTCTTTGATGGAATACATTCCGTCCTGAAATGTAACAGTCTCTTACTCCATGTATTACAAGAGTCAGTAAGTGCAGAAATCTTCACCCATTCTTCATGGAACATGTGCAAACTAATTCTTGCTGCAGCACTAAAAGGCTACAGTCCACAACCCTTGACTTCTGTCCAGTTTTCCAGATGTGCAGTTCAGCACACCAGTAACAAGTCAGGTCAGAACTGACCACGTGGATCCTAGCAGTGAGCACTGCAATGGAGGTTCTTTAAAACACCGAAACACCCTGGCTGAGACGCAGTACATCAGGCTTCGCTGGCTGCTCGGTAACCCTTTATAAATGAGGTAAATAGCCTGAGCAGAGAAAGTGCACTGTAGTAATTTCAAACTGGAAGTTTCTGCTTAAAGATACAGACTGACTGCTTTCTTTGGAAATGTGGCACAGGGTTGTAACTAATTTCACAATGCAAACATGGTCAATAGAAAATGGACACGATTACTGCTTCTCAGTGACAGCTCACTAAATCTTCAACATCCTTTGAATCTTCCAATTCAGGACTGCCCAGCGACGAGCCGATAATGTGTGACCCGTCTCCATGATGCTGTAGGATAGGATCTGTCAAGAGGCATAGTACATTATAGCTATTATTTACTGTGTCATTATAACAAGATATAAAATACACAGAAGACAGAAAATGCAGCCTGAAATTTTAACCGATTTTAAGCAATATTGCTCAAACTAGGCAGCTCTCAATTTCTAGTTTCAAGGTAAGCTACAACTAATATGGATTCAACCAGTGTAACTCACGTTTGGATTCATCAGGTACTACTGTACCAGGCCTAGCACTGACCCTTTGATGGCTCTGTGAGGAGATCCTTCCTCTGGAAAGCAGTATTTGTTAGGTGCAGCAGTGGGAGAATGTATCTGCGCTGCTTCCAAGTCTGAGGTGACTTGGCATGGGGAAGCATGGCACTAGCTAGCAAGCCCTTCCAGGTGAGTGCTGTGCAAACACAGCCCCGAGCAGCCCAGCCCCTCACCCTGAGAGGCCTTAAGTGCATTTCTGATGGCTCTGGTCTTCTCTCAAAGAAAGACATTTCATTCAAGTACCAGGGATGAAGAAATGCACACTAAAGGAGGAGTTACTTATTAGCCTACGCATAATAATTCAAGGCTCAAGGGTGATGGAAACAGCTCAGCAAGTGATGAAGCAGCTGCTGTTCTAATGCTTTTCCCACAAAGTTAAGTGGGACTTTCTTCTGCTGATACCAGCTGGGTAACCAACCTGCTTTTGCATAACGATGACATGGAAAATTACTTAAGAGAATGCAAAGATCTATAAAGTGGTGTTTACAGGAATCCTAAGTGCGACACTGCTTTAATGATCCTGGCTCCAGCATCAACCGTATGAAGGGACTGTCACACCTGTTAGAGTTGTCAGGGGCAAGACTGATTCGCTGTCTATATCATCTGTTGACTGGATAAAACCATGGGAGGAAGGAACAATAAGCACAGTCTCATCATCTATTGTAGGCTGGTCAACTTGTTCTTCTATTGTTGGAGAACCCAGCTCCTGCACAACACAGAAGGAATAGGACATGAGAGTATACTCTTGGTAGCATAAACAGCAAAACCTGCTTGACTCAGCAGTTTTTAATTCAATTTTATCTCATTAAATTGAAATGTCAGCATCAGAGCTAGTTTACTCCAGCATTTATAGGGCATGTTTCATCCTAGTGCAGGTATCTAAAACCAAGATGAGAAGAATTCTACCCTGTGAGCAGTATGAGAGCAGGAGGAGAAGAAAGGAGAGGCTGCACGGTGGTGATAAAATGTTGGTGATGATGAGAACATTTTATCACTTTTAAGTCAACTGTTTTGTCTATAAAGAGGAGTAATTAAGCTTTTCCACTACTTGCTGTCTAGATGTTCTGAGAAATTGAAGCAATACCTTTATAGTACTAACCAGCTCCACAAATGCAACAGCTTTAGCTGAACTTAATAGTTTCACAGCTTCTGTGTCAAGTTTTAACTACTGAACAGAGAGCTCAAAAGACCTATTTTAACTTCTGTGCCTTGCTTGCCCTTGTCACTTGCTGACCGTAAACTGGATCCAAATTTTGTATATGACCCTCATTGTATCAAAAAATTGGAAACACACTGATTCTTTCCAGGTACAAGTTATCAATATCCCTGCTCTCTTCCAGTCCTGTAATAACTGCTGCTGCTGCCTCTTCCCTGGCTTTTGTAGTACTGGAATGGCAGTAATACGTCCGGTTTAGTGTCACAGCACACTCCGGTGGACTCCTGGTTCTGCAAACACAGTGAAAAGACATCTACATAGTACTGCCAGAAGAAGCAGAAATACTTGCATTCCAGTTTTTGCATGTGATGTGTAAGGTTTGTTCAAGCTTCAGGAATCACTGATGCAGAATGCTAGCAAATGTTGCTAGCAGAAGGCACCTGGATTTATCACGGTTTTTGAAGGGAGCATGAAATGTGTGGGAGAGGTTACAGCCCTCTTTGTTCAAGCAAATCCTGAAGTTCCTTCATCTAGTTTTTTTTACGAAAACTTGTTTCCCTACATAGTTTCACAATGTTTTTGCAAAGGCAACTGCCTTAAAACCCCTTCCCTGGTGTTGCTGAAAAGGAGTTGACTACCTGTGCTGCAGCTCTGAATTAAGACTTGGTCCAAATGTGTACCCATCCATGCAAAGCACAGTATGCTTGACCTGCAAAAGCAGCTTTCCGCAGAGAGCACAGCTGAAACTGCCCACGATAAGCAGTATGTTGCAAGGCTTGAAACTAGGAAGGGGAGGTGTGAAAAATTAAAGCAGCCATTGTAGCAAATGGGCACCTTTCCCAGTCAGAAATAATAAAACCCTGCAGCATGACTGCCTGCTTCCCAGTACCCACACCCACAGTGACAATACAATACTGGCAAGTGCATCAAAATAACACAGACTTAAAGAAAGCAAAATTTAAGCATGTCTTTCTAGAGTAACTTTTCACTTAGAATCACTCACAGTTTACTATTTCCTAGAATTTAAATACACGTATGAAACTTGAGTCTGACTAGAAGTGTAAGGCAAATTAGAACTACAAAATCAGTTTCATTTTCTGAATAGAAAAAAAAGTTTAGTTCCTCTTTATATCCTGCTAGCCATAAGTGATTTCTACGAAGTTTAATTAGGAACTAGGTTTATAGTGAAAGTTTACTAATTCTACCTTGAAAAGCTGAAATTTTAAACTGAGTAGAAAGCTGATGAGATGTCTGAACTGGTGAGAATCCTATCACAACTATGTCAACCATGAGACAACAGAGAGGAAAACGGAAGCGTAATCCCCAGCTTTGGATGTATTCAGTATTCAAACACTTCTGTAGTAGCAGACTGTTGAGACGTACAAAGATCCCCTTTGTGAAAGCATAATGGATACGCAGTGTCTGTTATGATCTTTTTCAAAGACAAAGCCTAACAACAATGGATTTTCAAGACTGATAAAGCAGAATTACAGTAGAGCACAGGGTTTCAGAGAACAGGATGGTATATTTGAATCTAACTCATCTCTTCCCACAGCCTAACCTAATCAAGCTTCTAAGGAAAGAGGTATTTTCTACCCACTGAAGACAGTTACCTTCTTTTTAGCATCTGTTTTCCTTGACTTACTC
This sequence comes from Falco rusticolus, assembly GCF_015220075.1. Lineage (NCBI taxonomy): Eukaryota > Metazoa > Chordata > Aves > Falconiformes > Falconidae > Falco > Falco rusticolus. The sequence goes on along the minus strand of NC_051191.1, from coordinate 22,547,252 downwards.
ATTATCATAGCTCCAGCAACTGAACGATGGAAGAATTGAGTATAAACAATCCAAATGCCTGAAATCATTTGGATAAACTCACTTCTGCATCGAAAGTGTTGTAGCTGAGTAAAACTGAGGCCAGAAATAGCTTAAATGCTTCAAATTCCAATTTTACAGATACTTAACTGTAAGTATGTTTAATAGAAGTCCTCAAAAATGGAAACTGTGATGCACCTCAAAGCATGTTGTTAGATTCATAGAGCAAAACCTAAATAGTCTACTGCACCTCCCTTGCTCAGCAGTCATCTACCTGTAAAGTATGCAGGGTTGGACAATTGACAGTCTATCTTAAAGTAAGAGCATCAAATAGTAATCAGATGAAGGGAACTCAGTGGTTCAGTGCCACTAATATTCCCGCTTTCCATAGTCATCATGCAAAAGTACCCTGAGTAGTGAAGCAACTCCATAGTGAGGTATTCAGCGCTCCAGCTGAAGTAAAATATAAGCTTAGTACCAAATTAAACGCTACACTTTCACACCTGTAACATATTAATGAAACTCAAGGATAGAGGATCTGAACAAAACCTGAACTACAATATATGTCAAATCACTGACATATTTCATATGAATACCTTCACATAAAAGTCAACAATGCAATGAAATTATTCTCCATGCAGAAATGGGGAATATATCGACTATCATGCACTCCCTTACCTCAGTAACGTAAGTGCTGGGTAAATCAGAGTGAGAATCCTCCTCCTGTTTCAGGCTGGCATCTGAAATCTCCTCCACAGTTCTTACTATAATTCCATCCATCAGTTCACTGCTATTGCTGCTGAATTTGGAGGCATCATCTTCATTGTAGGCTGACTGTTCTTCATCACTCAACTTGGACTGATGGATATCATCTGGGAAAGTATTTGTTTCTAGGGTATTGGCAGGATCTGTCAGGTCAGCCGACTGAATGTCTGAATCAACAGTAAGTTCTGCCTGAGTGACAGACGAGGAGATATCTTCAGCAGCAACAGTGCGGATTATGACACTTGGTGTGTGGCACTGCACTGTGACATTGTCACTTGTATTTAACAAATGCTCTGGCTGTAAGCAGTATTTGCAAAAAGAGACACAAACAAAAACCAAAAAATGTCAGAGACTTCTGTATTCTCAAAGTATCTTCAAGTCTTCTGTATTCTCATAGACAAAGTATCTTCAAATCTTTCAGCAAATAAAAGCAAAAGGATTCAAAGAACTCATTACTGTGTGTAATTTAGAGTTTTATATATATAGTATGTCAGCCCAGATCATCTGTCAACCTTTCCTGGCCTTAAACAATGAATTTGTACACTGAATTTGGTGTCAACTGTTCTTTGAGTCACAAATACAGTAAATACTTAAAGTGAAAGAGGCAACTGTTCATGTGAGGGTCACTGTAGATTCAAAAGATCAGTTTTTCCCCCTGAGTTTTGCATCACTTTTGTTATTCAATCCCCAGTCTGTTTCCTCTTCCCTCCCTCTAATAAAAAGTATACTGTCACTACTATACAAATTTTGTGAACACCAATATTCATTTGTCAGTCACTGAAAACATCAGGAAACTGCAGTATTTGTCGTGCTGCGGAACATGCCACTAGATGGAGACAGCATGCTCAGCCACAGCGAGAACTAAGTTGCTTACTAAGCTGAGTTTTGAAGCAACTTGGAAGTTGCTTGCTAAAAAAAATAAAAAATAAAAAAACAAAAGAAATTTGCACTCTTCAGTGTTTTAAGCAAAGTAACACTGTTATAACTTAAGAACTGCTTTGCAAATCTAACATGCACATACAGAGGCCTGCATTATGATGTTCCCCTCCCCCACTGCCCAAACTCCAGTCGTTTCACTGCTCACAATACATACCGATAAGGCATGAACTATGATCTGTTCTGGGGAGGCTGGAGCAGTAGCAGCCGTTAGGGTCATGGTAGGACTAGTCGTCAGTGTTAAAGGAAGGCCTTGGCTTGAGCTTGTCTGCAGTAAGTATGTACCTGGTGTTCCAGTCGGCTGGAGATGGAAAGACTACAAAAGACAACCCAAGTTTAATATCCAAACACACTGTCTTCCTGGGCTGTGCCCAGAGCGTGTTTATTTACATCAGCTACCCTAACTGTAACTTCCCTGGAAAACAAACAAACAAATCCAACCCTACTGTGCTGACTGCTGTACTGCACTCAAAAAGTAGAGAGGAACTCATACATTGCCTTAGGCTACCAGGACAAGTATTAATGCTAAGTAAGAGTCAAGCAGGACTGTATTATGCTGTGCAACAGCAATTAAGAAAGGAAGAAATTCAACTTACTCTTAACACTGAGTTGAAAGAGAAACTGTGCTATAAATTACAGTACAATGGAACTGAGAGAATCTGTACTTGCTGGGAGCTTCCTGTGGCTCCGTTACGTAAGATTTCAACCAAAAAAAGCCAAACAAGCACAAAGGAAAACTTCATAGCAGTAAGGCATCAAGACGGATTTAAAGCATTTAACGGCAATTCACATTTTACTCCACAGCCCTAATGAATTACACTTTTAGAAACATATTTTGCTTTGAACTTTTTAAGTTTTAGATCTCTTAACTTCCTCTTTCCACTGGAGAACTATTTTTTTTTGAAAATACACTGTTCCATAGTCTAAGAAGTGTCTGTAATTAAAAGAAAGAACAGTAACAAATACCAGTTTTCTGCTACTTACTGGAAGAATCTCAAAGGTCTGTAGTGTTCCACTGTTTAGTGTTATTGTCTCAGAGTCAACAGTAGCAGCAGGGGAATCGGTTGAGGCTGCAAAAGGAAGGAAAAAAAGAAAGAAAGTATATAAACCAAAATGTTTCAGCCTTGCAGAGAGCATAACATACTACAATTAATATATAGCAGGGTACTGTTAATTCCAGTAAGAGGAAAAAGAAAACTTGCTGAATAAAAAAATAGAAAACTAATATCAAGTTTCTCTAATTGTTACCCAAGATACAATACTATTTAAAGAGGGCATTCTACAATCCAAAAAAGCAAAAGCAAGTATGGTTTTAGTGCGCTGGGATCAAAGCAGAAAAATAAAGTTATCTAACATTATATAATTACTTTTTGTAATGAGATTTCTAAGAGGTTCTGGTGTAATAATATCCTTTGGATCATATATTACTTGTTTTAAACTGGTGTCAGGTTTAATATTGCTGTCTTTCCCATTTTTTTGTATTTTTAACCTTTTCTGCCTTCCACCATGTCCACCACTGATGAAATATCAGATGCTCCACAAGACATTTGCCTAACTTGTGTGTTATGACTGCAGTGTATAAAAGCTGTAAGTATTCTTATCACAAGTGTGTAATTATCTATGCAATTATCTCTATTAATTCCACAAGTCACAAAGAGAAGCATCAAAAAGTTTACGTATCAGACATTTCAAGATCACCAGGTCCAAAACAACTCGTACTGAAAGCTTTGTAAAATATCATAAAACCTATTCAAAACCATAATTGTAATTTTTACTTACTCTTAAAAAAACAACCCTCACAAGTTCCAGGAAGCTGCAGGCAAATTAGTAATCTGCCTGGGATTACCCACGAATTCCATAAATACCGAAAGGCCAAAAGACCTACATGACAACAGCAGAGCTCCAAGCTCCAAACCTGGCCATCTCAAGACTCTCTGTCTTCAAAACAGAGTAATTCTGGTCTTTGAAGAAGATAGAAGCTCCAGTTTTAAAGATTTTACTGTTGTAGTGGCACGTTCAAGGTTTGCTGCTGCAGATTTCCTGGCACCTAGCAGCAGACAGCTGCAAAGTGTGGCCTCTCTGTTACCTAGCCAGTTGTGTTCATAAAGCTTACAGATATTATCCCGTTGAAACCTTGAGCCTTCTATCAAATGCAGCTGAGAGTGGCTAATAGGTTCAGCCCTCATGGGACTGGGAAAGACACAATACAAAATTCACTTTGATTACATAAACAGAAATTCTTCAGGAAAGAAGACTAAAATGGGGAAAAAGGCCTGTTAGGCAGACAGGGGCAACTGACATAAAATAACTGTTTCAGGATTCATTTCAGAAAGGACTAAAGGTTACAGAACACCAGCGCATCTTGCCTGCTCATCAAAACCCAACAGCTTTGACCAAGCCTGGCTAAAAGTCTGAGACTGCTGACATATTACAACAGACAAAATGTTCTTGGCTTGGTGTTGCATGTCATTCTAATTAAAAATAAACCAGATAAAATGAAGATGGCACTTAATAAGTAGATTAAGATGGGCTAATCTAATGAAACTATAAACAGAAAATTGTTTAGCAAATGCCTATCTAGTCGTACTCTGAAGAATCATTTCTTAGCCTGATTAATTTTGTAGTAAGCATGACTGAGGCACTAAACTTCCCTAATAAAACTCACAAATGGCAAACAATGCAAATCTTACACAACAGAGATGACTGGCTGCATATGGGGTGACTGGATTGGAGTGACTGGAATTACTTAATGAGTTACAAAACCAAGCAATAAGCACTACAGTCAAAGTAGACCTGGTAATAAATGAGCAAAGTTGATCCTTAAGAGCATGAGAAGCACCAACTTAAAAAAAGAATAGAGTGGTTAGAGCAGATCATGAGCTTAACATCAGCGTGACTTGACAGCTAATACTTTCTAGAGTGTTTGCGCCTAGAAATAACTGCACAATGAGAAGCAGGGCTAGAAAAAAACTCACCTTCCCTGTCAGGGTCCTTCATCAAACTTAGGGACAGCAGTGTACATATTTCACAAAAGATCTTGTACATGATACTGGTTTAGACAAGAGCTACTAGCAGAAACTTAAGGAATGAACATACACGCTGCACCTTCATTAAGAGGTTTGTGTACCTTTCCAAAGAACATGTTATATGGCACACCCTTGTGTGCATGCACACAGACAGGCACCTACAACTCCTATGTCCAGGTGCTCCAGTTGCAGCTTCTTGCTACTGTTGTCACAGTAACACCTACATTTGCTTAACGAAGTTAGAAACAGGCAAATGGAACCCAGAAATCCTTAATCTGAAGTTACGGCAAGACCAAAGCAGAATTAACAAGATCATGTAAGACATGCCCACTCCTCCTTCACCATCTTAACATAAGAAAGCTTTAGGTTTCATTAGAGGACAGCGAGTCATTTGTTTCAGCTACTTACAGACATGTGTAATCTGGACTGGAATCTGCAAAGCTGCCATAGGGCTTGGTGTGTTGCCTGTGTTCTCCTCTAAGCGAGCCACTCGAATCTGCACATGCTGAACCCCCGAACTGGAGTTTGTGTTTGGTAATCCACTTCCAGACTTGTTCTCCGAAAGCAGGTGCCCTGGATTGTTTTTCTGGTTCTCATGGAGTTGTTTAAGACCTTTTATCAGCACTGAGAGAAAGAACGCTCACGCTAAAGCATGTCTGAAACGCTGCATGTGAGATTTATCCAAGATGAAAAAAGTAACCAAAATCCTTCTGAATTTGGAACCTAAACAATTTATAGAGATTTATCAACTAGAAATTTAGCACATACATAAAATACATTTACAGTCAACTATCAGAGTGAACTTGATTTTCTCAAGGAACCTAGACATTTTAGAATGCTTGAATAAAAAAAATTAAAATAAAAAAAAAAAAAGAAAAGCTCATAAAAATATAGACCTCTCTACAACCAGGTATGGTATATACCCACGCTACAACCAAGTGCCAGTATCACTAGTTGTGTAATGCCATTATCAGAAATAAACGCTCTAATTTTACAAAACGTGGAAGTGGACTTGTTCAAAAGGTTGACAGAAGTGTCACTGGAAATAGGGAGCAAGAGAGAATCTCGCAGTGGCTACACTACAATTCTCAGTCTGTGCACGAAGTGGCCTATCGCACCAATAAGCCCACCCACCTTTCTTCCCTATGATCACTTTGGTCCCACTGAGGGAGTGGTTGACATGAATAAGGTGACAAAAGCTGAGGCCTCTGCTTTTCTAGCATTCAGTACAGCAAACTGCTTAAACATTTCCCACTCCTGAGAGCATGACATTCTGTCTCGGGGAAAGACAGTGGAGCCTGTTGATTCGGCAGTGTATTTATTGTATGAATTATTCGATGCAACGAATGCCTATTAATGTATGGTAAGTGTAACAGGGCTACCCTCTCAACTGCAGCCTCCAGGCATGACTAATATATAACCACACTGATGACCACAGCAAGTGTCCATTAAATTACACCTTTCATTATGACATTCATTAGTCATCATGGCTAATCTCTCAATTTTTTTTCCTCTCCCCAAAACAGAGAAAAGGAGGACTGAAGGTCACGGAGTCTGAAATACTGTTTGGCCCAGGCACTAGTTTCTCCAGCCAAGAAAGAGAAAGTGCTATGAGAGACTTATCTGGGGAGCTTTATGCCCCCGATTCCTCCCTTCCCCCTCACTGTGCAGCTAGTAAAGCTAAGGTTCAGCACCTCAACACAGATTACATTTTAACATTGTAAAGGTAACAGATCTAACCTGAGGTGACAGTTAGGCTGCATACAAGAGTGATACATACTCTTCCACCTGAAGAGGTCACTGCCCTCCATACCAAAGATCAGCATCATCTGAGATCTACCAGCTGAGCTGCTTACATACATGCTCCCACTTTAGCCAAAGTGAGGGGAGTTGGAAAAATCTGCTCCTGTTTAGTTGCATATATCAGCTTGGCTTTTTTTGACGAAAACACTTAAGGATTGCTTGTAGGAGCAATTCAGCCAGCAGATCCAAGGGGCCAGGAACTTCCAGCAATGGAGCAACGTGCTCTTTGGTAACCAGCGCTTTAAGTAGGGAACAAAATGCAGCCTTATTCCTTTGACATTTGTGAAAGGAGCTGTTAGAAGACAAGTGTGCAAGTAGTACATTACCAGGGAATGAAACATCTTTGTGGTTTGCAATCTGTCTTTTAATGGTCCACCATTTACTCCGGAGCCACTGTGGTGAGCGTACACTACTCCATCCTTCAGCTAGTAAATCCCAATTGATGTCATTTTCATCAGAAACTTCAAGTTCCGCTATCCTGGCAGGATACAGAAAATATTTACCTGTTAGAAACTACCCTCCAGACTGGAAGTGGTCTTGCACATCTCCGGTCTTGTCACACATTAACAGCGGCAAAACGGCATGCTAATGAATAGCCTACCAGAGCTCATGAATTGACACAGGCTTCCAAGGCTCCACGCTGCCAGAGGTCAAGCAGAATCATAAACAACAGAAGATGGACTAGACTTGTTAGATGATCCAGTCCATCTCCTTGCCATGCAGGATTATTCTCCTTATTTACATACACATTAGGACTTTGACCAGATTATTGTGAAGCATTCCAAATGATGGTACTCGCATCTTTTCTCTTTGGAAAACCATTCCCCAAACATATCTCCAAGGCAGGAAATACTTCCCAAGATTCACTCTGAACCTTCACTTAATTAATTTCATGTTATGATATTTACTTGTTTTCTCCTAAATAACACTCATCCGTCCTTAACAGAATTTTGCCTCCTCTCAGATGCTTCTTAGCCAAAGCAGATCAAGTTAACCACAATATTAAGCAGTTCCTCATAAATCAGTCCCATAAGGCTCTCCAGGTAAGGGACAGTCTTCACATAATTTTTGCAGATGTTATACACACACTGGATTCTACCAAAATCTGTTTTGAAAACTATAAATAGCTTTGATTTGCCTCCAGCTCATCTACACATGGAGTATATGAGAAAGGAGGGGAGTGAGAGGGGAAAAGATTTTTGTGGAAGTTAAGAGCATTTCTCTTCACAAACCAAGCAACAGCACTAAACATCCTTGCTAGCTAAATAAATGGGAAAAAAAAAAAAAGGAAAAAGAAAAAACCTACCAAAACCAACCCTGCAGGATGAGTTAAGAATATCTGGACAGACCAAAACAGATACCATTTGTACAGAAATATGAAGAATTATAACCAGCACATTCTTCAATCTGGAATCAGGTTACTTATTTTGAGTTCATGTCAAAGAGCTTCAGTAAATTAGTAGTGAATATTGCTTTGTAAATAATGCTCACATTCCCTAGATGTCTAGGCTTTTTATTCTCACCCAAAACTATCAACCATAAAAATCCACTGGCTAAAAAGCCTGAGGTAAAGGCATTCAAAATGGGAGGAGGACTGGAGAGAGCAAAAGATTTCCAAAGTTACTACCAGGTTGCCAGTTCAAATGCAAAGATGCTGATATCCAATCAGTGTTTGGTGGCCTACATGAAATTAATTTGCAGTCTCAGTTTAGTTCTTTGTAGACAAGATGTCCACATCACAGAAACCACCACCACACTTGACCCTTGTTGGTCATCTCTGCAGAGAGGCCAAGGACTGAACGGGCAGGGAGACTGAACTACCCTCCAGTGAAGGGTTAAAGCGCATTGGTGGGGCAACGTGTGGGAAGCTTGCACGGTCGCTGCCTGTGCTGTACCTTTTCTGTGGAATAAAGAAGACTTCAGTCTCCAGGGTTTTCAATCTGACACCTTTCACGAACACTAATATTCACTAAAAAAACAAAAAACAAAAAATATGTTCAATAATAAATCTCTGGGAACTATAAACACAGTAGTGATTTTTGGAGGGTTCTAGAGTTTTTAGTGTCTCAGAAACCAGCAAAATGGACCCCAATGGAATCCTGCTAGAGTCATGTATTACAAACCTTTAAAAGTAACTAAAATAACAAACCTCAAGATCAGATTTATTTCATCTTCCTTGGTCCACTCAGTGCCCCCACTTTGTTTCCAGTTGAGATAGTTGAGCCATTTAGAGCGGCATTGCTTTTCAGAGCGCGTCCCAACCCGTTCTGCCACAGCAGCCCACGATACACCTTGTGTGACAATGTCACCCGGTTCCGTGCTAGTTAGCTCATGTACTACTTCTGCTAGTCTTCTTTCTTCTTTCTCTGTCCACTTCCCTGAAAGAAAGAAAAGCCCTCCAACTTAACTAAAAGAAGATGCCCTCTGTTCTGATCCATAACATGTCACCAGACATTTATCTTCAGTGCCTAACACCTTATTCCAGATGTAAATATTGACCTGTGAAGAAAATATTAACTGTTTTTACTTACTAACAATATATATTACAGCCATTCCTGAGTAACAAATGCGTAATTCCATTGTTTTGCTACCAAGTTTCTCTTCTCTTCCTTTCACACAGATGAATGAAGCCACACAGAACTTACCAAAATATTGAGCAAACTGGTCTAAGCTACCTGAATTGTATGAGTTGAAGCAAATAAACCATGCAACAATTCAATATACAGTAATCACATGAGGTGTGACTACATTTTCCTTCCATTTGAATATATGCACTACAAAGTAAACAATACTTTATTCCTAAAGCACATCTGTCTCTTAACTGATACCAAATATACAATGCATGTTTATAAACATTAAACACAAGGAAAAGTACTTTTTAATCCACCTTAACGAAATATGCTCTTGTGGCATAAACGTATGTTCTGATCTTTCAGAAGTGAAACTGCAGAAACCTGTACCAAAGATGTTCTAAAAATGGTCCCAGATTTCACATTTTAAGTTCCTGGGTTCAGAGTTACACATGTCTGAAAACACCACTGACAAAGGCAAAGATGACAAAGTTTTAAGTAGAACAGCCATTACCGACACCAGCATTTACCTCACCTGTGTTGCAGGTATCCTTCATCAATCGACATCTATCTTTTACAGATGAAGCACTTCTCCCCAGTGCAGCTCCTATTGTGGCCCAATCGTTACCATGCTTTGTTCTCAGCCTAAACAGAAACACGCTCATTAGCACTATATCCAGTTATGAGATTACCAAAATATCAAATATGCTCTAATAAAACCAGGACACACGTGCAGTTTACAGGCTTAAAAACAGAATGGGGACTGACTTTGATACTACCATATTCATATTTTCTATCATCACTGACAGTTTTTCTATGTATTTCTAGAAGCTATTAGCTTTTGGGCCAGCTAAACCACAGGATACTCACTTATAAAATGCTTAATATCTAACTGTCTTGCAGGAAGGTTGTGAGGCATAATTACTGTGTTAAACACAGTATGAATGTTTAGATAAACAGCCAACATCTGTTCTACACATGTTCCTCAAGGGTTTTCAGGTGGTATAGAGATCATTTGAGAAATCTAAATAAGGCCTGATAAAAACCCAGACATCCTACAACTGAAATGAAGCAGAACACTGCAAAATCATGTTCATAATTTTAACTATTATTTTCCTCCCACACATGACAACAGGTTGCTTAACATGTTCAGCCATGACTACTTCTGACACATCTGAACCACAGGCAGCTTGTGAATGACACAAACCAGCTAAACTGATCCAAACATATCCATCAACACAATGAAATATACTCCCTTCTTTCCTTCAGCCCAACTTGGTTTCTTCAAACTGCTCAACCTGGAAAGGTGCAAGGGAAGATAAAAGTCTGCAGCCCCTCTTCTTTGATCTATCAAGTTCATGGACAAAAATCAAAAAGCCTTACTGACAATTCATGTACCTTTTTAATACCTTCACAAGAGAGATTCTATCCTTGACCTTCCACTTTCTTTAGAAACAATCTTTACTCAGATTTCCTAAAGAAAGGGAATTTCTGTTTTTCACAAACAAATGTTGACTGCCTGCAAAAATCCAAAACATTACTCGTTTAAACAGAAGGCTTGCTTTAGAACTTTATTGCATATTGCTTATGTCCTGAATACACATTAGAAAATACAAAAAAATAATCCAAATGTTGTTTCCTTTCTCTTCAGATTAATTTGATGACCACTGTTTTCTGACAGTTGGAGCAGGAAATTTACTTGTAACTTTTTAGTGATTTCGTGAAACAAAACCTGTAAAAACTCTCAAGCTACTAGATATAAACAAAGTAGTGTGATCTTGTTAATAAAAAGACTTACTCTTTAAGTTTTTCAATTTCCTCAGGAGTATACCTAAGCAACAGGTAAATAAAAATACATTATTTTAAACAAAGCATACGGCATAAATATTTTTGTTTTACTAACCACACAGTACATATTTAGTTGCAACAAGAGATTGAGGAATTTGAGATGTAAGAAACCATCTGACTAAATGCTTCAAGAACTTGAAGAACAAATGCCATGTTCCACCTTGGTACATATTCCTAGGGTTATTTGGTCTAACGTTCCTCTCATTTGCAAGCAAAATTCCTCATTCTCAGAGATCTGACTACTAAGAATAGAATTAGAACTTTGTGTATTAGTCTCTCAACTAAACAGCTATTTTTTCTGTCCTGTCTCTGTTCAGAATCACCATAAAGCTGATTTTACATTAAAACCCCCAACAATCAGCATAAGATGGTATTTGTAATTTTCAACTACTTTTAAAAGCTAAAATCTAACATCCTTTTCAGCACTTCTGGATGGCACCTTACCCATTGCTTTACCAGTGGGCAAAACTAAGGGCACAGGGATGAAGATCAATTAGCTCAAGGTCACAGCTCTAGAAAGAAACCACACCTCAGCAGATCCATGCTTGTGTCAGTCTTCCAATCATATCAGAATCCTCTCTGCATCCTTATTTTGGGTTTTTTTGGTGGTTTTTTTTGGTTTTCACTCATGGATACCATCAAATTAACACAACTATTGTCATGGTTGATCTACCAGAATTCAGCAGAAGTGATTTATGATTAGTAAGAGCTAGGTCTGTTTGGTTAGAATCTTCTGACTCACAAATAACATGTCAAACATTAAATACATGACCCTACTTAAACCAATAAAACCATGCAGCATTAGAGGTTTTCATACTTTCCAACATGGTTTCTGTCATCATACATGCGAAGAACTCTTCTATAGACAGCAAAGAGCGGTCGATTCAGACCCCAAGCTATTGTCCTGTAAAAGTCTTTTCTTTCATCTTTTGACATTTCAAATATAATTTCAGTGGCATCTTTTATTCCACGGGCCTAGAAGAAAGCATTTAAAAAAAACCAACAAACAACAACAAACCACAAACAAAACACCTTAAAGTCTCCTAGAAATCAAAAAGCAGCACACGAAGTATTGAAGTATTGAAGCCTAGTATGCTATTATGCAACTTTCTATGTATCACAAATACTACTGTCCAAAAGTTAAATGGAGTATTTATAAATTAGCTACCTCAAATACAAACCCTTGAATACTAGGTTTTGGTGGTTGGTTGTTTTTTTGTTTGGTTTTGTTTTTGTTTGGGTTTTGTTTTTTTTTTTACACTGGAGTCCAGGTAGACATGGAAGCTCTAACCTTCATCCACATTAAAAAAAAAAATCTCTCCAATGTGTATTTAAGATCAAAAATTGAACCATCATTTAGAACATCACGGAAAATACACTGTGGTGGAATTAGCCTGGGGTCATACAAGGGAAGGTTGTCAAACAGTACTGTATCAATTTATTACACAATTTTGGATATTCCTTATCTGAAAGCAATTTTTTTTTTCAGTTAAACTACTCTTCTTGTTCTAATGGAAACTCAAAGTAAATTACATACAAAACCACTGGAGTTAAGTATAAAAGAAAAGCTTTAGTTTAACTTCAGCTTAAACTAAAAGTCTTTATATTTCAATTATTTGAAGCAGTACAAGAAAGCAGACAAATGGGAAAATAATTAATCAAGTGAGATACCAGTAACTAAAAAAAGATATTTAGCTAGCTTAAAAAAGCTTCTCTGGATTTAAAAAACAGTATTACCTATTTTAATGATTTTGTGGCAGAAATTCTAATACATGTAAAAGCAGGCACACTTTCCACAACAAATTCTGAGAATTTTTACACCAATGAAGTCTAAATTCAGGGCTTTTTTTGATCCACAAATGAAGGATGGTGATCCTGTAATATCCAAGCTATAAATTTTCAGCTGTAAGGGCTCAGCTCAAATATCCTCAGTGGTAAGCCTACCACAAATATGACTTACGGGCAATTATCACTGTCAGCTTAACTGCATGCCTATTTTTACACAGCACTCTGACACCAATATATTAAGGGGAAGACAGCAGATACAGGCATCCTTGCAGTGTAGTAAACAAATACAGATAAGGCATCAAAGAAGTCTGGAAGTTGTATTCAATGCTTTGTAAGGAAAATTATCTCTACTACTAAATTTTTTTCCTCTGTCTTCACCAAAGTTTTCATGAGTGATGTATATTCAGAGAAACAGATTAAGCCACTCAAACATCCTGATATAAAATTTTAAAATGTTTTTATATATATATAAAAAATATAAAATGTTATATTCAGTAAGTAGTCTTAAATCCTGTATATGGATACAATTTTCTTATGTATTTCAAATGAGCAATGACCATTTCTACTGGGAACTGATCAGAATCGCTTATTGCATATTCTGGGAAGTACTAAGGGAAGCTGGTTTCTAACAGGAGCTGCATCACCACACCAACTAGCAGATAACATATGCTAACACATACCTTTAAATAACGCTCAATGTTACTCATCAAAATGTCAATTTCTTCCTTTGACCACATCCCTTGCTTCCACTTATGGCCTGAAAATAGAAATGACCAACTAATTACTGAAGTGAAAGTCAGCAAAACAAGAACAGAAATATCAGAAAACATGACCCTCACTACAATTAATGAAGAAAAAAGTAATTTTAGCTACTTTAACTACAATTAAACAATGTTCTTTCAGAATTGATAAACAACCCCTAGTAACTGTCAACTTATGTTTACATAATGTGAGTCAGTCAGACCCCTCTTCTAAAACATCCACTTTTTAAAAACAGAACATGCATTCCTCTATTTGCTGTCAAGTCACATTTTCAGGCTTTCCCTTCAGCCACATCCAGAAAATTTCTGTCTTTAAACTGACAGCTGAAATTTCCAAGCAGGTGATTCCAGAAGCTGGGACTTAAAATGTGACTCCTAGTATTACCTGAGGACCTGGCAACAACACCGAGTTCTCTTATACGCCTTATCATTTCCCAACATGTGAGTGGTGCTACCTACTGTGAGTGCTTTTCATAGAGATAAATGCTCTACCTAGTCCATTGTGACACGCTGGTCCATATCTCTCTTCTTTTTATGCATTAGGAATAATGCCCAGTGGTCACAGTCAAGATGAAGACTCAAGGCAAGTGGTTTTTTTTCCCCAATTAAAAAGTGGGAAACCAATAGAAACAAACATCATGTTTTGTCTTTGTCTATGCCCTTAGTAACTACAATGCCAGCTAAGCTTCAAAAGCAAAACCAATCAATTTTATTCAGAGAAAATTTCAAACCTCAAGTCTATCAATAAAAGATCAAAACATTCCTACCCTAAATCTACATACAGATTCCTCTTTTTCTCCATTCATGCTCATACCATACTTAATATTAATGATCACTTATAATTAAGATTATACTGGTGACCCAGTTTACATACTGGTGTGTGCTGGCTACCTGCCCATCTCTGGTCAGAAAAATCAGGGTACTTCCTTCTCAGCCTGCTAATTACCACAGCTGAGAGGCAGAACGCACCAAAGAGATTGTTTACTCAAATCCAATTATAATGAAAAGTACAAGCATTATTACTAATACTGTTGGAACTGATGCGAGAAAACTCTTCCCTTGTGCCTGATGGCTTCAATCTCTTCTTCCAAACCTACAGAGACAAAACAATAATCTACCACTGTAGCTGTGATTCACATCTCTATCCAAGCATCTGAACTGACTTAAAGGGACACTGATACTCTTCACATGGACTAACCGTTAATACCTAACTATTTTAGGAAAATGACATATATTTTGCACTTCATGTGTCTGCATATTCAATGCCAAGATTATTATAACCTGCCTACAGGTCTTGAAAGAAAGCATTACTAGGTGGAGTGCTATAAAATTATTAGCTCAGGCAACACATGTCAAACTCCTCGCTAATGTAAAAGGAGATGCACTGGGCTTCCTCCACAGCTGATCTCTGTCACTAAACATGGAAACCCCAAGAAAAGTTCTGCTAGTATGGATTCTCAAATATTTTTCTTGGCATATTTTATTGGAAATGTCTTCGAGTTATTAATCTCTTCATTAGAATTACCAAATTTAATGCCTTCATTCATTCCCAATTATAAATGCTACCTGTGATATATGGTCAGTTGATATGCCTGTGAGACAGCTACGAAGGCATTAAGTTTCTAATATATTTAACAAGGCACACATCAAATATGAGGCCACCAAGTCAAATTAGAACAGTCACTCCTTTCTTTGCCAAATCACCAGTACATACTCCTCCAGTCACAGCTGAAAATAAGCTGCTCCCAACCAAGGTCCTTTCCCACTGACTACTGTAAAGATCATGATCTCTGTGCTGCTTCTCACCCTAGAGCACTGGAACTGTAGCAATAGGATTTCTCACTACTTCTACCCAACTGCCTCAGTGCTGTGATGCAGAGCAACCTCTTTGCTTTCCTGTCTCTTCCCCAGTCCTTGGACTGAACACTGAATATCGACTTTTGAAGCCCTATAAATCTAATAAATAAGAAGGACAAAGAAAATGGGGAGAAATTATTTATTGGCTGTTAGAAGCAACTGTCAGTGCACACTTGGGATCAGTAAGTGGTCACTGACAGAGTTGCTCAGTTCCCCTCTTCTGAATTTTCCATATCCGACATCCAGGTTCTGCAGGCCTCCCCGTATTTTCTCACTGACTCAGCAGTACACGCAGGTCTCTGGAGTAGAGCTCACTGAGTAAGAGATCATTTGCTTCTGGGAGAGAAAACCATTACTTTTTTTCCTGAAGTTTTCCAATAAAAAAGGGAGTTACTTTGGACTGACTGAAAAAGATTGGATTTTTTTTCATCCCTAGAAAGAGGTAAAGTCAGAGTAAGAAAAATAGTAGAGAGATGAAACTGGAGAGACATGGCTTAATTTGACACTAAATTTTTTGTCTAGGTTTAAAAAGACATTTGCTGTGGGGTGGGGAGCTCCGAAGTTCAACAACTACTACATGATTGCGCAGATACATTTTGAAAGAGAGTAATGCCAGTGGGGCACATTTTTAGAAGTAGTGGAGTAGTGGTGATTATTTCAGTAGAATCTGGTCTGCATGACCCCTCCACCCCTGAAACAACTCACTTCCAGAAACTTTAATATGAACCACAACATGGTAGCCAGACTAATAAGCCCTACTTGGGGAAAGATGGATTAACCTGAGTGCAGGTTGATTTTTTTTCCTGGTCCATCCTTCTCTGACTGCAGCTTCCCATCTCCTAACCAAGTAGAAGTGCAAACGGAGCATGCACAACTGTCTGCCCTGCATGTGCCGACACATTACCTACAGCAGTTTTCTACCACGGCCACTAGAACCACTGTCACCACTGAAAGCGTGGTCCCTCTTCCTCTCCAAGTGTATCTGGTATTCCAGCTTCCTTCTTGCATACAAAATGTAAGAGAGATGGTGAAGAAAATGCATGGGATCTCGCAGCATTTTTAGACTCAGTCTTCTCAACTACCTTCACTGAAAAAGCCAGACCAGAGATTACTTTACGCAACCTGTAAAATGTTCTGAGACATTTGGAATAGCTTACCATTTTACAGCTTGGGAGAACTGCATTTGAAATGTCCTACCTTTATTTGTTAGAGAATCCTTATCCTCTTTAGTAGTGAACCAGGCTTGACTAACAGCTGACACTTCTTCATTGCCCATTGGGGAGATTTCATCCAGTTGTTCATCCTGAAGAATCTTGAAAAGACCAATATGATATCATCCTGTAAGATCTTCAGTGCTTTCTACCACCTCGCATTTAACATGGAGGCATAACTTGAAGGACAATTAAACCAGCACACCTAGTCACGTTGCTGACTGCTCAGAAAGTGCCACTTTTTAGATACTGCATTGAAAGTACATTCACCTTTCTTAAACACCTGAGTGAGATTTAGCATCTTAACACACAGATGTTGTGAGAATTTATTAGATATCATTCTTCATCCTGTTTAATGTACAGTGAATAGGAACAGTCTCACTGGCTTTGGCAGAAAGAGCACTGTGTCCACCATCTCTGATCTAGAACTTGTAAACATGGTACACCCACAATGAGAACCGTATGAAACTGTTAGGATTGGTGACAAAACAAAGTGTATTTAGGCCTGTTATAAAGCTTAATTTATAATCAAAGAATGACAGAAATACCAGATAAAATTGTTTTATATGTGGACCACCACAGAGCAAGTAATTATCAGTGGAGGGTTATATCTATTGCTGTTTTCTGTATTGCTCTTTGGGCAGTAAGTTACGCTACAAATAACCTCTGTCATATATAAAACGATTCAATTGCAGTTTTCTAGACCAATATTTTACAAACGAGATCTACGCTCAAATACATTAATGTCACACTAAAAATAACCTTATTACTTTAATAACCCCTTTCCGCTATTTGTTTCCCTTTTCATTTCCATTTAAATAAAAATGTACACCAAAAGGTCAATTTTGAAGTTTTACTGTACCTGAATCTGAGTGACAGTTCCTTCGTTAATCTCATCTTCAGCTACCTCAGTGGTAGCAGTCATGGTCACCTCAAAGCTCTGATCATTTTCTGAAACTTCAGAATGGATAAGTTAATTGCCTACCTTACTCCTGTATTTTTTTATGCATGCTACAGGTTTTATATAGTGCTACCTTTGCAATGGAAATTTTGAAGAGGCCTTATTTGGTAATTATTTGTTGACACAGTATAATCATCAAAATGATTATCAACTCCTTCTCTTCATAAAATTTAGATATGGGTTTTGAAACCTTCAGTTTTATACTTGACTACAATTAAGACAATGTGAAACGTATAAATACAAAGTGTTTGATTTGGTGCAAACATTGGAACTGTACTAATGCTCCCTTTCCAGCCCTATCTTCAGTATTTTCCAGTTACTAAAGGCCAATGTTCAAATCCTTTGGCTGCATTCTTTTTCCCTTCAACTTCAACATGATAATGCCTTTATTTCTAAGGAGTTTCTACTAAGTTCCATGAAACAACTGCTCTAGGTATTGTAAACTGGTATTTTAACTTGCTGGATCTGGTTTTGCCTGCCTTTGGGAGATTATATTGAACTATTCAATATTCAGTCAACTTCCTTAAGACTAATTCAGTCCTCAGCCTATCTTTTGTACAACAATCTCTGCCTTAAAAACATCATATGTCTCAATATTATAAAACATGCAAAAGCTGCTGTTTGATCACTAAAAATCCCTAATTGCAGATGGACAGCATCTAGTTTGTTGTTCATTCGCTTATCCTTCAACTTATCCAATATACCTGTGTCTGCAGGCCTTTATCTGTAAGGCAGGTTTACTTTAACAGTACTGTGTAGACAACAATTGCTGCAAAACTATTCAAGGCTCTATGAGGTAAGGATGATACCCAAGTATATTGATAAACCATGCAAAATATTGTAACGCGATCCAAAAAGTCCACTTTTAACCTTTACCAACAGAAACATTTGTTAGAAGAGTACATAAAAGAACTTACTTGGAACTGCAACAACAGAAATGCATGGAGTGGAATCATCAAGGCTTTGATCATCCTCTGATAAGCAAAGCCTCTTGTGTGGAGGTTCAGTGCTGTCTTCAGAGTCTACTTCATCAGCTTCTAACAACAGAAACATACACAGGTTACTTTCTGTTAACAAAACAGTTTCGGAGAAAGTTCTGCTACCAAAGCAGCCCAAAACAAAAGGCGGAAGCAAATGTGATAGGTTGCTTCGGTGCTTTACTACTGACCAGGAAGCTGGTCTGAGTTATGGGAAACAACAGTTCACATGCTTTCTTCAACACACATTATCTGTGAGATTTTCTTTGTACATTCCATATGCAGTCCATCACACACAAACCAGTCCCCTACATCTAGAGAACTCTGGGTACATGCTCGGTTCCAAGAACTGACTTCCGCTAAAATAAATCAGGATAGTTATATCCCTGTTGGGCACATACACACAGAATTTTGTGATTTACACCTAATTTGACACTTCATCCTTCTTTAAACTGAAACAGAACAAACTGCAGCACAGTAAGTTGAGTCCAAGTAACTCACAGGATTTGGGGACAGGGAAGTATGATGGTTGGACCAGTGAAAAAAGAAAAAAAATACTATGCAGTACAATTCTATACCATTTTGAGGGCAATGAAGTATAAGGTTCCCTTCAGTGTCCTGAGTCAAAGTCACAGAGTTCACGGTTTCTATTGTCACTGTGTCAGACTCTTCTTTGACTGTGCTCATACTCAAACCTGAAAGAGCAATACACAGGTTACATTTCTGCAGTCAGACTGCCACTGTGATGGTAATGTTGCTTCCTTTATCTCAACCAACCAGCATAAACTCCCCCAGAGAATGACGGATGTATGTATGTTCTTTTACATGAAAAACTCCAGTTTCAGACATTCACCTGCCTTTATTTTTCCTGTAGACTTATATGTTGCACAGGGAAACATCAGATAGCTTCAGTTACTTTTCCAGTTTAAAATAGTACCCAAATTCCCTATTCAGGACATTTGTAATCTACTACTGTTTGGTTTGGGATTTTTTTGTTGTTTGTTGTTGGTTTTTTTTAAATACAAACCTAGGCTATTACTTTTTTTCTCACTAATATTTGTTCCACTGCTCATTTAATAATTTTACTATTACATAACCTAAGCTAGTCAAGATGGAGAAATATTTCTGTAATCTTGTACTACTCATAGCTGCACTATTTATACATAAAGTTGCAAAGTTTTATTCTCCTTCCATGCACATAAATAATTGTGAAGCTTGTATTTTTTCTTTAGCATTGAAACTACATGAGCAACAGAAAAACTGGGTGCAAGCAATCACCAGTATAAAAAACCATGCAGAAAATAAGTTATCCAGGGTAAGCTGTATACACTAGTCAGTGAACTAGGCCAATACAAAGTGCTTCTGATAATCTCATTTCCACTATAAAAATACTATGAAAAAACCCAAAACTTGTAAGAACGTCAGTGTAAACTCGTGCTATTACTAATTTTGAAATAAAACAAAAAAGGTGTTATCCACCAAGTAGAAAGAAACGTAGCCTTTTCTGCTGCAGAATCTACATGAAATCACATCTAAAATACCCAGCTTTGCAATCACTTCATCAGTTTTGAACACCGGGGTTTGGTGACTATCTTTGGCAGAGATTTGTAAAAAGTAAATATCTTCAATTTCTCCGTGAAGAGCTCTTCTTATGTGTTTTCTCACATGTCAACAACAGGAAAAAAGTTAATCGCAACTTTTATTTTGAAGCCAAAATACTGTTATCAACAATGTTAACTTACATTACTAAAAAAACCCCAACCATAGACCATAGCTTAAAAAAACCCCAATCAATCACAATTACACTACAAAGCTTCCATGTACCAAGCAGGAATATCCATGTATCCATACGCAGGTGGAATTTACAACCTGGATTTTAAATCCCCCGTCTAATGTTAACAATATGGCTTTGGCAGGAAATTATTTAATTTTTATTCAGAAAACATGTTCTTTGGTATTGAAGATTCCCAAGAACAGCGTTTCCTTGGAAGAATAACACTACTGCCAGTCTTCCAATAAAATTACTTTTCACTTCTCAGGCTTGATGAAATTTGGCCCATCTTTAAGCGCAGGTAGTGACCGATTCCTAGAATGAAGTGGTATTACCCTTCTGAACACGTCAATTTCGGATACTGTTGAAATTTCAAATGAGAGGGTTCTCAAATTTACTTTCGTATCTAGCATCAACAGCAGCTCCTTGCCACATACAAGCATAGGAGGCAATAACTTCCTTGGGATTCATCTGCTTCTGAGTTCTACAGCCTCTGCCCTATACTTTACTAGAAGTGATGTTTGCTGCATGGCTATAGAACCGATTTTTAAGAACCAAAAAATGCACCCTTAACTCTAAAACATTAAGAAAGAAATCCAAAGTGTTACAGCTAAATTAGCAGACCTCTTCAACCCAGTTTTGAGCTATTCATTTAGCTTTTTGGGGGAGTGAACAAATTGTATCATTCTGGAGGACCAAAAGAAACAGACAGATTCTCTTTTTCATGTTTGTATGTACTTTCTGAGTAACTTTTACTACAAAGAATGCTGGAGTAAAAATTCCCAAAGTTACCTGAAATGCCATGGAGGATTGTCCCTTTAATTTTACGTGAACAGAAAGTGATGACATTTATTTTTCTAGGATCAGCTGAAAGCACCTATCTTTCTTCTCACCACTATAAAGGCTTGAAAGACATAAAATTTATTTTTATAAAACGTGTCTATCATATACTTCACCTAAAGCTGATCTAGAAGCAGTAGAAACTATAGCACCATCCACAGCAGAAGATACAGAAGACCATTTCTTCTTTTTTATTGAAAGAACACTGAAAACTCAATACAAAGAGAGCAAAGCTAGGTCATTGTTTCATCAGGATTTGCTGAGGATCAAAGAATAGGTTTATAGGATTAGGTTCCCAAATTAAAACCACCGACTAATTAGGTTTGCCCATTCGCATTCTCTCCCTTGCTGGTTTGCCATGTTAGAGAAGGATGCAGCATTAAAGGAGTCCATACACCCAAACCTGGCACTTCTTTCAAAGGTGGGTAGGATGATACACCATCATCAATAGGCGCTGCCCTGACGCTTCCATACAAACAAGAGTTGTAACAGAACTAAACAGACAATAGCTGAGGCACCACATCTAAAAGCAGCACTGATTCTTCTGATCAAGTTAGACGTCTACAGTTGTCAGCTTGAGCTCCCAGGTACTCCTAACAAAGCATCAAGAACTGTGCACGGCAAGTTGTTCAAGGAACTGTGATCACCTAAGAAGGACTCTTCAACGTAATTCCTGGGCTGTGCAAGGTTTTCTAACTGTTTGCCTATCCCCCAACAATGGTTTATTCCAACAGTAACTGCAGGCTCTCCAGAAAAAAACCAGTAATGTTCTGTGTCAGATACTTGAGATTTAGCTATCTCAAATTTTCTGAGTGAAGGTAATAATTATAGTCAAGCCTTGATAAAAACTTTAGAGCCAAATCCTTCATTTGACTTGAAAAAATCCCATCAACTGTAATGGATATAGCCTTGGACCTCAGCTCAAAACTGACTGAAAAAAACAGAAGGAGCCAACTCAAAGTCAAATGCGTATTTTGGACATTATTTTTTATTCATTACAGTACACATACAAGAAAACTGACGGAAACAAACTTGGTTTTGTAAGACACATTTACACCAGGACAGGAATGCTAACCCATGAAGACTTGAATTAGTGACCGAAAGGTGAGAAAAAAATCTTAAGTAACTGCAGTGATTCTTCTGGGTGAATAGGAAACAATCTCCAGACCTTATAATAAAAAACACTGCTTTACACTTAAATGATGACAGAACTACCATGTATGCTGAAGATACATCAAATATGACATTAATGGGACCACTTGGGAGTTTTCAGCAAGCTCAGTGGAGTAAGCACAGGAGACAACTGCTGCAGGAGACAACGCCCTCTGATGCAGGCTTCTTTGATACTGGCTGTAGGGACACTGTACTCACCCGATGTCCTTCATTTATCATGGCATGACAGCTGAAGCCATGCTAAACAATGCTGTACCACCACAGGGGTCTTTCAGGATGTGCCATGTGAATTCTGTTCCATACAGATACCTGCACATCCACTATACATCTGCTCTTGAAAAAGTTAAATACAAAGTTAATGACAGCCAAGGTTTCTTAATTAGTGGTAACTACAGCATGAGTAGTCTCGCCACCTCCAAAATATCACCTTCCTTTCCTAACTTCACCAAGTATGCTTTTTCAAAATGCATTGATTTCTATTTAAAACAAAAAGCTTGCATTAATTTTAAATGCATAAGCCACGACTTTTCTTTAATCCTTGATTCAAACACATTCTTCATAGAAATACCAATCTACCACTAATATTTTATGTTCTGACGGAGGGCATTAGCTTGTGGGGGAAGAGAACACTGTTGGAAGCACATACACTAACAGTGTCGATGCTTATTACGAAATGCAGTGAAGACAGAATAATCTTAAATTTCTAAGATAGCACCTTAGAATCAGTGTAAATTTAATAAGCATTTTTTGCCCTGTTAAGACTTTTGAGAGTTATTTACCAAACTCAACATTTTTAAGAGTTGCATTACAATTCTAAATAGGTTTCAACATGCAACCAAACAGACAGAGGAAAATAATTCCCCGACAAGAGTAATTTAATATAGAATTCCAATATAAATTTTCCATGAAACCCACATACTACAGCCGTTCTTATTTTTCTGGGAAACATGCAGCAGATTTAGGCAGGAAAAAAAACCCCACAAAGCTGATTTTATACCAAGTTACAAAAAACATGAACATTTTTTATACAAAATTCCTGTAATTCTAATCATCTTCATCAGGCAGATGGGCTCAATTATTCTGTGGGCTGTAAAACTTAAGCACTTCTAAGAACCAGTATTTTTACCCTTGCAGACAGAATTTTGTCATTATGCCTAGTTATTAACTGAATGTTACATCTAGTCGTCTGTGGACTGTTGTAACTTTTTGAATTTCTGCATGGAATTGTATTAAAAGCTGTTTTCTCTGCACTGGGCAAAAATTAAAAAGTATATTTCACTAAATGCTGTAAAGAAGCAACATCAAAGTTTATTAAGGGAGGCTACTGATGCATTTAACTGGAACAATCACATGGAAGGCACTGGGATGTCAAGGCATTTAAGAGTAATTACACAAAGGAAACAAAGTCATTACAGGACCTCATACACCTCATACTTAAGGAAGCCTGAATGTTTAGTATAATCCGGTCAAGTCATACTTCCAATATATAATCAGGAGTTTCTACTATTCAGCTAGTACCAATTCTCTGATGCTATTATTTAAGAAATGGGTTCTGCTGAAATGTAAAATTCCACCACACAAAAACTGTCTTTAACAGCTGCAACAGAGAACCTAAGAGGGGACCAAACCAAACAGATATCAAACAGAAGGACCCTGAGTTCAAGGCATAGAAAGATTTATTAAACTGTACCAGCATTAGATTACAGTCCTTTAGGAACAGTTACATTCTATTCGTCAGTGGTATTTTGAGAAGTGGGCCATCACAGAAACTGAATGTATGGGTGACACAATGGGACAAACTGTTATTTGCATTGATCCAAAACTGGCAGAACTCCATGAGCTCCAGCCTATCCATCGATATTTTAATAAAAGGCACTGAGCATGCTTTAAATGTTACACAGGGGAAAACAAACAAACAAACAAACAAGCTAATTCTTAGCTTTTTCAGAAGAAAAAATACAGGAAGTTGCACATTTTCAATAACAGAAAATGGCTCTCAGGCACAACTCTATGGCTATGGATAAAAATCTTGGGAAGTATGATATGTACTAAAATAAATACTCTTTCTCCTTCATGTAAATGCAGTTTTATCCTAAGCACACAGTTAACTTCTTCACCTTTATATACAACAGACAGAAATTTAGCATGCAATAAAATACGAAAAGCTGATTTGTTATCCTAACTGCACAAGGTGTAAGACTGATAAGCAAAGCCACAGCTCTGTAACCTCCTGATGGCCAGACAATTACACTTACAAATAAGAGACTATTTCAGTATATAAAATACAGTATGGACACATGGAGGTCTTTGTCTCTTGTATGCGGGTATACACTTTATAATTTTGAGTGGTTAAGCCAAAAATCAGCATTTTTAGGCATTCTATTTAAACAGTTTTAATTGATGTTTAATCTTTTAGTAAAGTCATAAAACATCATCCAGAAAGTTTCAGTAAGCGTCCGGAAAACAAGCATGAAGCTGTTGACATTATTAATGTGGACTGATGAAAATGAGAATCTAAATGACATGTGTCCATCTCATTGCAAAGTCTACATCTCCTGGTTTTGCAGAGGGATTTTAACTATGCTGTCAAGAAGCCAACTTAAGTCTATGGCCAGAGCAGCACTGGCAAACAAAAGGCATTTTCTAGATTACTTCAACTCATAACTTACAATGGCCAGATGGAGCCAAACAATGGTAACTCTCTGTGAATAAATACATACAAATACTATCTGTCAGCTGAAGAGATAGCTAGCATAAGCGTAATACACTTCAGGGTTCCCAAGTGCTGACCTAAGAAAAAAAGACCCCTCAAATAGAAGGAAAAAACTCCAAAAGGATGGGAAAAGGGGCTTGTCCGACCGGTATCTTTTATTTTGGCAAAACAGACAGCATAACTCTAGAGCAGAAAAGCCTGCTGCTGCTTTTAGATGAAACCCCTGATCTTGGCAAACTCCACTTAAAAACAGAGCCCCAAGCAACCTCAAATCACAACTCTCGCTGGAAAAAGAAAAAAAAAAAAAAAAGATTATGAAACAAAACAGATAAAAGCCACAAGCTTAGGATACCCCAACCGCAGACCTTGCAAGGGGAAATCGGGAATCTAAAATCGTTAGTGCAAATGGCCCTTTATTACAGAGAAGGGAGTTTAAAACACAAATATCAAGAAAGACCAAAAAAACAAAAACCCCACCAAAAATCCCGCACGCCGCCCGCCCCAGGCACCCAAGGTTTGGTAATTTCCAGCCTTCCTCGCTTTTGTCGCCCGCCAGCCCCCGTCCACATTTCTTCCTGCGCAGCGCTCCCGACAGCACGCAGCACGCTGGCCAGGCCCGCGGCCCAGGGGAGAGGCGGCGGGAGGCAGCGGCCCTGCCCGCCCTGCCCCGGCCCCCAGCACTGCCCCCAGGGCGGGGGCAGCGCCCCGCAGGCGGCGGCTCCGCGCCTCAGGGCCCGCCTCAGCCCCTCACTGCCCCCCGGCCGCCAGCGCCGCCATTTGGTCCCCGGGCCGCCGCCGCCGCCATTTTCCCGTCCTCTCAGCGGGCGACGGTGCTGGCCGAGAGCGCTGCCAGCTTCGCCGCCGGCCCAACCCGGCCCGGCCCAGTCCGGCCGCGACTGAGGCGTGGGGCCGGACATGGCCGCCTCCGCCTCCCCCTCCCCATCCCCTCAGCCCGCCGCGCTCCGCCGCCACCGCCCCTGCCGGGCCGCTCCCGGCCCTGTCCGCCCGCAGGCCCCCGCGCACTTACTTCCTGTTTTGGGTCCGGGCACTTGAGAAACCAGGATGGAGACTCCCAAGTACCAGGATGGAGGCGCCGAGCGGCAGCGAGCGGCGAGTGGGGGAGGCGGAGGCGGCGGCGGGGCAAGGCGCAGCCAGCCCGCGAGCCCGCCGGAAGGGCCCGCCGCCCGTCCCCCCCGTCGCTTCCGCCCGGACGCGGCGCCACAAAGCGCACGGTGCGGGGGCCGCAGAGGCAGCGGCGCCACAAGGCGCACGGCGCATTCCTTTGCTCCGTGCTGGGGAGGCGGGAAAGGCCCCCTGCGGCCGGCCCTGAGGAGAAACCCTTTTCTCCGTCCGTGCTTCCTTCATGGCTTGATCTTCGTTTCTCTGCTGCCTGACGACCTGAAAAAAAAAATAATACGGTGTATTATAAAAAGCGAGCCTTACAAACCGAGAGTAAACAAGCGCCTAGCGGGCTGAGCATTGTGGTGCATGCTGCCTCACGGGCTAGGTGCTCGAAAGCGCCTTGACAATAAAAAGCCACCGGCTGAGCCTCTTCACTGACAAACCGGGTAGATAAAGAGGGAGGGGGCGAGTGGCATCCCCTGCCTGCGATTTTATGTGTGAAAACCTCCTTAGGCTTCTACCACAAAGCCGGTTTTTGGCTGCTTCCCTTATGTGCTGGACCTCTAGCTGTGCCTGCCCCCAAACCTTGGGAGCTTTAAGATGTGCCTTGTCCCTTGTGAAGAGCTTTCCTGCAAACCACGCTCACAGGCTGCAGGGATCCCAAAGCCTCGGGAGAGGTTTGTGGAATCTGTTCATCAGGCAGCATGCAGTTGTCCTAAACATCTGGTGCCCTTTAATACCTTAACACCCCCCCCACCCCCCAAAAAAAAAAAAGCATAAAAAGATGCCCGCAGGGGACTGGTCAATGTGGCCAGTGGAGCTCCCTTTGCTTCTGAAGCAGTGACTGGAGGGAGGCAAGGCAGGACAGATGCCCTGCCTGGTCTGGCATATCTCAGATGGGGCTGGATGACTATGGTTAGGTAACTGCATCTTGCACATAAGGGTTTGGGTTGCTCAGTTTGCCCAGAGAATGCTACAGCTTTGAGATACTGGGGTGAACAGGGGCCTCCCTGCATGGCTCTTGTCAGGGAATTTCTGTGGAAGGGGCTGCAGCAAAGCGCAGTTCTGCTCTTACTCTAGACTAAAACATAGTCGGGAAGAAAAGGTGGGGATTTGCATCTATAAAACAAAGGCTTGTAGCTGGGACATGGTAACAGAGGGGCTAAGACTCAGAATTGTAATGGGGAGAACAGAGCAAGGGAAGAGGCACTGTGTGTAAAATTATGGTGGTTGAAAGCATGGAGATGAAACACGTCTGGGACAAGAAGGGAACTGGGATAAGTAGCTGAAAACAGGATTTATAGCATCCATTTTGTTTGAAACAGACTTAAATTAACTCTGGTGGCTGTGGACTTGGTCTTTCTGGGCATCAAAGCTCAGAGATCAATAGTTCTATGTCCAATAGTTGAATTTCAGAGAAAAGTTTAAGTGCTCAGTGCCCTTAGGTACTCCTCGGCCAAAGCAGAAGTACAATTTGCTTTTCTGGGGTTGCATAACAGCTGTTGGACTCACCAGCCCATGATCTCTAGCAGCTCCCTGATGGTTTTTTCTCCATTTTTTGCAGCAAATGAAGCATGAACCCTACGTTTGCCTTCTCTGAAGTATATCTCTGTGTTGGGGCTTTTGTTTGTTTGTTTTGCTTTGCTTTGTGTTGTTTTCAAGGCAGCTATGGGCTTGCTTTAAAAATAACAGGATATCAAGTTGAGCTGTACCAAAATGCATCATCAGGAGGCTTGAGTTCAGACTGTGCAAGAAGCAGTAGTTTTGACATTTCATATAAATCTTCAACACACAAAAATTTCTAGAAGGACCTCGTGCAGCAAGCAGCAAACAGCAAACACAAAGATGACTCCTTCCATACCATGCTTTTTCCCCCATATGTTATCCCCTCAGTTATGAGCATTTTTCATGCTGGGTATAAAGTCTTTCTCCTTAGGCTCTTTTTATCTTATCTGTCTTAATGTGCCTTGTAGAAAACGATATTTTAACTGCAAAATCTGTACCTCCTTTTACATAGTGGTCTTGTTCTGGGGTGTGCCATAGTGAGGTCTGTTCTTCCAAGCAGCAAGCAATATGACAAGTTGCGCCAGGGGAGGTTTAGATTGGATATTAGGAAACATTTCTTCACCAAAAGGGTCGTCAAGTGCTGGAACAGGCTGCCCAGGGAAGGGGTTAAGTCACCATCCCTGGAGGTATCGAAAAGGTGTGTAGTTGTGGCACTTAGGGACAATATGGTTTGGGGAGTGCTGAGTTAACTGCTGGACTCGATGATCTTAGGGGTCTTTTCCAACCTAAATGATTCTGTGATTCTGTGAGATATGAAGATGATAAGCTGCTGCTGCAAGATCACATGGCAACACTTTGTGGACTGGGGCACCGGGAATTGTGTGCCAGTCCGGTTTCAGTCACAGATCTGCAAGACTTTTTGCACAGTTTTGAGACTATGACCTCTGTTTGTGCCCCATTCCCTGTTTGTGCAGTGGAAATAGTATCACTTTCCTCACAGATACAGGATACAACCACACTCAGGAACATTTGCTTTAAATCAAGTTCAAGGTGTATGTAGAATAAGTGATGACTAGAGTTCTCTGGCGTTTCGTGAACAGGATGAAATCTTACTCTGTAATGGACTCTTGTTCTGTGGAGCAAATGGATTCATGCATCCTGAGTTACTTCATGTTGAGGGAATGATTACATGCATATATACCTACTTCAGTTGATGAAAGAATCAAACACAGAGTTTGCTATAGACTTAACAATCCCTTTTTTAAAGTAGCAGTTATTTTTTTACCCATCCACAGTTTTCTTCCAGACAATCTATGTTCTGGTAGCCACCAGGTGTCTCTGCTGTAATGTGCTCTAGACCCACTGGTTGCCTCCCAGAGCTGGCACTTTTCTGCCTTTGCTGCAGTGAAGTTAAAGCTAAATTAGCATTGCTGTGTAGGTACAGTATGCTCGTTCCTCATCAGGCATTAGGGGAAAAGTGAGACAGTGGCACTGCTTGATAAGAAGAAGATGTGAGATGGAGGATCATCAGCATGCTGATGACTCACTGTAAATCCTGAAGGCAAAGCATGAATTTAATAATCCTAAATCTGATCACATGGGTGGTGACAGAAAGTATAGACGACTGTAAGCTTGATGTAGATCCTTTTCCTTAATAGAAGAAAAAAAGTTTTACTCTGCAGTATTCAAGAGAAGAAATGCAAAATACAGAAGTTAGAGAAGGCCTTGAATTGTATCTATTAAATAGTGGGAGGTGGGCAGGGTAGGTGATGTACTAACAAGGAGTGTGGCTGGCCTTAGCAGCTTGCTTCTGAACTGACTCGTAAGAGTGTGTATGTTGTAAATATGAAATAGGTGTCAGAGAGGAGTAGTACTCAATATGGGACACCCTGCAACAGATACTGACGTAGCTGGAAGACAAAATGGTAAATCTTGATTATGTATTATCAAATCCATGGGCTGGGATATGAACACATCGCTTACTGACTTCTGTCTCTCAAGTTAGGGAGACTGGCACCCCAGGTGATGTGCAGCTAAGGGCCAGAGGGTGGGAAGGGCTGGTGGAGAAGTTGCAGGGACGGGTGGGTAGCATGTATGAACTGACACAGGGATCTCCTCAACTCCGCATGATAACCTGGTGTCAGGAGTGTGCCTCTTTGGCATGGAGCATCTCCTTCCAAGAACACATCTCCAGCCACACGTCTCCTCAGTTGTCTTCCTTTGCCT
Organism: Falco rusticolus; assembly: GCF_015220075.1. Classification (NCBI taxonomy): domain Eukaryota; kingdom Metazoa; phylum Chordata; class Aves; order Falconiformes; family Falconidae; genus Falco; species Falco rusticolus. Next base: position 22,517,380 of record NC_051191.1, on the reverse strand, counting down.
GTATTTATTCTGTATCTCCTACTTTTGCAGCCACCTCGCTTTCCTAAATCTGTCTGAGCAGGGGCTCCACACGCTACCCTGACCTTCTGGTGTTTTGGCATGCAATGGCTCATTCACAGTGGTTTCAGAGCTGGCTGGAGCAGTTGTAGGTGGCCCAGTGCCAGCCATAACATCCTCCCATGCAGGGCACCTGCACACTCCAGCTGCTCAAACCCTGCCCCACTGTGCCTGCTGCTTCTGAGTCAAGATGGCTTTCCACTCCCTGTGCTGCAGAAAGGTTAGGCATCTCAAGAATCTTGACTTCTGTGAGTTGAAATGATTAAATGCAAAAGGAGCTACATGGATCTCACCAGGGAGGTCTTTGGTTGTATGTCTCTGCACTGACACCAGAAGGAGCTTTGGTGCTCACAGGGGAATGGTCCTTCTGCTCTGCCTTGGTATGTAAGATGTGCCTTGCTTAATGCAGCCTTGTGCACTGGTCCCAGTTCACTCTCTGGTCTGGTTTACTGTTCTTGTCTGCAGTTTCATGGAAAAATGCTGTCACAGATCATGCCTTTTTCCCCAGCTTGTTGCAATCCACAGCTCCAAAGGTTTTTCTCATTTGGCTGGATGTATTTATCTGTTGTGCCTGCTTAGTGTGACACTCCCTCTGTCGCTTTGGGCAGATAGAGCTGAACCACTGATTTGACCCACCAAATATCCGCTGCTGTAACTCCATCCATTCCCAGTTGCACTGACAGGTGTTGGGGTGCTGAGCAGCAGTTCAGGATTCACATTCCAAAAATGCATCTTCTTGTCAGTCATAAAAATTTTGGTCCAAGCAAAAGGCAAGTCCACAGAGAAGAGCTGGACTGTCTCTTGCAGATTATCCCCTGGCTAAACCTTTGTCCATGGGTTTTTCCATCCTTTCTCGAGGAACTGTACCTTGTTGTTGCAGAAATGGAGATATTACTCTCTCGGGCAGAGAACTTCTGAGTGGAGGTAGTAGTTGGCGCAAGCTGAAGGGAACAAACCCAGAGAGAAAGATACCTCTCCTCACTGCACTATCCCACAAACAGTCTGATTTCTGTTTTTTTATGAGGTTATGCATATTTACGTTTATTTCTATCTGTATAGATATGTATCTAATTACGTATGGGTATGGCAAATATATTCATTACTTATTTATAGGAAAAATATATTTTTGTATATAAACAATCTAGTATTTATAAAACACTTGTTCATTTATATGCTCACAGTTTGGTAGGTGCTGGCTATAGAGGACTGCTCAGGCTCTGAAGAGCTGCCATGAAATGGAGAGATGCCAGAGAAAAAGTAACAGAGCATGGTGTGAGCTTGTGTGGCTTCTCCACTGCAGAGTGAATCTCCTGTAAGAAAAATTATTACCTGGCCTAGGAAGAATCCTATAGAGAGCAGTCACTTATTTTGAGCCCTTGTCTTTGGTGACAATCTCATATATTTCCTCACTTGTACCTGAGTGAGTCTGTAATGAACTGACCCACCTTGAAAGCCTCTGGTGATACGTTCTGAATGCCTGCCGTGTCACTTACCCTCTGCCAGAGTCCTGGAAAATATTAAGAATGTCAATGTATTCAAAAGCCTCGATACACGGTCTGTGGAGCTGGGAAGGAGGGCGTTTTCCTTTCCTTTTTTCCTGACACCTCTACTGAGACACCTAAATTACAGTTGCAGTCAGTTTAGGCTGCACGGGCAAGCACACTTACCACCTGGGTTGCCATCCAGAGGTGCCCAGCTCTCACACAGACTGGGGCCATAGCAGTAGCGATCCCACTGCATCTAACCCAACACTAGCAATGTTTGTGTTGATATCACAAATATGAAGAAGAAAAAGGAACAGCCCCAGAAGATGTGAGAAGAATGTGAGAAGAGGGCAAGCTGCCGTCAAGGCCTACATGGGTCTGAGCTGCCAGTGGTGTCGGGATGATACATTTTTCCTCCTATTGAGTACAGAGGGAGGGAGCTGTGCAGTTCACAGTATCCATAAAGGATTTGGTGGATAGAGAGGATATCCAGGAGAATGGGAAGGAGGAACCGGTTTCTGTGAGATGGATGTATGGACAGTAGAAGAGGAGAAGGAACAAGGCTTCACAGAATCACTGGCGGAAGAGAAGGGATAGAAAAGAACAGAGCAGATGGGAGGAGCAGATGGATCCCAGCTGGGAAGTGACTTACCGTGGTGCCACCGAAATCAAAGGCACTGCTGGCAGGGGGAGGCATGAGGGAAGGGTGGCAAAATTTAGTTCTTGCTGTAGGAGGGACAGACAAAAATGGAGAGTGCTTTCTGCATGCCATTGTACACAGGCTGTGTGCAGGGACTATGGGTGGGCAGGGGAGCAGCAGCTGTGTAGTGGAGGGAGGGATAACACAAGGGACGAGAGCTGGTTCCATGGCCTATGTCACCCATGAAATTCCAGTAACTGGAGCTGTACGGTCAGTCTTGAACAAGGTGCTGTGGGAGGAATTCCACACTGGAAAACACGTGCTGTTTTGAAGCTGCAGGCTGATTTAGCTTTCACCTAGGTTCAGGTTTTGGCAGTATTTGCCAAATGCTGGTTACCATGAAAGCAGTGACAAAGCTCCCGTGCGTTTGAGGGGGACAAAGTGTTTTCGTCAGACAAAATGTACCATGTATCATGTAATTCTACTCTCTGCTGGCAGATGGTGCTGCGATATATCCAGGAGCTGGGAACCAGCTGCTTCAACCCAGAGGGGATGTGAGCAAGCAGCATCTACTTTGTATTTGCATTCTGGTTTGTTCCTAAATTTGTTTTACTATGACATTAAATTCTTCTCCTCTTTGTTGTTCTGCTTCCAACTTCGACTACCTAAGCAAGTCAGCCAGTTTTATTTTTGTCTCTGGATTAGCGCAGAGCTGGCAGGCAGAATTCAACTCCAAACCTAAATTTTTCCATTGGAAAAAAAGTCATTCATGGAATTATTCCCCTCAGTGCAGGATTTTCTTATGTTTATGAAACCTGTCTTTTGGGCCCGTACTGGTCTTGCAGCCTGCCTTTCATAGCAGTCTGGAGTTTCTGTCAGTAGATACACCAGAGACACAACTTAAACAACCTCTGAGGGTCACTTCTGCCCCAGATTTTCATGTTTCTTTTTATCTCACTTGCTTGATACTGTGGCCCATTGCTGATTGTTTTTCTTGCAATGTGCACTGTGATTAAAGGTTTCTCTCAGTGGTTTATTTCTGGGAAACAAACAACAACAGCAAAGAAAACCAACAACCCAACCAAACCCCAATACAAACCCTTTTTTTTTTGAAAAAACAGAATATTTGGAGGAAGTAGTGGAGGGTGGGATCAGCCTATTTAATCTCTAAATTTAAAGGTCTAAAAAGTGGCTGAAAAATCAGTGATAGACCTCATTTGCTTTCTAGAACCGCTGTCCAAGAGATGCTTAAACTCTTTACATGTCTCCTTGCTTTGCTTGGGAGATCACTGGAGCCATGCACCATATTCCTGGAGAGCAGCTGAAAATGATAAAGCTGAAGACTGGAAGCACCAAGATAAAGAAAGACTCTATTCTGGCCACTAGCACACTTGGAGCCAAACAAGGATTTCTGTTACTAGCCTCAGATTTCTCCAGTGACGGTGTAATGTAAAAGTCTTAAACTCTCCAAGTAGGTGGGTGTGAGACTCCAGTTTTGTCCTGCCCAGATGAGCATCAGGCTTCCTACCCTGGGCACATCATCAGGCTCTGTGTAAGAAATGAGAGAGCAGATCCCCCCACCTTCACCATCCCTGTCAGAATGCAGTATGACTGAAATTATTTGGGTTAAGAAAAATGTTCAAAATAGGTATTTTTTGTGGTTTTTCTGCATTGTCCTGGATCTTTTCAGTGACCCAGTTTTCAGCACAAACCCGCAAAGCTGTTACAAAACCATTACAAAGCACAGAAGAGGGCTGCAGGACATGTGAGCAGAAGTGATTGCAGGGGGAGTACCTTAGAAACCTCTTTAGATGGTTTCATCACTGAGGAGAACATACCCATGGACCCATGTCCCATGCTGAGGAGGAGCCTGGACAGAGGCCTGCCAGCTCCCAGGGAAGGGACTGTGCCAGAAGCTCTCATGCAAAAAGAAGTGAGCACTGGTGCTCCTGTCACGTTCTCCCCTTTTAATAAGAAAACAGTCCATTAGGGACCTGTTCTGAGCTGATGGCCAGGTGCCTCTTACCATGTCCTTATAACATTTCCTATGGATGCCTCACACTCAAGAAGAGACAAAGTCTAACTTAGGCAGACAAGACCATCCTCCAGGAATCTCCAGAGGCACTTCTCTGTCTCCTTCAACATCTCAAGAAATGTCTGCATTTACATCAGAAGGACCAGAGAGAGGCCTCTGATGTTTAAGCATATCTGGGCCTCAGGTAGTAGTTTTCAAACTCATCACTTTACAAATAACATCAGTAACATCAGTCCAGTCCTGCATGGCTGTGTTCTTTAGATACATTTATCTTGCTGATTGCATTTCCACCTGAAGTCACAGACAATCAAGGAATCTCAGCACCAGATTGTACCCAGTGCCACTGCCCAGTTTGAGTGGCCATTTGAAGTGCCTGTGTCCCTTATCCTGCGCTCTCACATGCGTTCAGACCGTGGCTCCGACATGTCTGGTGCTGTGCGCATATGCTGATGCACTGATGTTGGGGAGGTTGAGTGTAAGTGCAAGAAGTTTGTTTCTTGGAAAAAATGATTGCAAGGTAGGACTTGAAACTCAAGGCACAAGTGATGTATTTTTTCCTATCATAGATGTGGAAAAACTGGTGAGAAACTTCAGAAGCAATCAAAGCAGTAAATCAAAGTTGGCAATTTACAGTGCAGTGGCCAGGATAACACTATCTATTTCCAAAAGTGACAGAATGATACGTTTCTGGACCTTAAACAGGCCTGGATTTCCATGCGATTTAGCAGAAATATGTTTCACATTCCAGTTTGATTTCCTAGGCTAGAGAAAAAGTGACTAAATGAGCTGATAATACTACCTGGCAGCTGTCAAATGACTTTTTGCTGTCTAGAGAGAAAATGGAAGAACATATGTTCTGAACTCCTGCTACTTAAGTTAGACGATGAAGGAAATAGAAGGGGATTAAGTTGGAAATGAGATCATGCATTATGCCTTTTGGACAGCATGTAATCTAGCTAATGGCATCAAGGAGCTATATAAATAACTTCATTAAAATGAACTTCTTTCAAACGAGTTAAATAAGTCAGACTCATTTGTCAAAGAGCTGGGATGAAATAATCAGGTTGATTTAAAGCTGCTGGCTGGGGGGGGACAATTCCTGAATTTGTTCCACTGGTGAAACTGCCATCACGAGCTTCAGTCACCAGTGGGAGCCCTGAGCCCAACATGAAAATGCAGGCTGGGCTTCCACATCTGCATTTTCAGGAGCACCTCTCATGTGGTCTATGGCACAGTCTCCAGAATCCCAGGGCAGAAGGTATGTGTTCCAGGGTGTATAAAGGACCTGGTTCAAGACCCAGCAGATCTATATCCTCCACTGATAGTTGTGAGCTGTTCAGCCCCTTAGTCTGCACTTTGCTGAATTTTCTGGAAATCTAACTGCTTTTGGTACCTATCCCTGACTTGGTGGGAAGACTACATGATGCAATAGATCTTTCCCCCCCACTTAATTCAATGCTTTATGCCTAGATTTCCCCTTTCTTCATTAAGAAAAAAAATGCTTTAGCAATTTCTGGACAAGTTAGAAGGATAGATCTGGTTCTTCAGGTTAGAGATGGACTTGCTCCTCCATGGTCCCAACAACCTTTACCTACAGTGGGTTTACCCACTGTAAACCCACTCCGCTGCAGTCGGTCAGGCTGTGCAGGTTTAGACCCACTAAGGGTGTGACTGTAGAGAGTGAACAAATAGGAAGATTTTCCCATCCAGATGCAGCCTCTCTGTCTGTCTGTCTGTCTTTTCTGGTTTACTGCAAACCTCAGATTTTAGACTGTGCTCCGATGTAACAAGAACTGCCCATGTGCCATCACCATGCATGTACATCCCACCTCTGCAACATGACCAGTTTTCCTCTTTGTTGCATTTTGGATGCTTTTCTTCTGCATCATGGAGGGAAAGGGTGAGAACAAGGATGTCATGGACAATGAGTTTACAATCATAATTTACAAATAGCCATATTTCAAACAAAGGAGTGAGAAATTGATTCTCTGTGTTTATATCTTCCAGGATCAGAGTTGGGGGTATGGCATGTTGTGCTTTTACACAATGATTCTGCCCTGAAATGTCTGTAGCTGACAGCTATGGGTTTATCAAATGAGAAACTGGACCGTGAATTCAACTTTCAACATTAAAAAACCTCTCAGCTCTTTAATATCTCTCTGTCCTGCCCTTTGGTTGTGCTCCAGCAATGAACCCCCAGCTCAGGTAAAGGGTTGTGCAAATGGCTTCAGGCTACAAGAGAAATTCCTCATTCCCAGAGCGATTTATCCGGCTTGGTTGCTGATAGCAACCTCTGGGTACTCCTGCTCTGTGAGATGAAAACAACTTTAGGGATCTGTTTACCAAAGATGTGGTGGATACTCCAGCCTTACTCCCTTCTTCTGCCTCCATCGGCTAGGTGACATACTGTCTGAGGACAGCTTATCCTCTAGTTCCCAGCCTGGTCTGTACCTGGGGACGGGTACATAGCTGTGCTTCCCTGTGGTGCACTCTGGCCCTGTAGGGTTTGGGTTGTTGTTTTTTAAGCTTGGTGATGTTATGTTTTTAGCAATTTGGGAACTCATGGTTATGATGAAAGCCATGCAGTCACCACACACCTCTCAGGGGGGTCAGCTCAGGAGCAAGTGCTGGGCAGAAGCTAAAACACCTTCCCAAAGTGTGTGGTACAGAGGAGCATAGGCAAAGGGATCCCCAGGTAAGAGCTACAGGGTTCAGCTTACAAACAGCTCAGAAAGGGATAGAACTAATAAATCCTAGAATTTGTTATCAGAATTTTTCCATTGGCTGAGATTCCCTCTCCCCCACAAGTCTGAGTGACAGGGCAGCTTTCTTCTTTGATAGGCATCAACAGTCGTATCAGCTCACCTAGGGCCAGCACAGCTGCAGTGTTCCTGCAAGTCACATTGATATCAAATAGCAGCCATATATGTGGGGCCAGAGGTTATACTGCTGCAGTGTATTTGATGTGAGGCAGAGTGATGTGCTAATTCCTTAGTAAATGTCAGCATGCTGGCTGCAGTGGAGATCAGACCATGTCCAAACAGAAAACTTTGCTTCAAGTGTGAAAATTATTTGTGTTACTATGAGTTTCTTTGTTATGATAATTTTGATAGTGGCAGTTTCTCTCTATAGGAATAAACCACATTATTTTCTCATTTTATGAGCAGAAAGGAGCGATCCTCTAAGGGATTTGAAAACATCTGGAAGATCTTGTTGTTATGTGCTTTTTTTTTCATTCATGCCAGGTGGGTCATATCCTCTTGATTTATACTGCTTTAAAGCTGGATCTATCCCGCCTGGCTGACTCTTGTCAGAATCTGTCCAATTTTTTTTGACAGATTTTCAGTTTAAACTGGTGGAGTTAGCCAGCAGGACCACTCTTAGTAGTGAAGTGAGCAGAATTTACATTTCAGATATCAGACTCCGTCTTTCAACTAATTTGTGAAAGCTTTCTAACCATCTTGAACCAAACAGAATCAAAATAAAGCACAAAATATTACACTGGTGAACATATGGCTGTTTTTGTATATTGTAGCAGTGACTGCTCTACTGCAACCTGCATCCTGGGTCCCGTTATTTCTCTTTTCATCTGCTCACTTGTTTTTCAGATGAATTTGTTCTCAAATAATATCAATGCAAATCTTTAACTATGGTATGTGGTTGCTGGCAAGGCACCTTTCAGTGCAACTCGTTATCTAGAAGGAGCATAGCAGGAGAAGATTGTCACTTCACAGGATGAGGCAGCGGTCAGTCAGTGACACTAAGAAACTTGGAAGGGACATTTCAGGTAGAAGTAGAATCTGTATTTCCATCTCCTTCTCTCACTAAATCCAAAATGCTTCTGAAACTCAGAAACACAACCTTTTCAAACATTGATAACATGGCAAAGCTACTAGCAGAAAATGAGGCATTATGTCATAAAAAAAATCAGCTTTAGCCATCAATCTAACTAACAGCAAAAGGTTACCTGGTCTGCCTCTAACAGGTGATTCTGAGTTATCTGTGTAAGAAATACTTTTTTATCTCTGCAGCTGATGAGACATGTCACCAGTGATCAGAAAAATCTTATGTTCAGGGGAAAAAAAGCACCTCTGCTTATAGGATTGACAAAAAGAAAAAGGAATTACAAAATCAGGGTGTTTTTTTTCCCCTCAAATGAACATTATGCCAATTAATATATTCTGCCATCAGTAAGCTAGTTTGGAAAGAAAGTCTAAAGTCATCAATATTAAGGTCGTATCTTGAGATCCACTTCTTGCATGTCCTTCCCTTTAAGACAATGTAAGCATCCATATGAGCAGGAGAAAATGTGCATTCAGCATCTGGAGGGTCTTTTTCAGTACAGTCCTGCTGAGAAATTAAAAATACCAGCCCTCAGGATTTTCAACATGTAAATACTTAAGTACTTCCTTAACTTCATTTATGACTGGTTCTGTGAATTTACATCAGGAACATACACGTTGCAAGCCAATGCTATACAATTTTTTTTATTGATATTTGGGTATTTAGTGCCTTTTTCAGAATGGCTGAAATCCACGGAGTCATAGAATTTAAAGACCCTGAATCTGAGGTCCTTGCACAAGTATTGCAAATCCCTTTTAGACTTTTCTTTGCAAATCCCCTGCTAAGAAATACTGTCAGCTATGGCAAATAGATCTATGATTAGAAAGCCTAGTAACTCATAATTCTTCTAATCAGTTCTGGTTACATATATTTAAAAAATCTCAATAAATACCCAAACTGTATATATGGTTAAAAGAATAGAAGTTGTAACATCAGCCCTTTCAGGTATTTCATAGCACCTCAGCCCTCTAAAAAAGATAGCTTTTAATAATTCACATATCCCTGTAGCGTGTGTTAGACATCACATGCAGTTGTAAGAAGTAAATGAGAAAATGTGGAAAAAACCCCAGGAGTGGTACGCTTCAATTGACAGTAAATATTGATGTTTTAAATTCAATAAACGAAGAAATAAATACTGTTGATATATATGCAGTGATGTGGCTGAAATAAGTGGCTTAATTTGTGTTTTGTGTTCGTTTGTTGGGGGGTTTTTTTGCTATTTTGCTTTTTAGTGCTGTGCCTTTAATCTCAGAGCTGTTTGCTGCCTGCTGTGGCAGCGGCTGTGAGTCAGGCCAGTTAGTCTTTCAGGTCTGATGTAAGATGCTGCACAGGGTCCTGGCTTTTTCCTCTGTCTTTCCCTTCTAATGATGATTTGACCATAGAAGTCCTTCTAATTGACATTAGAGAGGTTCTAGCCTTTTATATCCTGCTCTTTCAGGCTGATGGAATTGCCCTAGCTCTAAGACATTGTTCACTGGTAGCAAGCAAGTCAGGCTCCAGCATTAAAATGTGGGTTTCAGGTGCAGATTTCCAATGTGTTCCAAACTTTTCTTCGAATATTTCCTAAATTTGAAGCTGCTTATATCTGAAGCCAAGGCAGAGAGGCACCAATGGGCACTTGTAGAGACTATATCTACATCCAGCCTTCTCAATGTTTTGACAGCGTTCAGATGAAGGGATTTGGTTGTGTAGACCTTTGTCAACATTCAGTAGGATAAGATATTTTCCCTGAGTGCCATGTGAAATTTTTGGTCACTCTTGCTCTGTGACCTTCAAGGAGTCTGCCAGTCAAGTTCAGTTTTTTCTATGCAGCTATTTTTTAACCACACAGTGTGTAATAGCTCTGTTATATGCACGAAGAGCTGAGAGAGATGTGAATATAGCACTGAAAAAGTGATAAAAGTGTGGTATGTTTTCCCAGAAATTATTTCTATGCAACTTCATCATATTGGTTAGTCTCAAAAAATTGCAAAGAAAATCAACTTCTTAGTAAATTAACAAAAATATCTTTGTCATGCTTTGGCAATAGGTGAGAGGTGAGTTGAATTTATCACAAGGAGAAAGAAAAAAAAACCTGAAAAAAACATTTCACAAACAGCCCAGCAGCATATATGAGAGACAGACAGATTTCTCTGGAAATGTCTTGGTTTTCTATTTGCTCATTGCAGGTAATCATTACCTTTTGATTTGAACAGCTCTGTGCAAATTCATTTTGTCCTGCATCTGTATCTAGGAAATCCCTGACTACTGCAAATATATGGAAAGAAACGTGGTATAGAGGTAGGGCCATACACTTTGCTGCTGCATTGCTGCTTAACCTTGTGTGAAGTACTTGGGCCTCGTCTTCGTTGAAAATGAGAACTACTCAATCTTCTGTCCACCCTTTTTCCAAAAATGAGGGTTTTCTCTATAAAAAGTTGTTGATAAACCAACTTATTTGTAGTCTTATTTGAGAATAATATTTGGATTTGATCACAAAAAAAAAAAAGTTTTAAGCTGTATTTTCAGTAAGAAAACCCTAAACAAAAATATCCTTTTAAAAATGTATTATTATTTTCCTTTCTCTAAGAAGAAGTCTGAGTTGCCCTTTTAAAATACATTAGCCTCTGGGGCACCATCTGGGCCACAGCTGTTCTCATGGTGTGACATATCCTAATTGGGGCTCCTATACAGGTTTCACAGTTTCGTAAACACTCTTATAGCACAGTTTAGTTCCACTCAAAGGTACAAGACCAGTTTTAAATGCCAGTCCAAGTACTGTCATATTCTAGTGTGGTTTAGCACCTCTTTCCCTCACTGTCATCATTGTGAGGCTGGCAGGTTTTCCATTTCTGAGATAAGGAGAACATTATTTACTGTCTCAAAATGCCATGAAGTTTGATTAACATAGATGCAATATCCCCAAACTACATAACTAGCAAACATTTGTGTTAATTTCTTTCTTGATTTTGAAATTGCCTTTTTTTTTTTGCCTTCTAATGTAGCCACTTAGATAAGCTGTTGCCATTTTGGGATCATTTTCAGCGCTGAATGACATGTGGGTTACTGTGCAGAGGTTGCCTGGCTGTTCCACCATTTGCTCATCTCAATTTGGGAACCACAGTCCTCATTAGAGCACAGGGAGTTGGAGAAGAGCTTCTTTACCTCCATCTGTCTTTGCCTCTGAATTTCAAAAGTAAAATTTCCCTGTGGGAGAGGAAGGACAAAAACGATAGATGAAGGAGGAGGTGTGTGACAGCACCAGGCTTAAATCCTGACCCAGGGTGGTGAGCCTCCCTCCTGAATACCCAGGTGCTGCGGCTGTTGGCTCTCTGGCGCAATTCTAGGTTTCTCCTGTAAGATCTTTTACACTTTGTCTAATCAGTTAAATAATCCTTGGGTCAGCCAGAGATTTTTCCACCTTGGAAGTAGACATTTTGGCTACTACTACTACAAAGATGTTTTGCACTCAGATTCCCCCAGCACAAATGAATACATTTAATTTAAAATTCTTGGTTATTTCAATGTGATTTTTGGGTTTCTTTCCTCTACCTTTTCACAAATGAGCCTGCTCTATGGTGCAGAAAGGAAGCTGACAACAGACCCCAAATGTCACATGACAGAAAAAATGTTTCCTGGCCATCTGTATTCAGGTTACTGCACTGGCAAACAGAGAAAAAAATAATGGGATAAATTGTTTCTAAAGCTATTAGGACAATTATGAGATTTTTCTTGTGATAAGCGTGAAATCTGGTTATTACTGCTTACAGCTACCTGAGGGCTAACGCTTCTCATAGGAGCTGAGAGTCTGGATCAGTATTGACATCCTTGTGGCTGTCAGCATCCTGCCGCTGGTGTGCACAGCTGCAGCCGAAATCTCACACAAGCAGGACAGGAAGAAACAAACTCCAGCAGTGACCTCACCAAGACTGATCTCTGGGTTTTGACTTGCTATGGATGAGTATCCTTGGTTTCGGTGTAACTGCTGAATCTCTTCCCTAAATATCAAGATAGCAGTGTGAGTTCTGTTTATTTCCAGGGGCTCTGCACATGTTAGTCATTAAGGATGAAATATTATCTGTTACTGTTACAACTGCTTCCATAGATCCAAAGGGTTAAAGCCAAGACCAGAACCCCCTTGTGTGACCCACCACACAAAGAAAGAATACAAAGAGGTCTTTGCTCCAAACATTTTACAAGCTGTTTATTAGGGAAAAGATGGCAAGCAGAGGCAAATCAACTGATTGAGGAATTTTATGAAACAGGGAGTTTGGTCAGCAAGATCAGCAGCAATTTCAGTCTGTCAGGTGCCTTTTCATCACTGGTTTGTTTAGAGACACCGTCCCTGTACATGCTGGGAACTGAGGGACCTCTGGGTGGGGAAGAGTTGTCTGCACTACTCACAGAATCAAATGTGGGTTTTTTTGTGGACCAAGTTTTCATTTTATTTGTTGCTTTGAACCAAACCATGTTGTAAAAAGCAAGATCTGACCTTTGCTGTCACTTTATTAGCATCCACAGTCCCAGCCCGTTGCTTATGACCATTACCTGAAATTCGTATTTGTTGAGCCAGCTGCTGTTTGCTTTGGCTCGTTTGATCTTTTTCTGTTATCGACTTCCCCTTTCCGCAGTGCTTAGAGAGAGGGGCTGAGGGAAAGAGTTTCTCGACTTATAAAGTGGATGTAGGCAAACAGTCACCATAACATACAGTATCCAGTGTGCTGAAAACAACCTTTTCTGGCAGGTTTCTTGTTCTCTCCATCAAGACTTTTGCTCCTGGAGGGGTGAATGCTGTGCTGAGCATCATCTTCTGCTCAATAAGAGTTTATAGATTAGATTTTGAGGCTTCATGTGCCTGCTAGTGGTATCATTTTGCATTCACATCTACTTTCAGCAGTGTCACAAAATCAGGTTTTAGCTAAAAGGGTCTGTTGTTGCCTGTAACTAACTCACCTCTTGCATAGCGCAAACCTCCAAATTCTATTTCAGCAGTAGCAGGCCTTTCAGAATAATATCTGGCTATGATTTAAAGATTTCTGGTAAAATACAACCCATACAACCCAACACATGTTTCTCCATGACTCACCTTTCCTGTCACCTTTGTATGCCTTATCATATTTTTAATGTGAAATTATTTAGCATCAGTTTTGAGCTGGAGCTGATTCTCATTATTATGTCTTTTTCTGGAGGAAGAAACCACGCAGAATCCAAAATACATGTCTTGTACAGGCTGTGAATAAGGCACCTGTGAACAAAGCACCATCAATCCTTCTTTGAATAAATGGAGGAAAAGGGGTACCTTTTACTCTCTTGCTGTGAGCCATGTTTTCCAGACTTACTTAGATTAATTATGGGTCTAATTTTTTTTCAATTGCAGATAGGATTGGGGGTCTTAGCTGCCTACCTTTTGGTTCCACCATTTCACAGATTCAGAAAATACCTGTCTATGGCTGAGCTGACAATCTCACCCTGTAAATATTCTGTGGAAAGGTACAAACCATTACACATACATCTTTTATGACCATGAATAATCAGGGACACCCAGCACTGCAGCTCCCATGTGTTGAACAAAATGGTTATCATCTTGATTAAGGAAGTAATCTCCATGCTGAATCAGGATTAACTTGAAAAGCCATGATTTCATGAGCTGCAGAAAGTCACTCCCTTTTTATTAGAGTTCTGTTAATTGTATATGGAGAAATCAGTCTCATCAGGATTATCCTTGTTACAATGTAATTCTGCGTTTTCATTTTCTTTGACAGATCTAAAAGACCTGCAGATTCTCTTTTTGCTCCAAGCAGCCCATGGTTTGACTTAGGACATGTTAAGTCAATGAATTTGTCAAGGGAGCAAATAGTTAACAGCTAAATAGTTCAATGTTCTGTCAATGCAGGCTTTCAGAAAAGTATTAAATAGTCAAGAAAAAGAAATGGGGAAAAAACAGTTGCCAAGCCTCTTTAGTGCTTTGTCTGTACCCTGCTAATTTCTGCCCCAACAATCTTTCATGCACAGTTGCCTCTGTTTCCACTTGACAGGCAATCCTGACCCAGCCCTGTCCTACCTGCTGGCTGAAGGACAGTGGTTTGGTTTCCATTTCCAGGGCACATATCCAGCAAGGGATTTCTATCAAAAATACTAAGTCTTTTCTTGTGAATCTGGAGCGAAGATAGCTGTAAACCCTGCAAGATGCCTTTGTGGTAATGCATCATCTTCCTTCAAATTTCAAACTTACAGGCATTAAACAATGCTTTCCTAGCCAACAGTACCTCTGCATGCTGATGAGAGCTAATGACATGATGCTCCTCTTCTCTTCTCTTCTCTTCTCTTCTCTTCTCTTCTCTTCTCTTCTCTTCTCTTCTCTTCTCTTCTCTTCTCTTCTCTTCTCTTCTCTTCTCTTCTCTTCTCTTCTCTTCTCTTCTCTTCTCTTCTCTTCTCTTCTCTTCTCTTCTCTTCTCTTCTCTTCTCTTCTCTTCTCTTCTCTTCTCTTCTCTTCTCTTCTCTTCTCTTCTCTTCTCTTCTCTTCTCTTCTCTCTCCTCCTATCTTCTCCCCTCCCCTCCCCTCTTCTCTTCCATACTTGTTTTGGTAGCTATCATTCTGCCTGACACTGCAGACCTTCAGGTACAGACAGCAGTGCTCTATTGGCACTACTACAGAAACAGCTAATTTCATTTTTAGGGAGGTAATTACATGTTTACTCCATCTGCAGCCTCAGGGACTGGTACTTACACAAACCAGCTCCTCAAAGACCGTAACAGGCATTGTAACAGTGTGGAGTTTGGGGAAGCTGTCCTGCTGAATCAGTGCGACGTGGCCTGGGCTGGATTTGCCGGGGTCATGCTGTGGCTGCAGGCTGGGTCGGGCAAGGCTGCGGGAGCAGCAGAGCTGGGTTCAGAGGGAGACGGGGTCAGCCCACAGCAGTGGTACGAATGTTTTAAAAAATGGCTGGATTGTCACTCTATTGCTAGGAGACAAAATAGCTTAATTCTCTGGCAAACCCTGAAGTGAACACTCGCTTATAGTCCAGGCTTTTATATCCTATTTAGAGTATTAGCAATTTGGAAGGAAATAAGGAAAGGAAAGAGGGGGAGGGAAAGAAGGGGAAAGAAATGGCATGTTTGTGTTTAAACCTGATCTTTGAGAACAAGCTGCCTGGATCCTGCAAGAGTCCTGACATACCTGAAAGTGACAATACTGGATAAATGGGAAAAAAACTCACTCACTATGTTTAAGTTTCATGGATGTTTTAATGCCATTGGGATGTTTTACAGGGTCAAAATATGAATAAAACCTCAGGATCTAGCCTTCAGAAAATCACTGACATGAAAAGCCTTGTGATACTTCAGCTCTGTAAAAGGAGATCTGGTATTTAAAAATCAGCCTGAATAAAAGCACACGTGCTTCTTTTACTTTTGCATTATTTTATTTTTTAATGAGGACGTTTTCAATATAATAAATGTAATTATATTTAATTAAGACTACATAGGAGCAAGGTAGGAACAGGTAAGGTTCTTCAGGATGGTTGCACCACAGGGTAGTTTTCTGTGTTGTGCATCTCTACTAACTTCATTAGGATTGCAGCAGAGCTGGCCTCAAGGAAGCTCTGGATTATCTACAGAGCCAGCACCCCACTGGAGACCTCATCTGCAAAGGACTGAATCACCCAACTCGCATCATCAATACTCCAATGAGTAGAGGTGGGCAGAATTGCTTTGTGAACAGATGCTCCCTCTACACGTTAGCTTTCATACCAAAGAGACATTTCTTGCCTGGTGTACAGCTATTTCAAGCCCAGTGTTCAGCTTTGTGCTTTATTCCCAGAGGAGAAAATGGCTCAGGCTTTATTTTGCCAAATGAGGGAAAGCTGGCACAGCCAGGAGTGCCAGAATGACACACAAAAAGGCCAGCGATGACAATTCGGCTCTGCCTGCTTCCAAACTTTGCTTGCATCAATTCTAGTGGGCATCCAAAAGGAAAGATAAAAGAAATGTGGAACTGAAGAGGGAGTTACCCTCTAACCTTTCCTCTCTCTAGTGTCAAAGCTTTCACCTGTGTCTTTATTAGCAATGTGCTCTGCATATTTGAGTTTCACTACTTGATGGTACTCTTCTGAATTCCTACAGTTTCAACAGGTGCCTTAAAGATGTGTGTTCAATAACATTAAAAAGGAACTGGCTATTTCTGTGCAAACTTTGCCAGAAATTTAGCATCCAACAAATTATAATTGCAAACCATCACCATGAATATTAATCTATAAAAAAAAGTGATGTGAAAGATTTATTAGATGCTAGGCAGATTTGGAAGCAATTCTGCAACTGGTGCAAATGAAAAGTGTCAGTTTGTCTTCATGGGGCTACAGTCATTTACAGACTGAATTTTTTCTGTTTGTTCCCTGAGGCTTTTACAAGAGGACATTCAGTGTATTGGGAAACGCAAAAGTATATTTCACAGGAATTAAAGATGACATTCTTAAAAATTTCCTCATGATTACATCTGATCAGCTTATTTGTCTTGGCAAAGTTACAGGGGTTTTCAATCCAAGCACCTCGGTTCACTGGTATGTACACCTCATGTAATTTTTCCTGCACAAACTAGCTGCAAAGTAGGTAATTCCAAGAGAGTGCCAAATGTACAAATTAAATGGGAAACACAACAATAATTGGAATAAACCTAGTCTGGTGTGATCTGCAATATTTTGATATATGAGTATTAAATGCTGTAGCAGCTGGGTGGTTCAGAGAGGGTCTTTTTGGCTTTTGCAAGCTCTCGGCATGTTAACGGCTATGGCTGAAATGCCTGTATTTGGGGTGGGAAATGGTACTGGAGGTGAGATTTGCAGGTGGAAGCTGGATATCTCATTTCCATTGTAATCTAAAGGAGTGGCTGCTTCATCCTCATCCTGGACATCATGCGTAGGTGAAAGGGCAGGATCACTAATGTCTTGAAAGATTTAAAATGTGCTCGTATCCACATGCTCTTGAAATAACACAGCCTGAATAATCTAAAAGTCATCTGATTTCAGTTATCACTTAATATAGGTTAACAAATCCTAGGGAAAGCCATATGACATTCGCTTTTCACTGTAACTCATGTAACTGTAACATTAATGTAAATTAATGAATTTAATTTAGCTTTCCCTTAACTGGGTAAAGGGAATAAATTGTGTTAACTGTTCTTTTTCTTTAAAAGGTTTATTTGTCCCAGAGTGGCGTAGGGCACAAATGTTGAATTTTAACTCCTTATTTTCCAGACAACTACAGAAAAATATATGAAATCTGAATATTAACATTTGTAGGAAACTGGTATTTTAGTATTTTACAATATGTTTTCTGAAGTCTTTTTGAATTTCAGGGAATAAAGACTCATATAGTCAGAATTTACATAGTTTACTGAAGAAAAAAAAGTATTTTCAACAATAATAGAGAGAAACTCATTGTTTATACTGAAAGGGGCAGGGTTGTTGCCAGCTTCTACGTTACACTACAGTTTTGGGTATACAGTGAAACACAGAAACACACACAAATCTTGCATTTCTTGATGGACATTTTTAAGGGCACATAAATATCTTGCCAGTAGATTTTAGATAAACAATGACTTGCTCTGGAACACTTTTGGTATCTTGCAATTTTGTTAGCTTTTTGGTCCACTTCTCTCTTCTTTTGGGGGTATAAGTAATGGATTTTGTCACTCTCCTATCACTCATTTCCTTATAAATCCCAGGGAACAGCAAAAATTTCTGCCATAATGCTGACCCTAAGTCAAATCCATCCATACTATCAGGAAAAATCTGGAAAAACCAACAGTCCCAAATGCAGTGGCCCCTCCAGGACTCCCCATGCTCTCAGGATTTTTGGTGCTCTCTCCTGGATCTGTCACCATCCCTGCCCAGGTAAGAACAGTCATTGACCGCTCTCATCTACCCAGCCCACATTTCACAAGCTTTGGAAAGCTTGCTGTGGCCTCTGTGACCACCAGAGAAGACCATGAAATATTTAAATACAAGAAAATCTGTGTTTTTCCTGTGAGTTATTCCTCCCTACCAAAGAGGTTAAGGAGATCTATTTATTTCAACCCCCCCCTCTACTCAGTTCTCTTGAGACCCTACCTAGAGTACTGCATTCAGCTCTGGGACCCCAGCATAAGAAAGACATGGAACTGCTTGAGAGGGTCCAGAGGAAATCATGTGTAGGGGCTGGAGCACCTGCCCTATGAGGACAGGCTGAGAGAGTTGGGCTTGTTCAGCCTAGAGAAGGGAAGGTTCCAGGGAGACCTTATAGCACCTTCCAGTACTTAAAGGTGGCCTCCAAGAAAGATGGGGAAGGACTTTTTACAAGGGCATGTAGTGATAGGATGAGGGGGAATGGTTTTAAATTGAAAGAAGAGAGATTTAGATTAGATATTAGGAAGAAATTCCTCACTGCAGGGGTGGTGAGAACTGCAGGGGTGGTGAGGTTGCCCAGAGCAGCTGTGGGTGCCCCATCCCTGGCAGTGCCCAAGGCCAGGCTGGACGGGGCTGGGAGCAACCTGGGCTGGTGGAAGATGTCCCTGCCCATGGCAGAGGGGCTGGAACTATATGGTCTTTAAGGTCCCTTCCAACCCAAACCATTCTGTGATTCTATGATTCTATATGCCTGCCCATGCTGTATGGAGACTTTCCATCTTGAAGATCTGTAGAAGCTTGGACACCTACAGTAAAAGCACAATCCCTTTAACAGAAGGCAAGGCTGGGCCACAACACCAGCCCGAGGGCAGCAGTATGTGCTGGGGATGCTTGAGGATGCCTAAGGATGATGTCTTCTGAAGGCGGTTCCTCTTCCCTGCCTTTGCCAGTGTGACCTTGCCTTGGCCCCTTGTTGCAGCGCTGTCAGCCTGCTGGTCTCTGAAGCTGCTTCACTTCAGCCCTTTCATGGTGGCCTGCCTCACCTTCCTGCCTCTGATCGAGTTCTGTTTCAGCTTTATGAGCATGTCTAGTGTTCTGAACCAGCCCAAAGCAATACCAGATTTTGTTCTCCATTCCCCTGGCCATGTCCTGCCGTGGTTGAAGAGATCCCTGCAAGGTCACAGCGGTGCCTCTGCAGTCAGGTATAGCCATTTATTTGGAAATACATGAAATTTTATCTGAGGTTCCTAATCTTTTTTTTTTTTTTTTTTTTTTTGGGGGGGGGGGGGAGGTCAGGGAAGGGATGGTTAGAGAGGCATATTTGTGCCATTTTAACTTTCTACTCAATCTTAATTTTGTGGGGTATTCATTTTGCAGTCTTACTGTGTTGGGATATTAATTTCCCATTTACAGTCTATAGGAAGAGACTTTTAAATGCTTCTGAAGTAGATGAATCAGAGTAAGAGACATTTTATTTGGTGTGACCCAAATCTGATGTTTATAATTGCGTATAGTCTGACTACACGTCAGGGTTTTCTGTGCTTGTAACAAACTCATTGAATTTGTGGGGAAGTTTTTTATTGTTCTCAGTGAATGAAATATTGTTTTTTCTTTCTCGATCACCATGAGAAGGAGCCAAGAAGCAATTTTGGAGCTGACAACTTTTTGCGAGGCTGATCTGGAATCCTAATTCAAAACTCTTAAAAGTCACATTAAACATCTGATCAAAGTGTTTTGGGTTCCATTATTGTGGATTTCTTAAACAGAAGCAGATGGTATTTTATCATGTAAAAGCACTGAGATTTCCTTCCTTTCGGTTTTATCTAGGGGGAATACTATTCATATGAATTCTTATGTAATTCCCCCAAAAAACCCCCAAAACAAAAACCCACAAAGAAATAAAAACCTAGCTTGTTTCCCAGAACTCTTCCTAATGAGGTAACTTGTCCTTCTCTGTATCACTGTCTATTGCACCTTCCAAAATAAAACCTGGAAGCCCATGATTCCCCGCCATTAAAACGCTAGCGCATAAACAAACAGGTTTCAATATTTATATCTTTTGGTTCATCAGTGTTCCCCTGATAATAAAATTTGAGCAGAAAATCATGACTGGCCTTAAGCATCACTATAGACAGGGCTTAGCTAGGAAGCAAATCCCAGTTAGCAGGGTCACACTGAAGTCCTTTCTTTTCTAATTTTAATAATAAATTGAAATTACCTATCAGCTGAATTCTCCCATGAAATTGACAGTGGGGCTGCATCCAGATTTAAAGCTTTGCCCATATAATCAGCTGGCTCGGATGGGTCCTAAGATTAATGTTTCTGTATTTTTCTCCTGAAACACACTGCCTTTCTCACACCCAAGTGGAACATTGTTCCCTCCCCATCAGCTTTGCTGCTGCTTTACTCACGCTTTGCCCCAGAACTACAATTCAGTAACTTTCTAAGTCTGTGGGTTTGCCTCTGTGTTATGAAGAAATGTTGCTGTGCTTCGGGGTTGCAGTGAAGGCTACGAAAGCAGTTTATGCTCTTTTCTGTCCAAAGTGGCTGTCTGAGGCAACGCAGAGCAGTTCTGCGTTACAGGAGATCTGAGGGGTGATTCTCCCGGTGACATGATTAAAGGCAGATTTTCTCTGGGAGTCAAAAGTGGATTCTCAGGGGGTGATTTTATGAATTAAGGAGGCAGGACTGGTTCTGTAAGCCAGGATTAGTCCTGTCTCATCTAAATCAAAATGAAAACTGAATATATATATTTTTCTTTGCTGTATAGGATAATAAGGACTTCAGGACTGTCAGACTATTACCATGACTGATGTTAAGTGAATACTGGCTCTCAGCACTCTCCTTTTCTATGAATTTTGCATAGAGGTTAAGAAAGATAATGATCTTCATAAAAGCAGCTCCCAAAGTCGGTGCACAAGATGGGGAGTTTCAGTGCCTGGAATGTGGATGAGGTATCCACTGCCCTGGAGATTGCTTCCAGACCTGTGTTTCTAAGATTAGCGAGGGCTCTGCTTTCCGTTATCCTGCATAACGGTATCATGTCAACAGGGCACGTTAGTTTAATATAAATTGTACATAACAGTTTTGCATTTCTGCTAAAAAAAATGGACCTTTTTTTCCTGGCCTAAAATCAAAGCACTGTTAAAACTTACAAAACATTTAAAATTCAGTTTTATTGTGGGGAAAGCCACAGGTATTTATAGTTTTGGAGAACGAGGAATTCCACCCAGAGCTGGACCCAGGGCTGTTCAGTTTCTCCGACATTACCATGCTGTGACTTGCAGACCGTGGCTTGTAGAAATAACCTCGTGTTTGGACACAATCTTGGTGAAAGACAAGAGTCTTGATACCTGCTCAGTCATTTAAATACCTTGCAAGAGCTTTGTAGATCTACATTTAATCCTCATTGTAACAAGTGGAAATAGTGCTGAAACTAACACTAGTTTGGGATGCCCCTGAGCAAGTATATATCTACAGCACTGACACCTGCATTTCAATGAGCTGCCTAGACCCTTCTAGAAAGTGGAGAGAAATAGGTATCTATTGGACGTAATTCATCCTGGGTTTGTGCAGATGTCTGAGATAAGCCGTGGGAATCCAAATGTGCAGCAGATGGCTCTGAAATATTTGATATTCTGGCTGCTCCACCTTAAAAATCAGAGAGAGCTTTAGTCTATTTTTAGCAGATCAGTGTAACGGGATAAAATTCTTCAATAAGTCAATACATAACAATCATCCCGCAATCTTTTTTAATCAAAACCGTGGCTGGTACAACACACTCCTATTCTTAGCTCACTTACTTAATATGTGTTATAAACTCAGTGCTACAATTGCAAGGAGACCCCACGATCACTCCCCTCACAGCCTTGTTGAACACAGCAGCTTTGATGAACGCTTGCCAGTGAGACTCCCTTCCCCATAGACTCAGTTGCCAACTTTGCAGCATCTCTGCAGCTGCCAGCTTGAGGGACTGTTGATGCTGCTTTGGGATGCTTGGCATGGCAAGCTGACTTTGTTTTAATATTGCTCTTCCTTGGGTGACACTCTGCCAAGAATTTTTCAGATCTCTGAAATGACTAAGGAAGCTTTAAAGTAAAATGAACATCACTTAATAAAATGCAACATAAGAAATCAGTTATTTGGTTTAGAGAGACGTAACAAAAGGTAAATGATAATATACCTTATAGTTTCCTCTGTGCTGGCAATGGGATGTCTCAAAACTAGGTGGTGAATGTATTACAGATGAAGAAGGTCCTCTTGGTTAGCCTGATCCAGGTTTACAGCCCATTAGCACAAAAACCTGAGTGTGATGGGTGGCAAAAAGTGTATCAGCCTTCACAGCAGCTGTGCTATTGTTAAACCTACAGGATTTGGGGGATTTTTGACTTCGGCTGCCTCCAGGTGATTCACTTTTGGTTGATGCTGTATTTGGGAAATCCCATTCACCTGTGCCTGCTGGAGACATGCAAAGGGATACCCATAGAGAGCAGCCTTCTGGGAAGCTGCATCTTCATGCTGGTGCCTATGTGGAAAGGACAACTGCAACTGAAGCAGGATGAAGCACCCAATTCATCTCACACAACAAAACATCTGTATGTTGCCTCACTATCAGGGACAAAAGCATGAGGTTGGTTCTCCTTGTTTTCTTCCAAATGGACATGGAATGTTTTCCCGTGATTCCCTGGGGAGAGGAAAAGGAAAGTACTTGGCAGTATAAGCCAGGTGCATTGGCTACAGAAGTGAGTGTTGTATTTAGAAATAAATTACATTTTACTAATTTGGTATTTCTGACATAAGACGTCTTTGCAGTTTGGCTTCACGAGTTTTTTGTCTTCTGTGTTTGTATTGTGCTCAGCAAATTAAAGACTTGTTGTCATCAGCCTCGGGCATTAATGGATTACCCATACAACAGCAGCCTGTGCATACAGCTGACCACCTCATTGCCTGTGCCCATGCGAGCAGAGGTGACGTCTGTCTCTGTTCAGCTGCTTGTGACACAGCAGGAAGAGGGCTGAGTCACCTCTGCTGTCGCTGTTGCTTAAAGCATCTTTGCCTGCCCGGTCATCTGGAGCATTTGGAGGTCAGCTGGGTTACATCTGTTTGGCCACTTCAGTCACCAGAAATATATATAGCTATATGTTGTGTATTACACACACACATATATTTTAATTAAATATAAATATATGTATATTTAATGAACACTTAAGTTTAGCAGAAAGGTGCTGGGAAACAAGAATAATCAGTCAGCAGAATTTGTTGCTGCATGTGGGAAAGCGGTGGAGAAGCAAGTTGTACAGCTACAGCAAAAACACCTAGTCATTACGATGGGTGAGCCGAGTACAACCTCACATCAGCTTTTGAAAAGGCTTGTAGTATTTTCATTACCTTGATAAATATCAAGGGTCACTTTGAGTCTTAAAACAGAGATTGCTTCGACGAAGCTTTTAACTTCAGGCTGACATTTTACCTTACCTCCATGGTAAAGCATGTTTTTAGAGATTAATTCAAACACACTATTCACTTTGCAAGGTTAATTTCACATTCAGTTGGTCTGATCTCTTGCAGGTCTGTGGGTTTCTAATGACGTTAATGTTTGTATTTTTCAAAGCCAGAGATACTAAAGATTCACCTTGCCCTCACCTTCACTATTTTTGGTAATACCTAGGGATGAGTTACTACATAGCCTCGCAAGGCATTAAAAAAACATCTTTCCAGCTTTCAGCAGGTAATAAAATGCAGGTAAAACAGCAGCACAGCTCTGCCATCTTTTTGGTCTGGGGTGGTGATGTTAGCTGTTTTTGTCCCATCCTGAGATACTTGGTCCTCCTTGTGGCCCTGGAGGCCTGGCTGACCCCTGAAGAGTTTGTGCCAGGACCAGGCTCCTTACGGGTCATCCTGTATCTTTCTGTGGGCAGGTCCAGGCTGGAATGAGCATCCACATACCAAGGACAATTAGACACGTGCTCCAGCTTGAGCATCTGTGGTCCTGTAGAAGCTTGGATCATGGAGACTTGCACTCCAACTTCACTTGCTCAATACTGCACTTTTTGGGCCATACAGACAGACAAACCCCTCCTGTCCTGCCATAAGTCCTTCTCATCCAGGCATCTCAAAGGCTGAGTAAACACTAATCTACAGAGAAAGAAATTGAAATAAAGAGATACAAAGTGGTTTATCTAAGAGAGCAGAAAACACCGTTCAGTCTGGGGAGGAAGACCCATAAAAGCATTGTTCGTCTCTCAAGTCTATTGAAATCCCACCTTAAGCCTTTAACTGAGGTGTAAGTAAACTTTGGGTTGATGTCCTGCAAAAGAATGTATTTTACCTGGAATGAGTCAGTAGTAGTGATGCAAGTGGAAAAGTCATTCCTGGAGCACTCATTTTACCCACCAGAGACAGCTCTCTTGCAGGTCCTTGTCCTCACCGTGCTGCTCTGCATCTCTGTAACCAGCGGGGCTAGCACACGAACTGAATCTCTGTTCAGAAAGTGGGATTTAAAATGCACCGGTGTGCCTCGCAGACTTTTAGTTTGAAATATTTTCTTGCGAGTGAGTTTGTAGTGAAAGGGGGTATTGGGAAAGACATTGGGGAAAATGCATTTTTGGGTAAGGTAATAAGTTAATCAGCAGCTTAAAGGGGGAAAAATCAGACACCAAGATAAGTGGTGAAGAGGAAAGCAAATCCACGAGAGAACAATTAATAAAGCAACAAAATTACATTTACAAGTATTCTTCTTAGCTTAGTGCCACTTGAGCACTAGTATGTTAATGTGGTAGGCTATTTATAGTGCAATAAATCACTTCACCCCTTAAATTGCAAATTTACATTTGTGTCTTTTGAAGGCTGCTGTGTGTTACCAAATGTAAAGGTGCTGACAGAGCAATCGGTATTTTGCGGAGCAAATCAAACTAAGACTTTATGTCAAAACAACATCATCCTGAGGGAGCTGGAGAAGTAAACGTGCAGCCAAAGGTGTATTCCCTGCTCAAGTACTGCCATATTCCCTGTGAGGGAAACAGCTTATACTCTTAAAGACGCTGTAATACTCTTTAATCTATAGGACTCAGAGCATCTGCTTAAGAGACAGTTCACCCTGACGCTACTTGTGGAGCAACCAAGGCTGACTGAGGCAGCTGCTGAAGGTGGGGACTGGGCTGCTGTGGTATGTATGTGTCTGCTCCCTCCTTCTGTGGAAAACCACACAAAGCCCAGCTGTCCTCCAGATCATTGCATCCTTCCCCCAGATGAGTGGCCCCTCCCTTTTGGAAAGGGGGTGAAAGCCCCCAAGTTGGGGGCCTGCTCCTCTGCTGGTCTTGACCCCAGACCTGCTTCTTTCCCTAAAGATCCATAGGGAAGAGCTAGGTTTGATGAATTAAAACGTGTGGGAGTTCCAAGAGAGGAAGGCTGGAAATGCAGCAAGACAGACAGAGTTTATGCAATCTTTATTTTTGAGCATGCAGGCATCTGCTAGCAGCACCTGAGTGGCTGCAGCAATTGTTTTCAGAAATAAACGTAACAGAGTCCAATGTGCTGGGTAAATACTCTGTGACTCATACAGAGCTGAACTACAGAAAAACCTGAGCGGTGACTGTCGCAGTGTTAGGACAAAATAACTTCTCAAATAGATGATGCATGTGGCAGGTAGATGTGCTATCTAATTGCAGTAACTGACAGAGAGAAGAAGAGGTCGTTATGAAGGTTTTGCATTAGCGCACACATTTGATGGTAGTTTTTTGCTTTTGGGAGTGGTAATGATGGAGGCGAAAGCCTCCCAGATGCTGAGAGAGCTTCTAATGGCAATGTGCATTTTAAGCTTTCCCTGTCAATAGCTGAAAAACCATCTAACACCAACATGCTCTGATTTAACGTACGTAGATCCTTACCCGCAGGAGCATTAGGAGTCAGGTGCAACACACATGGCTATAGCCTCCTTAGAGCTGAAGCCCCACAGATATAGATGGAACTTTACGTTGACTTGTAGGTCGGCATGTCAGGGTAGATCAGGCTGCCTGGTCACAGCATCACCTTGGAGTCACCTTGAAAAGACCTGTTTCAGCAGCATGCTCACATAGGGTCAGTGCAACTTCACACCCATGTAGGTGATATCAGAGTCAGTCTTCTCACATGATAAATCACATCTCTGCCTTCCACTAAAATGACTTTGTTTCAGTCTCTGACACTTAGTTGGGTGCTTTTTATTTGGAAAAACTGGTTTTGAAAGTTTACAAAGGCTCCTCTGGGAGCAGAAAATCAATATTGTTGTTAGTGAGTTGCAGTTGTTTGCTGCCATTGTGTGTGTCACCACTACTGGCAGTGTCAGCTCAATTAATTTTGCTGCCAACCATAGCACCAATATGGTAACAAAACACGCCATATCCACAGAAGTTCCTGTTTATCAAACAGGTGGGACTTTCAAAGCATTTTAATGTTGGCTCATTATGCTCACACCAATTTCCCTGGGAGAGCCCGGCATTGCTTTCTTTGAAGATTTTGAAGAGTCAGGAGATGTTGTCCTTGGTTCAGGGGAAGCAGAAAGACCTTTGAGAAGACCCTCAAAAATGCAGCCTTTTAATCACAAAAGCCTTCATCAGATCAAGCTGTTCAGCAGAAAATATGCGCCCCCTTTCCTTGCAGGGGACACTATCATAGAATCATAGAATGGCTTGGGTTGAAAGTGACCTTTAAAGGTCATCTAGTGCAACTATGTGAAAGCTTTGTTACATTTTGATTTTTATTTTTCTAGAGAAGCAAGATGCTTCTGGTGGAGTGGGTGGGAGAGGGAGTTCTCTCTGCCACACCATGGGTTAGTGGCCTCTGGCACTTCGGTGATGGTGCAAGGGACAAATGGTGGCTGCAGAAGTTGGGTAATGTAAGGACCCTTTGGGCAGGGATACAGCACTGTGCAGAGGCTGCTCTGCCTCCTGCTCTTTCCCAGAGCCGAGGATGTACATCTGCAGAGCCCTTACTAACCTTCAGGGAAGATGATCAGCCTCAATATGCCCAGCACCACGAGAGACAAGAATACAGAATTAGCCAACATAACCTTTCTTTAGTGCAGAGGGCTATTTATTGTGTCATTCATTGTAACTTTGTGCACACACCAAATCAGCACAGCCAGAGCGTATAGATTTTAGCCTTCTAATAGTTTGCACTTAATGCTCTGTAAATAAACCTATGTTACTTTTCATATTGCTCACCTCAAACCCCTAGACAGCATGTCCTCTTTGGGTATGATCATGTCATGATGGGTCCCTGAGAGTCATCTAACAAGGCTCGGTTTTGCACGCAAAGTCAGGAGAATCATCATTACTCAACACACTCCTGCTACCTGATAGCAGATAAATAGGTCTGCTGGGAAAAGGTGCCTGTGGATGAATGGCTAAGAAACTCTAATAGCAACAGTAAAAGGCTTTGGATGCTGATCCTGCTGCCTGTCATCAGTTATCTTGGAGATATTTACCACTGCTGTTCCTCCTTACTCGAAACAAACATGCTAACTGATTTTAATGCAGTGATCACCGCTTTTTATTCTATATGCACTGGAGGGAATAATCAGCTGGTCTATACATTTTAAAACTGATTTTTTTTTTCTCCCCTTAGTCTAGAAAGCAAAGAAGAAGCTGTCTAATCACGTGGCTAACTCAAAAGCAGATAAATTCTTCTTTATGGCTGAATTTCTTGTGATTCAGACTCAACCAAGGCAGCTTACCTCTCTAACCTCTCTCCTCCAGGTCTGTAGATTAAAATGGTGCAAGAGTGCCTCGGGTCTTTTATGTTTAACCTTTGCACAGCTAATATTAAATTGTATGTATTCAAGAAGCTCTTCTAGTGCCAAGCTATGAGCATGATTTACGGGAAAATTCAACTAAAGTCACAATGAGAGAAAGGATGAATAAAGACATCACAACTGGAAGGCTCCCAGAGGTTTAAATGGGTTCCAAAAGATGAAGCTTGCTAGAAAAGCAAAATACAGGTACTCTAAATGTCTCCAGGGAGAAGAGACGAAAATGCAGCATTCAGGAACAAGGGTATTAAGAGGGAAAGGGATAGATGCTGAGTGTTACGTATAGGAGTGAGAATTACAAAAAGGCAATAAAAGCTGATCCTGGCTTTTCTGAAGCCAGAAAGCCTTTTTTTTTCCAGGGTTCTGCAGGTGTGAGTTTGTATCAGGAGGCTACAGCTGATGTGGTGAAGCCTGCATAGCCACATCACATAGCCCAGCAGCCACAGTCCCAGGTCCATTTGACTGTGCTGTACTCTGCTTTGGATGCAAATGGGGCTGTGCAGCATAGTGCACGGGCCAGTCAGACGTGTGCCACTTCATACACGCCTAAATCTGGAGGACATGAACCTCATCTAAGTAGAACACCAGGCAGCAGAAAATTATTTAGGGTGGGCTTCATTTAACCGTGTGTAGGTGTCCATATCCGAGCTACCTATACAGTTCATGGAGAGAAAAGGCATTCAGCTCCTCTTAAAATAGGTGATTAAAACACATCTGATGAGCACTCCCATCTCTTTTAGCTCTGGACACTTCCAGGCACCCTTCAGGAAAGGTTCCTGATTACATGTTTATAACTACTTTTTTAGGAGAAGGTGAATGGTGCTCCCAAAGTACCCCACCCTAAGTTAAGGCCCCCAGCACTGGGCTCTTCCATGGGCTACAGGCAACCTTAAGGGAGACCCCACTGCAAACGTTACCCATTTTTTGTGGTGACTGCTTAGCCTCTGTCCCGACACATCAGCTTTCTCAGCATGGCTCTCCAGACTGTCCTCAAATGGACTCACAATGGTGCTTGAGTGGCTTGAAAGTAGAAATGGTGTCTAAGTAAGTCAGAGCTGAACCAGAGGTGCAGGTATAAAGCATTCTTTTATTATTGTGATGTATCTTGAATTTCCAAAGAGCCTGAAGAGTTTGGGAATCCAAAAGTAAGAACATGTGTGTGAGCAAAAGCACATTAAGGCTATTTTGAACCGCACTTAGCAAAGCACCAGGATGACACAAGTTGAAAAAGTGCTGATTTTTATCTCAGGTAAGGTATACCCTCATGGAGAGTGCTCAGAATACCAGGTTATATAGGAAAATATATGGTCTGTAAGAAAAAGGAGATGTCTGAGCATAATGTGCTGTGGTAGAGCCCACAGGTGGACGTGTTAGCAAATTAAAAAACATGATAACTGCTGTGGGAAAACCAGGTACCCTTCTAGAGGGATCACATAATTTAACCACTTGGAGAGTCACCAATGCTGGAAAATGAGTTCCAATGAAGAAACTCCAGGAAATTGCTTTATATTGGTTACCTTTTCCAAAAGCCGCAGTGAAATGTGAGTGCAGGCAAGGTGTTTAAGGAGTTTTCATCAGAAGCAGGCAGAGATAAAAAGGGTTAATAATTTCATTTACCCTATGATGTATTCCCACGCAAGCCAATGTCGGCCCACAGGCCTGACTAATCCCAAGTGTAGTTACTAATTGCTGTCATCCAAACAGTAGCTGGCAGCCATTTAATTTTCCCTTTCACTTGGTGTCACTAACATTAGCGACATACGGGCTGCTTCCCTGCCACGGCTAAATGGCTACTGGAGAAACCGATGGTTTGAGCTCTGCAAACATGAAAGTCCATGATTAACTTTAAGCAGCTCACTGATGTCAGGAAGAATCATTTACAGACCTGGATCCTAAATGCTTGAAAGCTGTTGGGCTTTTCTGGGCTCAGCTTACAACAACAGAACAAAGGTACACTTTTAAGAGCATCTTTAACTTATGCCAGACTGATGGAGAGGCATGATAAAACACAGGCAAATCTGGAGATGTAGCTTGAAACACCTCTCACACTTGTTGCAGTTCAAATTATTGCTCACTACTTAGTTTTCTTCCTTTCTTTTTCTTCTGTACTTTGACGTAGTAGCGCAGGGCAATTATTTTTAAATCAAATTGGATGATTCTTCTGAATTACTTTTGCATCTTCTCACTTAACTCAAAATATTAGGTCAAGATTTCAGATACAGGTCTCAAAACCCCCAGTTTCAGTGCCTGCTCTCTGCTTTTCCTAGATTTAAAAATCCTTTAACTCTGCTGCCTTGTATATAGTTGTTACTTTTTTCCGGTGTTAAAGTTACATGATGCTTCTCAGATCCAGTGCTGCTTTCCTTTACCACATTTGTGCATGTCTATCTAAGCTGATTAATTTTTAAAATAGTATGCTTTTTTTTTTTTTTTCTTTTTCCTGCTGGCCTTATGCTTACAATGCACTGCAGAATTTTTGCCATGCTTTTAAAGCTCAAGAAATTTCGGAACCTTCTGTCTTTTGGAAACATAAAGCAAGACAAAAAAAATCTCAGACCTTAGTGATGTTTTTTGCTAGGAAGACAGCAAGTCCCACAGAGGACAGTAAATAAATTTTTGGTAACATACAGCGAGCACTGAAGATGAGTATCTAGCCTTTTATTTGTAAATTGACTTCTTCCCATTCTGAGTTTTAAATTTAAGTAATTTGGAGAAACAAAAGGGTGACAGAGCAGCTGACAAAGCACACTCTGATACTCCCTTTCCTCACCCATCCCTATGCCATATGGGAGGTCTTCTCACTTGAACTGACTCTTGCCATTGTGTTAGTGGCCCTGTTGCCTTCTTGAGCATACCTGGAAATGAGCAGTACATAAGGGCAGTGACCCTCATGCTGCAGAAGGCAGTTCTGCAAGCAGCCTCTGCCAGGGGGGCTTCTTCTTCCCACCCTGAAGTTTTATTCAAGGCCAACAACTGCAGTAAAAGAAAGAAGTGCACTTTTCTGGAAGTTGGCCTTGTACCCATTTTCCTTGTATGAAAAGACATGCTGAATCCAACCACTGTGATTTTCTCCCATGTATTTTCAGGCTAAGTTCCTTGCCGCACGTCTAGGAGTGTCAGCAGCTTTGTGTGTTTTATTTTAGCAAATGTAAAGGGAACCGCTGCTCCAGCTGCAATCGGCGTTCCTTGAACATTGAAATTTACCCCACAGTTAAGCCAAGCAACAAATCCTTGGGACCAACTGTGTGATCTAACTGGTCCAGGAGCACAGAACATAAAGTAGCATCACAATTTCTATTTTGTTCTCCACTTTTTCTGGAAAGATAATTTGACTTTTTCATGTAACAGTTTGCACAAGCTGCTTCATTTGGCACCATGGTGAGGGATGGGGACTGTCGGTGGAAGAACCCGTAACCCATTTTCTTTCCTCCAGCGAGAGCTGAAAGCAGGGCAAGGCTCAGTATGAGAACAAAGGGAAATTTCAAGCTTGTCTCTGTTAGCAGAGTGTCGTCACAGAGCTCCCTTTTCGACTGCTCCAGCAAGGTCCTCGAATGACATAAAATGAGCAAATTAAACCATTTTTGTTTTAGCATACAGTCACAGCGATGACACCAGCCAGGGGTGGCAAGAGGGGTTACACGATGCAGGCAAAGATCTGACTCTACCATTACATTCCTCATCTCCTTTCAAAAGGTGAATAAAGGCTGAGTCAAGCCTGGATCGTGGTGGCCAGGAGTTGCAGAAAAATTGCAAGGAAGAAAAAAAAAACAACAACTCACCCAACAAACTAGAAGTGGTAAAAAAAAGGGCAATGTATTGGCGTTCAAAAAGGTGGCTCCATAAGGACAGGCACATACCGTGCTACCGAGGAGGAGCCCTGTGTCTGCGCTGGGTTTTGCTGGTTAGGTGAGAAAGGAGGGAAGAGGCAGGGGGGAGCAGGAAAGGGAGCAGGTTTGGTAGAGGTGCCAGGGAGGCGGAGGACAGACAGAAAAACACTTAATTAGGCATTGAGTAGCTGGGCATCGCTGGGGCAGGGGGCACAAAATCCCGCTTGAAAGGCAACCACTGAGGGCACAGTCTGCGTGATGCTGGGGATAATAATGATTTGGGTCAGGCCGTGCCCTCCCATCCATCCCACGGAGGAGGGTCGCTGTCGTCCTCAGGCGGGGAGGGCAGCGGTCCACCGCACATCCCACCCGGTGGGATCCCACCTTAGCGGGGATCACGGGCGACCTTAGCAGCGGCAGAGCGGGGCGGTGGGTGCCAGCACCCCGCATCGCCAGCAGCCGTGCGGGGCCGAGGTGCTGCAGGCCAGCACCCCGCAGGAGGGCAGGGCAGGGGGGTTCGCCCGCCCAGTGCCGCTCCCACCCCGCAGCCTTCGGGGCTTGGGAGATACAACCGGAGGGTGCAGCCGTTCTCCCGTTTGCCACGCCGGGGCTGAGCGAACCTCGGCAGCATGCGCCTGCGCTGCCTGCCTTCCTCCTCCACCTCCTCCTCCTCCCCCTCCTCCTCCTCCTCCCAGCCCCTCCTCCCGGCTTTGGAGGTGCCGGCTGCCGGGAGCGGGCGGCCGGCGGGGCCGCTGCCGTCCGTGCCAGCCCGCGGGGTTATGCCCGGCGGCAGGAGGGGCTCAGGGCCAGGGGCAGCCCGACCCGCCGGCTGGGGCAGGGAGGTCTCCGGCAGGAGCAGGGGGCGGTGATCCTGCCCCCCCCCCCGCTCCCCTCCGGGGGCGGCGCGGAAGGGGTGCGTGGGCGCTCCGCGGCGGGGGCAGAGGATGATGAGGAGGATGATGATGCGGCGGGCCGGAGCGGAGCGGGGGTACCCGGGCAGCGCCTGGGTGTGCTGCTGGCTGCTGGGCTGGCAGGCGGCCGCCCTGCAGCTGCCGCCCTGCGAAGAGGTGAGATTTTCCTCCTCCCGGGGTTTTTCCCCATCCCTAATGGCGGGGGTGGGGGGTGGGGAAGGATGCACCAGGCTCGAGTGGAGGGTGGCACCCCAGGTGCTGGTTGCGTTGCCCCTCCCCGGGCTGTTTGCGGGACGATAGAGAGGTCAGACCCACGGAGAAGGACCCCCTGCTGTGGTGATGCCGGGCACTCTGCGGGGCGGCCGAGCCCCCCCAGCATCACGCGTGGAGCCGTGGGCCGCGAAGGACACACACACCCCCCCCCGTTGTCACTGCTCCCTCCGATGCGTGGAAGTAGCAGAGCCCCCCTCCAAACGCGGGGGACTCGGCTGGCCTCGCTGCTTTTCTAAATAGTGTGTTGAATCAGTGCAAAAGGGGGGAGAGTGAGGAAGGGTTTGAAGGTGTCCCGACCCTCCCGTGTCAGCCCGGGGTGTCCTGGGCTGAGCCCTGTGCGTGACATAGGGAGAGAAACTTTCTGCCTGTCTCCTGCTGTAAAAACCCGTAACGGGAGGGACCGGGTGTCGGCGGAGCGAGGACTGCTCTGCACGGTGGTGCAGGATGCAGGAGCCCAGGCTGCCGGACAGGGATGCTCTGGTCCATCTCCGGGTGGCCTAGAAGGAGCCCTGATGGAGGGAGGGGACCAAGGCTGAAGCTCTGCTGCAGGGTTTCCATCCTCACTCCTATGTGCAGGGAAATCCTCCTCACTGCTACTTTTAAAGCGCAAGTGGGTCTTTCCTGTGTTTTAAATCTAGGCGTAGGGGTGAAGAGGCTAGGCACCACCTTCCCAAAGAGGGGCAAGGCTCTAGCAAGCAGAAACCTTTAAGTGGGTTGGCAGTGATCAGTCCCCTTTCTCTTACCCCTCTGAGGATGCTTCAGGAACCTCTCCTACTGCAGTTGCACGGTTTAGCAAGAAATAATTTGTATATTCTCAGACTGGACTGGGAGTGGGCGGCTGCAGCCAGCTTGGAGAACTCAGCAGGTGAAGGGTCCTGATCCATGCTTGGGAGCTATTGCAGTGTGGACCTCCCCGGCCAGAGGTGCAGAAGCCTGTGTCTTCTCCAGTGAAACGGGGTGTCCCCAACCCCAAAGGCTATTCCCCCCTCGCCTATTGAATATATTTTTTGTCTTGCAAGTAGCAGAGCATCAGTGAAATTGCTCAGTGCTGGTCTGGGCTGGCAAATCTTGCAGTAGGAGGGCATGTGGGATACCCAGATCAGTGGCATGTTTCTCCTAAACGTTAGGCATCCTCAGAAAGGGGGATTTATGTAGCCACCTGCTTTACATTACCTGTCTCCCTTTCCAGCTAGTGAAGGGAAACAGGCCCTTCTAGAGCTGATCTCATCCTAAAGTATTGGCTTAAAAAGATGAACCTCTGCAGATGGTTAAACGTGACAGCTGAATCTCAGCTGAGCTACTAAAGCAGTAGAGCTGATATTTTGAGCATTCTGTATTGGGCTTTAGGTGTGCAAATTCCCCCCTGAGCCTCACTTCTGCACCCCTTTGGATCTGGACCTGAGTGCTTTTGCTTTCTTTTCAGAAGAACAGAGTGTTGTTTTACTTCAGTTTCACTTGAATACTCTTTGAGACAGAGACATCCATCACTCACATGGTTAAAAAGCTGTACGTTACTCGTGCTGGGGTGTGTGCATGTGCTGCCATGCAACAGTATGTCCCAGAGAACATAATTACAAACACGTCTGGATGGAGGGGGAATGAAAAAACAAAACCCTGCAAAAAAACAGGGCAGCAGATCAGCTGATTTACAGAAGGGAAGAACAAAATGTAACAGTTCATGTAAAACATGGCTAATATCTAGCTATTACCCGTCGATCTCAAAACATTGCCATGTGCTCTAATTCAGCCTAATCCAGGTGATCTGGGTGTATTGCTATTAAAATCACAATAGCTCTTGTTGTGATTGACTCTGGTTTGGGCAGGCTCAGGCAAGGATGAAGTTGCACAGTGAGAAAGCACAGCCTGTTAGAGAGTATTGCCGTCCTTTGAAGACTTGGTAAAGGTCTTGTTTTATACCGAAAAAGCTTGAGAAGCGCAAGGTTTCATGCACTGGCAGGTAGTTAATTTTGAATCTATAGGGGATCTTTCCTGTAGCTGCACATACATCCCCTCCCCAACAGCTTGTTTTTCTGTTTCCTCACTGTTACAAGAAGTACAGGTATCTGCCAGTTTGTGAGATTTCTGGGCTGGTACAGTGTTGGGAGCAGTGGGATCTCTGGCTATGCCCGAGGCTCCGTGGTGCTCTGGTTACATAGATAGTAAAAGTAATAATGTATAGCAATGTCACTCTTCAGAAACCTTTTTGTCATTGCCTTCTTTCATCAGGGACTGTAGCAGGTCAGCACACTGAATTTAGGAGAGGTGTGTTTGTGCTGCAAACCAGACATACAAGCAGCTTGAATGAATGTTCCCATGAGTTTTTGGAATAAATTGACACAGCCATAGCTTCTGGTGTAACAACGTTCAGTCTGGGCTGTGAGGACCGTTCACATCACGAGCTCTCCCTGAGCTCTCCGATGCCAGAAGGTGAGTTAGGTGCAGCTCCAAGAGACAGAGGCAGGCTTGGCCTTGATGGCCGGGGTCCCCCTGGGGTGCAGAAGCTGGGGGGACCCACTGCTGTAACCTGGGCTTCTGGTGACTTGGTAACTGAAATTAGGACAGCAGTAGAAGAATAACTGTTTGGTGAATGCTTTCTGCTTATGCCAGTGATGAATGAGCCGCTAATGCAAATGGTTCACGTATTTCATAAATTATGGCTTTGAGCAGGGTTGATGACACCCATGTTTTTCACTGGCATTAAATACACATTAAGCTATTTTGTTGGAAATGATGAGATATTCATGCCCATCCCCCTGTCCCCAGGGAGCATCTTTGTTACATCTTATTTTCCAGTGTTCAGTGTGATTTTTCTAAACTTCCCAAATGAAAGAGTCTTCTTTGGCTTCCCCCAAATCTGAACAGATTTTGCTTTTGGGACGTTTTAACTGATACTCAGCCTAAATGGATCTTTTCTTAATTTCATCATTCCTTTCCCTCTATTGTTCTTTCAACCATTAGAAAAAAAATTAAAAATATCAGCAAGTAACTCTTGTCTTGCTTCGCATTCAGCCAAATTGTTTAGAAGAGAGATACAGAACATCCGAGCTGATGGCAAAAATGTTTTCTTTCATATACCCTGTTTGACTCCCAGTTACCATGCAGACTGACAGCAAACACATACATTTTTGATACAGATAATAAATGTGATTCTGCTGCATTGGATGGTTTACCGGCCACTTCAGTAGGCAGGTAAACCCAACACAGAATTGTAAAGTTACTAAGTGAATGGAGAGGGTAATGCTAAACGCCTTCTGTAAGGGAAAGTATTTTTGTACTAGTCTGCTGGAATACTTCTGGGGAAGATAAAAGTGATAGGAGAGATTTATTTGGACAATTAAAAAATCTTTTGTAAAATCACATGCAAGACAAGGCCAAGGAAGTCTTAAGGAGGGAGGGGAAACATGAACTTGAAACTAGGTCAAGTACAGTGGATTAAGTATGTTGTAATAATGCCAATTTGCATGATGAGAAAAGGTTAAAAAATGGGGTGTGCCTAAGTTAAGTTTGAAGTATTTTAAGAATATTAGTTAATTAAATCAAGGTACTAGGTACTAAACTAAGCAGCCTGGGAAGCAAGGTGAAGTTCTCTCTTTCCATGTAAAGGATGGAGAGGACATACGTGTCAGGCTTGGAAGCACAGCGTGTAAGTCAGTATGCCTGTCACCAAGTATAGATGGTAGGAATAACAGGGATGGCTGCTGGAAGGAATCTGAGTATCAGAAACACCCTTATGTTGTTAAGTGAACTGTACCTGCTTGGGAAAAGGGTTGGGGCTATTGTAGATGGCTCTGTAGACAGCCCCTGTGCTCATGGTGAAATAAGTTGGATGGATGACTGAAAAAAAAAAACCCAACCAAAACCTGTAACAGTATTTTTGCGCCTTATCGCTAGTACTCAGGAACCGTGAATGTTGTGTTTGTTCTGTAACTGCTCAATAAGCATACAGCGATCACAGCAGAGGCTGGAGCTGTCTAAGTAAGAAGGGAATAACTTGACGGAGGAAGAGAAAGAAGAACATCCATTAATGCATAGGGTAGAAAAAGTAATGAGATGCAAACCTTTAGGATAAGGTAGACATAAAAAGGCTTTCTGTGCACTTGAAAGTCTAAATGTTAGTGCTGTTAAAAGGTGATACTTTTTTTTATTTTCATGTAACTGTAAACAGCCTCTGGGACTTCTTGATCTCTGGGATTCATTTAGTCTCTCTTGGCCTTAAAATCTCTGAAGGGATTAGCTCATTGCTAAACATGTAGGAAGGAATTCTTCTAAGTCTGTTTTCTTGCTGTCCCTTATTAGTACCCTCATCCCTTTCTCTGAAGCACTGGCTAGTTTGGCAACAAGGCAGAAGCTATCTATACCAGCTGCTGGGGTGATCTAGTGTTGTATCCCCTGATTTCTAAACACCCTGCAAGGTCTTAAACTCTTAATTTATGAACAGTTCATAGTAAGCAGAATAGGCTGTGGAAAGATTCCTAGACAGATCATATTATTTTTATCACCTTTTGCTATGCAGACTTGTGTCTTTGAGGCGAAAAGAGAAATGTACAGCTTCCATTTGCTGTGGCAATGGAGGGTCGTAAAGTTGAGGAAAGAGGAGCAAAAACCATGCTATAAAACTGCTGATGATAAAGTCGATGGAGTGGAAACAGGTGCACAAAAGGTGAGAAGAGAAACGTGGGGACACAGGTCCCTCAGCACGTAGGCAGACCAAGACAGGAGGTGGGGGGAAGCACAGGACAAACTGGTGAGGTGTCAGAATTTGAAGCCTGAGAAGGAACAGAGATGCTGGTGTAAAAAATGGAAAGTGAGACATGGTTGTAATGATTCAAGAATAATAAAATTAGGCATGGCAGAAACTGCTATAACAGACCATAAACTGAAAAGAGTAATAGACATTAATCCAACAGAAGATTGCATTTCTTTCATCATCAAACATCCCTTGATTGTTCAGGATGAGTATTTATCATCTATAAAGAAGCCCATGATTTTATTTCCTTTTTTTTTTTCCCCATGTTTTTTTTTCCCGCCATCCCTTTATTCCGCATAGCTTTAGTAGATTTCGAGAGGTTGAGCAAGGGCAGGAGCTCTGCTGGGATTCCTGACCCACTCGTGCACGGTGCCCGTCAGGACCGTCAGTGTGCTGGGTGCCGGGATGGGTGGGCACAGTGGTTGGGGTGTCAGCTGCCTCCTCCGGGCCACGTTTCCCACCGGGTGTTGGTTGGGAAAGATTTACAAGGACTGAGCCTTGCTTTATGCCAGCTGATGACCTGGGACAGAAATGCTGGAATGGCTGGAAGGGAAACCCTGGCCCGCAGGTCTGAAGCGAAGGTGCTGGCAGGAGTCCTGCCGCCTGCAGCCGGCGTGGGGCAGGGCCAGGGGTGTCACGGCTTGCAGGGCTCACTCTGTGGGCAGCGGGGAGATGCTGTCAGAGCAGGCTGCCCCTGTGTCATATCTGTAGGTTGCTGTCAATGCCTGCTGAAGGAAGCGGTAAGCACCAGTTAAGTAGGAAAAAAAAAAAAACCAAGTGGAGGACAGATAAGGGTTGGCAATAAGAAAGGCAGCCTTGAACCCCTCATGCTTGAGATAGGAAAGAAACAGTGTTTGGGAACAGGTCAGGGAACGGGTTCTACATGTCTCCCAGATGTTGCCAAGGTTTTTCTAGGGGCTGCTACTGTAAGGTCCCATGCTGGTAGCCAGGATGGCTATGTCTTTCCTAACTCTTACACCCACTTGGAAAAGAACGCCCCTCCCGCTCTCCCTTGGTAATATTTTAGCTCTTATCCTGGACTTGAAAATCTGTTTAGGTTTTGGCTGCTGGTAGTGGAAACATTTTGGTTTTCAGTATTTTGAAAGAGAAAATCTCTGATTTTGAAGAAGAGGAATAGTTACCCCCCCTTTTTTTTACAGTGACCTTTAAAAAAAGCCAAACAAACCCCTTTGAATTACAAAACATTAGTCAAATCTAACAGTGACCTTGTTTCACAAGCATTGTGATACTCACTTTGATAAATAGTGTCAGACATTAATCGCTGTGCACTTGGGACATGGGCTCAGGGCTGATTTAAGACGATTGAAGACGACACGTGCAGCTGAGCTGCCAGCTCCCCTGTGTTGGTGCTGACAGTCCTGTCACTGTGTGCTGAGTCAGAGAAAATGCTGATTCGGCTGAAAACTAACCTGCCAAAATAAAAAAAAAAAAAGAAAAAGGCGAGTGTTTATCTGGGTGAGTGGAAGAAATGACTCAGTGTTTAGTCTCTGGGGGCTAGAAGCAGTGCAGAAGGCTTTGGGACATGCACAGGACTGGTCCCCTCTTATTTTGTTTCTAGAACATAAAATTTTGGTTGAGTAGAACTAGCCTGGATATGCACTGAGATAATGGCAAGAGAATTGTATTTCCTGATGTAGGAAGAAGAAAATGAGAGATGTTTGTGTTAAAAGTGTGAAAGAACTGGGCTGTTGCTCCCTCTGTGGAGGTCTGCACTCCAGCTTCAGAGATGCAAGTGCCATCTCTGCAAGGAAAGTAATTGCTGCCTGTAAGATACATTTTCAATGAAAAAAAAAATAATTCCAGATGATGGGCTATTCCCAACTAGGAAATTTCTTTGACAGAGAATTTTTACTGGTACAAAGAGAGGGCAAATCACTCATCCCATTTTCCCTTGCTGATATGGTTTTAACCTCTCTCATCTGTTGGTGTTTTATGGTCAAGAAATACAACACTGTAACAGAGGTGGTTTATGATGATACTTGAAGACTATAGGAAAGTACCTACAAAAAATGATAGGAACTCTGTTATTTGGTGGTGAAAACGCTGGGAAGCTCAATTTTCATTTGTTTAGATTTTGTTCCGTTTCAGAGGTGCAAATATTTTCCAGGGATAATCCATAGGAGTGTGGCTCAGGGTGTTTGGGATTGGTTAAAATGATGTGTCCATCTTTCCAAATACAGGAGCATTGGGAGATGAGACTCACATAAACAAGGTGAGCCAGTCTGTGACACTGGACAGATCCCTGACCCTCTTCTGGTTACCAGGGTAGACACAGCCAAAAGAGCTATTTTCTATATAATAATTACCAATGTGGGTTACTAATGCTAATCTTATAATCCAATTTGATGAAAAAACCCTGCTCTGGGGAAAGGGTGAACTTTCCTTCTGAGGTTGGAACTGGCCTGAACATGCTTAGAGGTGTTTTTGATGTAATGAATATGGTCAGAAAATTGAAAGTCATCAGATAACCAAGCTAGAGGAAGAAGCAATGGAGAGTGCAAAACCTGAAGACGCCATTAACATAATTGCTGCTGGCTTGATAAAGTACAGTATGCATTTAATGGTAGTGCCTGAATTGATTGTGCAGTCCCAGATAACCAAAATGCAGCGAGGTGGTGACTTTTAGCAGCAAACTCAAGGGCAGAGGTGATTTAGACCTCAGCCACTGACCCTTAAAGTGTTAATTTTCTACAGTGTTTCTTGTGGTATGTGAAATCCTTCTGGTTTTGTACTTACTCTCTGAAGTTTCTCAAAGGAAGATCTTCACACAGTCCAGCCGTGTTTTATACACACATAGGGGTGGTGCTGTGTTTTTTTGAGAGATGTACGTCAGGAATGGATGACTTCTGATTTTTCCCAGGCTTTTATATCCGTGGCTCCCTCCTGCTGGCAGGTCAACAGTGCTGATCAAATGCTGCTTGTTTCTGGTTAGCTGCTTTTTATCTCCAGCTCTGTGGTTCCTTAAAGCAAATGAAGAAAAAGAAAGGCTTCCCAAGACAGTTCTTGTCGTCTCTCTCTTTTGTTTGGTCTTTTAATCCAGTTTT
Organism: Falco rusticolus; assembly: GCF_015220075.1. NCBI lineage: Eukaryota > Metazoa > Chordata > Aves > Falconiformes > Falconidae > Falco > Falco rusticolus. Next base: position 22,476,854 of record NC_051191.1, on the reverse strand, counting down.
TAAAAAAATCAGGCTTATCTTGAAAGGAAAGAAACAGGGGCCCAACCAGGCTCCTTTGCAGCAGGATTTCTGCTGGTCTGGAGGAAATATGAGCCAATGTGCATCTGAGGGATGCGGGGGGAAGCCGCTCAATAGAATTGGAATGGAGAAACGATTCAGCTTTTTGTGCCACACCTTTCTTGGAAAGCACCTGCCCTGCAGACCTGCTGATGAGCAGCTTGTCTTGCCGTGTGATGAATGTCAAGTGTCCTGGTTAGCAAGGTAATGGCTCTCTCCCCTAGAGCTGCTCGGGTAAGAGCTGAACCTGGGCCAGCTGTCTCCTCGTCCAGAAGACCAGACAGGGTGACTCTATCGATTAGTGCTTGGTTTTGGTGCTGGATGTAGGATTCACCAGGACCCTGAATTCTCCTTTATTTTGGCTGAAAGCCGGCTGTGCTCTGTGTTAGCCTCTGCATGGTGAGAGGCTGGGGATCTAGAGGAGATGCTCAATCCTGCACCAAAGCAACGTGTCCTGTTAGTGTCAAGGCATCCTTTTAGGGGATGCACAGACCAGGTATCACAAATAGTTGAGCACTGAGCCCTGCACTGCTTCCTAAACAGCTGTGATCGATGATCAGATTTCCATTCACCCTAGCTAAGAGGAGCCATAATGTAAAAAATAATCAATTCCTGAATCTTTTTGTTTTGAAGTATTTTTAACTGCACTTAGAGCCAATGCTACTTAAATATTTTCTGGCTTCTCTGAAGAGTCATTGCTTTTTAGTTCCAGCTTTTAAATTAAAGAAAAAAAGAAGCTGGTTTGCAGCATTGCCTATTGCGATACTCACCTGCTAATCTCTTGAACTGCTTTGCTAAACAAGGGAAAATATTTCCTTAAAGCCTCATCATGTGGTTAGGCAGGAACTACAGCTTTCACTGAAAACTGGGGGAAAAGAGAAGGTAAGAAGTCAGTTCCTCAGTATTGCAGAAAAAAAAAAAGCAAAAATCTGGAAAGTTAAATGAACTGGAGCTAAGTTGCATAGTGTTTTAAGGTCCTGTAGCACTTAAATAATCATATGAACTTGACGGGGTGGAAGCAATGATGCCTGGCTTAAGGTTTTGGGAGGCGTTATATGACTGTTACTGAAAGTACAATTTGATTAACAAACTACCATTATTCAACTTTAGCATTTATACTGTAGATAGTCTGATGGGGAGACCCAGGGGCACCACACTGGGTGCCACACATGCTGGGAATAAAAGTAAACTCTTGTTGTGATATCCTGCTTTCATGGACAGTCTCCGGCCTGCTAAATGTGACAGATCCAGAGGGCTCTGATCCCGAAACTGTCCAGATCACCCCAAGGTTTGTTAGTGTGCTCCCTGGGATGGATTTGCCCCTGAAAGCTGGCATGGGATGGGACATCACAATAGAAGCTGTGGGTGAACTCCCATGGTAATCCCCCAGTTCAACAATAAAGGTGAGTGGAGGCAGTTTTGTCATGGGATGACTATGACTGGTTGTAGTTGCTCAAATACCTGCCATGTTAGGAGGGCATGTAGCCCCCTCACAGTTCTTCAGGACAGCCGAAAATCCATGTGAACAGAAAACTTGCTCCAGTGATCCATGCATAGTCCAAGCATGAGATCCCGGTGTTGTAGAAGTAGCTGAGCACTGCGCAGAACCAGCATTTCATACCATGAAAAGGAATTATCTCGCTTTTAACTGTACAAGTTAGGCATCTAGTCTGACCTAAATGTCTAGCTGACAAGACAATCACCCTTCAAGACTCATTTCTCCCATCCTGAAAGCGTGGTGTGGTGTTTCTGCTGAAAGTGCCCATTTTCTTCCACTGACAGAGGGACTCTGGCTTATGTCAGGTAGATGCTCAACTTTTAGTTATCTAAAGTAAAATAAAATCAATCTGGACCCATCAGTGGAATTAATCTCCACTGTAAGTGCATTACCTGAGCTGTTAGACACAGCTTTGCAGGTTGCTTTGCAGCGCTCTGTAAGCTGCAGGGGTGAAGGTGCTCTGCTAGGGCTGGGACCTCGCAGTGGTGGAGCTAGGTCTCTGCAGTGACCTAATTACACTGGAGAAGGAACCTAAATCTTTGCCTCTGAACTGCTGAATTAAAAATGGAAACACAGCAGGAGCACAGCCTTGGTCCTTAGTTGTGGAGAGCTGTTTGTGAGTAAAGAGTTTTATTGTTTTGCCTCGTAGCAGCTTCATTATCACACAGCAGAACCCCTTCCTACCCAGGGAATAATTAACATCAAGCTCATGCCCGTGTAAATTTCTGTCTATGATATACACAGGATTAAACCTAACATGTAAGCTTGCACGTAATGATCACCTTGCAATTTATTGCAACTGTTTTTCAAATGGGCTAGGCCTTGTGTTTGGATTTAATATCCCAGAGCAAGAAGGCGGGTGTTCAATTTACATTTGCTTACAGCATAGGTGATTGCGGGCTGACTGCATTATCCGGGCAGGAAAACCAGCTGTGGACGCATTTCTTTCTTGGTGTTGTAGGCTGGATCATATCTCGTGGGCACAATCAATAGCAAGGGACAGCTCGGGAACCCTGCCTGAGGAAAGCTCTGGTCTCCTCCTTGTCCTGCCTTTTACCCCAGTCCCTGGGCTGATGAGTCACTGCTGATTGATGTGACTGATACAGCACTGGTGATAACGAATTTCCCTGCCCCTTGCAGAGGGTTTAATGGTGCTGCCACCAAAGCTCTGCCTACTGCTGTCACCCCGCCTAGCCCATACCTCAGCCTAGCCTTGGTTTCTTCTAGCTCCGAGTGCTCTCTGGCTGCTGGAGATGCTAACCAATGCAGATTTGTAGCTGCCTAAAAAGCTGCCTTAGCCCTGTAGGTAAATCTGGACTTCAGAAGAAGTGTGCACTGGGCAGGGCTTGGCTAGACCTGCTACTGGAGGTCATTTTGACTGGGGTTAGCAGCGTGAGTGCAGAGAAGAGTCTAGGAGCTGAATGCAGCTGATGGCCAAGGTAAATGTAAGGTGTGTTTTCTCCATCACTCGCGCAGCTCAGGCCACCTTGGACAGCTGGCTTGTCCTTGGCTTTATTTATTAGTTGTTCTTGCAGTGGAAATGGACTCCGTGGGCTTGGAGGCAACCCAAGAGGGCAATATTGGATGAGGCTTCCTCATAAGAATGTACAGTTACATTTTTTTCTTGTCAGGCTCTGATTTAAGATCTTGCTTCGTTCAATGAACAGGGTTATTTCAGACACATCATACAGTTAAGCACTCACAAAGGGCATGGTCCTATCCTGAGACAAGTGCTTGCAAGTCAGGCAGAAGTTCCTGAGCTACACCTTGCAAACGTGGCCTCCCTCTTGTGTTGCAGGGGTCGTCATTCTCTTTTTTGTCTTTCTCCTGCTCCAAAATGGAATATTCATAAAAGCAGGTAGTGTTCCCAAAGTTGAGTATCGATTAATGTTCAGCTAAAAATTATATTAAAAAAAAAAGGTCTTATTTGCTATGGGTTGCTTTTTCTGTTTCCTGTTTGAAAATACTCAGCCATCTGGTCAGCAAACAAATAAAATGCTGCATGATATTGGCAGTAAAGCGTACACAGGAAAACAACTAATGGGAGAAGGAAACAGTTCACAGTCTTTCTATAATCTGGTGAGGTTTGGTTTTATGATTCTTTTCCCCACAGAGAGTTTGTATTTGTAAAAAGCAGAATCTGGTCATGATCTTCATATAACTAAATGCAGCTTTGGCAAAGCCTGAAGTCAATAAAAATATTTCTGTTTTTACTTCTCCCCAAAGATTAATTAGGGTCAATGAAAGAAGCACACCTTTTCTTCATTAGCAGAATCCTTGCTTTGTGATGTTATATGTAAGTGTAACAGTTAAAGTCCTGGCTGTAAACACATTTTCTATCCATGTGACCACTTTGCTTAAAATCCTGTCTCGAGGAAATTATGTGAGTTCAAGTCCTAGTGCAAACTGCTTGTATTGACACAGAAATGACTACTACCTGTATCTCTTATCCCTCTTCTTTTGGGAACTATATATAGGTAGAGGAGACTTTGTACCGGGGTAATATCAGGGTAGTCCCTTCCACATCGAAGGTCTGTTTCACGGTATCTCTCCCCAGCTGTGCCCAAAACTCAGCCTCCGAGGAAGTCAAAGTCTGAAAGGGAATAGCTGAGCTCAGAAGTGAGGCAGACTCATCCATCCCCGTGGCTTGAGCGAGGAACGCACCAAAGGCACACAGACCTGGGTCAAGAGCAGCGAGGAAATGAGGGATGGGCTTCTCACAGCTGTGCCCTGCTCCTGCCCTGTGCACGCCAAACAGCTAGCAGATATTTTTTCATGTAATAACATCTCTCAAGAGAGAAAAGGAAATGCAGAGCAAATGCATTTGGTAGAAAATGGTAGAGGAGGTGACAGGGCAGAAAAACGGTACAAAATCAGATGAGCGAGCATCACCCAGACTTCCCTCCAATAACAGTGTTGTTCCTTTTCTAATATTTTTCTGCTGCCTAGTGCTGTATGAAAAACTCACACCCCCAGTGGAAACCGATAACCAACAGTAGAGGGGCAGGAGTGGAAACTTTGTGAAACGCTTGTGCATGTACCTGGTTTTAAGCACATGAATAATTCTGCTGCAGTTTGAAAAGCAATGCCTTATTGAAGATGAACTTCATGCTTAAATACCGTGCTGTATTAGGGTGAGGGAATTCTGTGAATTGCAGAGTCAGTACTCTGATGTAACTGAGACATACTATCGAATTTAAACCTTCTGCTTCCAGTAAACCAAAGGTTTTCTTTTACGTGCAGTGTTGAAAAAAATGCATTGACCGGTGTTCTTTGAAAATATTTAAATGTTAAGTCAGTTTGGTGGTCATTTCATGCTGTCTTTTGTGGGTTTTCATAAAAATACTTCTTTTGTTCTGTATACATTCACTGGACTTTTTAGGACTAACTGATGATGTCCTTTTATATGCTTTTTGAAATTTAATTGGTGTAGCAGATTGGACAGGATGCTGCTGTGGGACTCTGCTACTGGAGATGAAATGGGCCACATTGATTCCTGAGATGATTAAATCTGGCCGTAGTTCAGGTCCTCGCTGGATTAAAGTGGACAACTTGTAAAATTGTATTACTTTTATACTGCTCCACATGAACCTGCTGGGAGCCCGGCAAGGATGAGATGGGCTGTTTGGCGATAGTTTGTGAACTGAATCCTTGAAGATGTATTTTCCCTGTGAATACTGTAACTGCAGATTTAAACTTAGTTCAGAGTGGTGGCTCAATGAGGTAGTGGCCACAGGGAAGGAGATGCACAGGCTCTAGGATGCACTTGCACATGCCCAGAAATGTTTCTGTTGCGCTAAATGGTTCATTCAGATTGAAAAGCCCTTGTACATACATATGCTGTAATATTTACCTTAACATTTGCTCCATCTGTCTCCACTTTTCTCAAGAACATAGATATATTTCCCCCACTGAAATTATCAGCTCAGGTTCTCATCTGAGGTAAGTTATTTTACCCTACTCAGCTGCTTTATCATAGAATCATAGAATGGTTTGTGTCATCCAGTTCCACCCCTGTGCCACGGGCAGGGACACCTCCCACCAGCCCAGGTTGCTCCAAGCCCCGTCCAACCTGGCCTTGAGCACCCCCAGGGATGGGGCACCCACAGCTGCTCTGGGCAGCCTCTGCCAGCGCCACACCACTCTGTAGCTACATTATGTCTAATGTAATTCTAGTTTGTTGACTCTACATGTCTCAGGAGCACCCAAAGTGAAGTTTTTGCTGTGTCCTTTATTTTGAGATTATAGAAAAGGACCCAAATTTATCATCTTGCCTTGTGTCTGATAGAGAACAGTGATGAGGCATGACAGGAAGTGGGTTCCCTTGGCTGATGCTTAAGGAACTGCTGAAGCTGGGCATGGTATTGGTATCGGGGTTCAGAAGAAGGGCAAGGAGCAGAAACGAAAAGGAAGAAGTTGTCCTGGGGGATGGAAAGCTGAGTGCCCAAGGGAAGCCTGGGGAAAGCTTGTACATCTGTTGAGAGGAGGCCACCTGGGGCCAAGATCTGCTTGCTCGTCTTGAACCAGTTGACTCATCTAGTTGCTGTCCATCTCAGGTCTGGAACTTCCTGATGGACTTGACTCCCTCACAAACAAAAGCTCAATGATTTTTCCTTGTGGCTTTAATACACCTGTTGGGATGCTGCAGGTACCTTAGGTATTTGCCTCCTTGGGCTTTGCTTCTGGGCTCTTAAATGAGTATACACTGAACTCCTTTTGTGTGCATTGCCTTCCGGATTGGCAACAGTCAGCAACATCTATACTCAAAAAAAATAGAAACTTCAGTTTTAATTTACAAGTCTTAAGCCTTGAATAGCTGGGAATAAAGCATCAAGGTTGAAAAGGAGGAGGAATGAATAAAATCCAGCATATGAAAAGTTATAATTAGAACTGTGATCAACTTTGATACTGTCAGGCCTTCTCAACCGTAATAACTGCATAGCTCTGAATAAAAAGCCTAACCATATTTGCAGTGAAACATGAATCTTGTTCTTGGAGAACATTTTGGCTTATTACACAGTGCCAGCGTGTGTGAATTAGAGTATGCTGTACTGAGATCCTGTGGGTGGATTTATCTAGTGTCCATATGCACACAATATTTGCATAAGACACACCGTATAGTTGACGTTTGTGAATAATGGGCAATAACATTTACTTCACTGAAAACAAAAGCTGGTTTGTGTGTATGGAAGTGACCTTGTGCAAAAAGTTTCCTGCTGATGCGTCTGGACACTGCTCTGTTAGTGTGCTAGAGAGTCAGCACGGGGCACCCAGCCAGCTGGGGACTGGCCATCCTGATGGCACTGCGGCACATGGGCTGTGCCTGAGCACCTGGCATCTCGGGGCACTTTGGGGAACATCTTCCACTGATACCCAAAGCTTTCCTTGCTGTAGGGAAGAGAGATGAGCATCATCATGTGGGTGGTCTTGGAAGACCCTTCGGTAGACAGCATGAACATCACCTGCAGCTTTTGGCTAAAGCAGGACGTGGAAACTCCTTGCAAACATGGCATGTGGAGTCGATGTGTCATTGTCCCCTTTGCAAGGCTGCTTATTTGCTTTGTGCTCTGGCTGTTGAATATCAAACCACAAAACATGACAATTTACTGAGTTTTCTCCTTTATAGTTTTTTAGGTAGAAATTTGTGACAGTGGGGGCGGGGAAATACTGTCAAATTAAAAGTGTGAGGCACTACATATCTTTATACCTTTCTTTTATTGATATAAAAGAGTGTGTAAGGGATAGATTCCCAGTAGTTAACAAAGCAAGTACTTAAGCTATGAGTAGGATGCTTAAATATTGATAGTTAAAAAGCTGTAGCCCATTAATTCTGCTTTTGATGGGCCTCCATGGGATTGTGAATATTGGCATTAAACCTGACATTTTTTCCTTAAGCCTAACATCTATGTTAATGCTTGATCTTTCAGGCTAGTTTGCTTCAATATTACAGGTCTAAGCCCTGAGAGCCTACTTCAGCAAGGCATTTAAGCGATCGGTCTGTTTGGGTTGAGGTGGAGATGTGCTCAATACCACTGTGAACCTGTTCTCTGCCACAAATTTGCACATGCAGTGACCCGAAACCTCTTGTCACAAACAAGAACAAGTGAAAAAGAATGTTATTCTAAAATGGTTTGATTTGAGTATTGAAACAGGGCTTCCTGCTTCGGAAGATATAACCTCAGGAAAAGGCATTATCATTGAAAAGGATGGAAACAGTGGGCTCTCATAACTCCTAGAAAAACTGATTATTGCTGTGTGGAAGCAAAGTGATATGAGGCAGTGAGGTGAAAATCTGCAGGGCAGTGTGAAATAATCACAGATATGCTACCACAGGTAGTGAAGGTATTGCTGAAGAAGTCTGGCCATGTAGCAAGTTGTTTGTGTGTTTATTAAAGTTAAAATACATGTGCATTTAAATGCTTGTAGTGGCTGAGACTCTTAGGAAAAACAAAAAACCAACAAAAAAACCAAATCACAAACCCCAAACCTTCATGGATAACCCTTGTAAGATTTTCTTTTCATGAATAGTAAAGAACAGTTGTCATGTATAGGTTGGTAGTAATAAAAGTAATTCTCAGTTTGACAAACTATATTTATTTGGCTGCAAATATAACACAAAAATTATGAAAAGTCATAAGAAAGTTCATTGCAGTTCATGGAAAAGTAGTCACTTTATGGAACTGGATTAAACCTGTCCAAATATTACTGCTGGGTGACTAAAAGACTGGGTGACTCAATAACGTTAGGACAACAAAGATAAATATATTTATAAACATCCTTTGCCACCATGTTCTTCACTTCAATTTTCTCTCTACTCTGACTGTTTTTTTCAGAAGATTTAGGAGCTCACTGAAAAAAAAAAAATTCCTGATCTAAAATCTTGTCTAAAATCTTCTTGATTTGTCTAAAATCTTTTTGAGAAGCACTAGAGATTTGCAAGTGAATTAGTTAGGTTTGGAGACTGAAGGCTTAAAAACCTCACAACCCAAACCCTGAATTTCTGCGTTCATGAGAAATGTCTTGCTGATCACCAGGTGAGCTTGGCAACCTGGAATGTTGTGTGGATTAATGGGGTGGGGGGTTCTCCACCTTTCTTCTGACATTTGCCTTGATTTAAATCTTAATTTCTGTATTAGACCTTTAAGACTCTGCTACAAGCTGTGTCGGAAACTTGGGTGTCATGGGAGGGAAACACTGAGGAGAGGGGAAGCCTTGAGTCCTCCTTCCAGGCTGTGGAGCCCAACTGGGTGGATGTGCCTTACCACAGCCCTGTCTTCTGTAGGCTGGATCCAGGTGTGAACATGGATGTAACGTCATGTTCGAACTCGCCCGCTTCCTGAGCTCCCTTGTAACTTGCTGGTGAAGCTGTGTATAGAGTGGCTCTTCAGGACAGTCTCTTATGTTTCATTACCTCGTTCAGCAGTCTTGTGTCCCCACTGATCTTGTAGGAAAGGGATGTGGTGTCTGTGTTGAAGAAAGAGTGATGTGGTAACAGGAATCATTAGGATTGTTGTTTTGGAGTTAATTTCAGCCTGCATAAATGACACCAAAGAACTCCTTGAGAAGAAAGACTGGTCAATTCAGACTAAACCACGATGTTATGGGGTAATTAAGGTGTGAAACAAACTTTCAAAGCAGTGTTTGGAAGGGTCAGCTGCTTCTGCCTGCTCAGAACATAATGGCCAGGTTTTCTGTTAAAGAAAACCCCTATCTGAATTAACATGTGCAAACAGCATGGGGTTGTTTTTTTTTCAGAATCTGAGTTGTCAGGCTTCTTTCAGTGTGTGAAATGGAGTGGGATTCATCTCACTGAGTGGTGCTTCTCCAGTGGGCAATGCTACCATCTGCAACCCGCATCCCACCCTAGCCTGTACCAAGTCCACCCTCTGCATGTGCTTGTTGACCACACATTGTGCAGATGGCTGAGACTGGATGAGAGGCATCCATCCCTCTTCTGCTGGCCTTCATCCACCAATGATGGTGGGCAGTTAGTTCAGTGACAGAGTTAGAGAGCTGGGGAAGTTGTGTCTTGGAGGTGTGTAAGGGGTGTGATGCGTGGACCCTGTGTGAATGCATTCAGGAACACGCTTTGACACCTGGAGAGCCAAAACTGCAGTGTGGATGGACACGACACTTGCTGTCTGGCTTGGTCCTCTCACTGGGTGGTGGAGTTGCCATCCCATATTGAAGGACTTAATATTTGCCTTCCAAGAGCCCTGGTGCCAGGGACTTTCACTGACACAATCCTGGGAAGAAAATGGACAAGTGAGCGGGACTTAGCCACAGTGAATTCATTTTCATAGAGGTTAATTTTCAAGAGAGAAGGCTCTGAACTCTCCTTTGGGCTCTTTTAATTTTTGTAGAGCTTTATGAGAATGAAAGGCTGTCTAAGTGCTTGGTGTTACAGTTCACAGGGACAGCAGATGACATGCCACTACCCTACAGTAAGCCAATGGGCTGCTGACAAGTCTATTACGAGTAAGGTCTGGCTGTGGCTTATTGCATTCAGCACCTTTTTACAAAGGGTAAAGTGCTTTAAAGAACTTTGTGGGAGAGCTGTGACAAAATGATAGCACCAATTTCTTTGCTCTGCACCAAAGACAACACTAGTGTCAAAGTAGCTGACCTCCCGAGCAGTTGCTATTTAAGGCCAGAAATGGTAAAATCTGGCCCTACAATCAAATCCAATGTGGTACTTAGGCTGCAAAACCCTTAACAAAGATCCCCTGGATCAGGAAGAGCAAGACCCCAAGTGGTTTAAGCATTGTAACTGGATGAGTGTGTATCAGAAGTACGTAGGGTTGGTGCTGGGAATCCTGAAAGGCAAATTGACACTTCTCAGGTTAGCAAAATATTAGATGTATTCCAGGGATTGCAAAGAACGTGTGGAAATGCTGATGGGTGAGAACAGGTACACCATGTCCTGGCAGGAGCAGGGGCTGTAGAGAAGGAGGAGGTGGGGATGGGTAGTGCGGCCCATTGCAGCTGGGCTGTTTTTTGCACCAAAATGATACAAATTTATATTATAAATTACATTATATAATATTAGATGTTCTCCTAACTAGGCAGCTCCTTATGTTTTCCTGCTTGTAAAGCTTCTCTGTATTAATCCAATGAAAGCTGCTGGTTTTCCAGGCTCTAGTTATCATAGAAAGGGTTGTGACAAGCTTGAGGCTTGCTAGACTGCAGCTGTACTGTCTGGAAAGGACATCTCCACCTCTCTGCCAACCCTTTTCCAAGATGAGTTTAAAAATGTATGAGAGCTGTGTTGGCTCACTTTCAGCAGTGCAGGTGAAGGAGGGGTTACATGTGCTGCTCACCCTGCAGGTGGGAGACTGGAGGAAGGAGGGTGAGCTGGGGCGAGGAGCAGGTGTGGAGAGTATCAGCCTGTTCATTTACCACAGCCGCATCCAAAACACAGTGTGTTCACACTGCATGCTCACATTGTGTTTTGGAGCAGAAAGTCTTTGTCATTTATGCAAAAGGGGGATCCGTATTCTTGCTGCTGGCCAATATTCATTGAGCTGCAATCAAAATTAATTTTTTAAAAAATATTGATGGATTGTGGTGCTATTGGAGAAAAATATTGAATGATTGTAGAATTAATTATGTGGGAAACCAGTTCTTGACTGATTGTGGTACGTACAGGGGGACTCCATCCTGCAACACTCCAGCGCCTCACAGTTAGCTGTAGGTATTCTCTTGCAGTGGCTCTGTAGCAGTGCTGATAGCTTCTAGCCTTGTTTTACAGGTGAAACCCAGAAGTGACTGGTTTACGTATTTGTGCAATGCATGTGTATGTGAATTGCAGTTCAGAGAGGATTGTTTCCATTCGGTTCTGAAAAATGGTCATTTGATCCCTCTGCATAATGATATTCCCATGCTCCCGGGCTGAGCTGGTGACACCTGTTGCTGCAGCTGAGATCCCTGCCCATGTGATGGAGAGCACTACCAGCCCAGCCCCTCTCCTGCTCCAGCCTGCACAGCTGCATCTTCCCCACATGTCCTCAGAACAAGGTTCGAAGTTTCCCCAGGACCTTTTATTTGGCTTGATTAAGGTGGATTTCTTAATGATGGGGGGGGGGGGGGGGGGAAGACATCTTGAGTCCTAGGGAGATGGAAGGGGAAAGGTTTTTACAAAGGATTTGGTGTTGGTCTGCTTCAGTTTCCATTGAAATGAGTGAAATTGCTGCTGCTGGTTGAAATGAGTGCACTTCGACTGTCTCTGAAAGTCTTATCCTTGTGTTTTTCATCTCATGTTATGGTGTGTCCTTGAGGTTTCCAGAACTGTAGCATAAAAGTCTGTACCCAGGTGAGAGCCCTGGCTGGAGCCATGCAAACAGGTATTGGAGACAGAGTTCTCTGGTGGTGATGGGTGAGCACTGCTTCCTACAAAGTCCTGGTGCAGCCTGCAGGCAGTACACAGATGTACAAAAGATACAGGCAAAGATGGTCAATTTTGGGCTTATAGGTATAAACCAAGGATCTTAGGGCAAGTTTGCGATTTCACAAGATGTTTGACTCCTGTTAAAGTATTTCTAGGTTAGTTTTCCTTTGGACAAAACTCTGAACTATTTCTATCCTGATCCTGACCGTTTTTAGGACAAATGCTGAATTCTTTTGGAGTTTATTTTTAATTCAAATTTGAATTTTAATTGAAATTTAATTTTAATTGAAATAGATTTTAATTTTCACCTTCAGAGTGAGGAAAATAAACCTGACTGGAGTTCCTAGGGAAATCCTGAACAACTGAAGCTTCTTCAGAGCTTTGATTTTGGTTACATTTCCCTGTGTAGTTAATTTTTAGCTTCAGCCATGCAAATGTTCCCATCATTAACATTAACCTCCATGCTGGGCCCTGATGTATGGCATCTCCTCACTGCTCTCCCTACCACCCTGGGTGCTGTGCCATGGTTTTTGCCTGTCCAGAGATGTGTTGTGCCCTGGGCACCATCATCACCTCTGAGCCGTGGGGGAGCAGTTTTGTGCCGGTCCCCGAGGTCTGGGCAGCCCCGTCACTGCAAGGGAGAGGTCAAGCAAAGCAGGTGAGGGCTTGTGTGCCTGGGGGCTACCGAAACACCTCGCTTGGATGGGAAGATGTTTAGAATATCTACCGTAAAATAGTCCTAGTGTTCTCTGAGCCCTCCAGCTACAGGGATAGGTCATAACTTTGTACCTCACAACTCCTCATTAGGGGATTAATTAGCTGTGCTTTTAAAGGTATGTTGACAGTCTTGAGGTCTCTGTCTCTGATTATTGTGAGCTCACTGTTTCATGTCAAATGTTTCACCTCTAGAATTGGGCAGCATTTTCTTGCCTCTGGGCAATTTCAGTGTCAAAGCTGTTATTTTTCACTCAACATTATGGCCTGATATAATTTCTTCCTCTAATTCTACAAAAGAGGAAAATTGACATCTCAGTTTCTCAGCCTCCTACATGGGGTAGCACAGTATTTGCCTGTTATTTGCAGGCTAGCAGAGTTAGCAGTGGTAAAATCTGGTCCTGTCCTCTGTTACTGGGGAAGTAATAAAAATAAATGATAGAGCAAATTGTTTACTTGTTTGTTTTTATTCTGCCTTTAGGATTAAGTAATGTGCTACTGAAACTGGAGCTGTAACGACAGCTCATTCTCCCTCCATTATTGGATGTTGCATTCTGAATCAATCTCTAGGTCTTTGAGCTAATTATTTTGAGGAGATATGATGGTGCATTAAGTGTTCTTTCCCTTCCCCCATGTTGCATGGCCAATGAGGAGGGAAAGGACTTACACAAAGTCCGATATAAATGCTGACCCTGTCTGAATAAATTAAGAAGGAGCTGGAATAGGAGTGTTGGACTCCATAATCCAAACAAGAATGAATGTTCAGATAAGAAGTGCTTTGGATACATAGGTGAATCCATGGTGAAATTTTAATTATGCACTTTTGTGACTAAGCCTAAATTGCTGCCTTAATAACTTCCCAATCAGTAAGGCTAGATGGAATGGTGTTAAATATTGTTAGCATTTTATCACTAATGTTTCTTAGGAGCAAGGCTACTCTGTGCTAATTTTCCACAAGAAGCACATCTTCTGCTTTGCTCCAGCTCCCTGTGATGCCGCCGGGAAGGTGCTCGCCCGCTGAGTGGGAGCTGGCTCTGTGCGTGGGCAGGTGGCTGCAGCCGTGGTGGGCACATGAGCTGCTGTCATCATTTTGAGAGCAGCAGGGTTGATTCGCACTGTTGGATGTCCAGGGGAACCCAACAGAATTGGGAGAGTTGGGGTCTGCATCTGAATTTTCTTATTCTAGCTGCATGGTTTAGCTGTTGCAGCTGTTTGTCTCCTCTGACTGTATAGGGTAATGGATGGGGTAAAGCCTGCATTACTGCCTGGAAGTTAAGCAGCCTATAAATAATTGTGCCTTGCTTCTGAGTTTTCCCCATTTCCAGCAGCGGGGCATAACACAACACACTGCAGCCCCTGACCATTGTCATATTAGGACATTAATATACCTATGTGTGCACGTATACTTGTATCTTGTAATACCTGTGACTTGTGAAAAAGGGCCTTAAAAGACCATGCTTTTAAGATATTAGAGATGCAGAAATTTAAGTGGGTTCTCTCAAATCCACACAACAGCTCAAGCTGGTGGCAGAAGGAGGATCAGGAGCTATAAACCCTATTCCTGGTGGTTGCTCTAAACACTAATGAACACTACCTTTTCCTAACGCAAAGCCAAAGCCTAAAGCCTGTGTTGTGAAATATCCAAGAGAGTGACACTCAGGATGTTTATAAGCCAGTTATCTTCAGCTCTCCCAGACATTTAATACAGAGTCACAGTCCTGACTCACTCTTCTATAACATTATGAGTAATCAAGCTGGTGAAATGATGGAAATAACTCTGATTACTTATAGCAGTTTCTCATGTTCAGGGAAAAACACAGAACTAATACACAATTTAAGGTGACTACCCAAACTACCTACAGCCCAAAGAGCAACAACATTCATTCTAAGATGTACATTTGCATTGTACTTACTTATCACAGGACTCCTCAGGAAGAAAAAGAAAAGCATACAATTGATTAGGTGGGATACTGGAGAAAAGTGGCTGGGAAATGAGTCAGTGACTCTCTAGTTGTTGTAATACCCAGATGTGCATGTTGTGGACAGGTCTAGTAGTTTCATTTGGATACATACTCATGACTAATTCCCTATTCCCTTCTGCCATGCAGAAAAGAGCATCTGCACTCTCATTTATTATTTATCTATGAGCAATGTTTTTCATTTAATTAGAAATGTCAAGGTAAAATGTTCTTTTCTGGGAATAGAAATGGCACTTGTACGTAAAGGGTAATGTGTGCTTGGAAAACTTTAATACATTTTAATTAGTGAATAGCATGTTCATACTAGTGTACTGCACCAGACTTTGCAGAAATAATGTTTTGGAGGAGATGACAAAATTTGCTTAAAAATCCCGGGATTTTTCAGTTGACCTAAGTGGTCATTTATTGGTATGTGGTATAATATCATGCCTGTACGTTACAAAGCTCTTTGATTGTGGATGCACATGGAATGTAATGTGTAGGAAGAGACACACTGCTCTGTCATGCCTATGCTTTGCACTTACCCCTGTTTTACAGTTGGTCACTTCTCAGTTTGCTGCGTTGATTGTTCTCCATAACTAAATTCTTAGCAGCAAATTCAATTTCTGAATGGGTGTGGGGTTGACCATGTTCCTCCTGTGTCTTCTTGGGTGGTATTGCAGAGAAAAGCAAGACAGCATGCAAAAAATGTCATGTCTCTAGGAGGAGGAGCTGAGGAGAGAAGCACGGAGTGGGTAAGGATTAGTCCTGACAGTCTTATGGATCTTAAGAAAAACACTCCTGAATTAATGGAAAAGGCATCTGTCATTTTGGGATGTGGTGTCCATTCCCTTTCTGCAGGCAGCATGGCTCTGGGAGGGTGGATGCTGCAGATGCCGAATCTTCAGTTCCATGACAGAAGTACTGGAGCAGGGCACTAAAAAAAGGGATGCTACTTTTAGTGTTAAATGTCATCTGAGGACCACACCAGTTAAGAACCTGCCCATTCATATTAACCTGGGGCTGATCAGACCCACTTGTGCTGGAGACAGATCTTACCGCATGGCTTCCCATTCTCTTACACGGCCAGAGGGCAGCCCACTGCCTGTCAGTTTTGCTAGAAAACCCCGTTTCACTGTCAGTACATCTTTTAACAATTTTTAAAAAGGAGCAGTTGCAGTAAGATTAATACGTTTGAAAGCATCAGTTGATGAAAAATGGTGTTTTTCAGAAACTCTGGCTCATATGGGTAATTTCTCTGAAGTCAGTGGGATGACTTGCTTGGGTAGAGGCCATTAGTTGTTGCATCTGGCTCTGTATGTTCTTAATGAAGCGCATGTCGCTAAAGGAAGGTTGCAGCTTCTAAGAGGAAGACACAGATTCAGACTTACTGAGTAGATGCTGTTGTGGGCAACCATCACTGGTCAGTAGTTCCATCATTTCAGGAAATGTGACTCAATAAATTGTTTCCATCAAAAGTTCCCACGATATTTTTATTTGGATTAGGTTAGATGTTATTGGATCAGCAGGAAGAGTCACCATTAGCCTAGAAACTATGTATGTTCTTGCCATGACTAGTAAACTCTGCTGCATTTATTTGTAAGCCAGTGACCAGGTCTGTGATGGATTTGATAGTCTTAACTCCACTGATTTCAGTAGTCATTATTCCTTCGACAGGTTAAAGTAATGCAGACAGATTGGAGTATAGTGAAACTGTTACCTATGGGTATCTGAAAGGAATTCCAGGGCTAAGAAAGCCACCCGGTTCAAGTAATATTGTTTCCAAATTTCCCCAGACAGATATGCACATGAGTTTTCTTCAAGTTGCAATGTGTTTTCCATGGTGCGATATAGGCTGAACAAGAGCCTGCAGCCTGAGTTTTGCTTCTTTTATAATTTAGTGTTTTTTCTCTGGTGATGAATTCAATGGACTTTTTGATATGCAATGTTGCAATGTGCAGTTGATAGCACTGAAAGGATGCTTTCCTATGAGCTGTGACTGTAGTGGGACTTGGAAATTCTTCTTAAAAAAAAAAAAAAAAAAAAAAAAAAAGTTGACCAGATGAAAACTGGACTGCAGAACCTGATCCACTGGTGATCGTGGTCATGATTTTCATGGTACCTGAGCACAGCCAGAGTCCTCTGCCAGGCTGGTAACAGTGCTTTGCGGGCACGTACTGGGACTGGGACTATTGGGGAGTAGCTGGAAAAAATTCAGTGGCAGTAAAGGATAAAGGTTTTTCTTCATGTATTATGGACCAGCTAAAAAGAGCTCTTCAGAAAAAGAAATAAAAGCAATGGTATTATCAAAACAGTGGGGATAAAAATATCTGCACTGAGAAAGGTAAACAACCAGATGAAGATATAAAGGGGCATCTCTGACTAATACAGGAAAAACATCAAACAAAAATGAGGAATTATACATGTTATATAAAATAGGTGATGTTGGCCAAGACATATCAAGGAAACAGAGAGAGCTTTTAGACTCCTAGAGAACAGAGAATAATGTTTACTTTGTACTAACTCCATTACTGATAGTGTTTTAAGTATTTTATGATGAAGGGATACTCACCTGTGAAATACCTTTATGGAAAATAATTAGAAAGTGGTGAAGATCTTGTACAGCAATAGGAAGGATTATTTGAATCTAGAAAACAAATATTCAATTGATGTATATAAAGTGCTTGGTACCATAATAACTAATGGAAAATTCTGAGAAATGGAAAAAAATAATGCTGTACTGTTTTTAAAAAAGGGAGCCTTAGCTACCACTGGCCCATAAACAGTGTAACAAATAATGGAGGAGGGAAAATCATTATCTAGCAAATAGCAAAATCATGGCATTCACTGGAACAAGTGATGTTAGACAAATTTCATTGTGTTTTTCTGATAGAGACAAATCACTAGTTGAGGGTGACTACAAGTCATGTTATTTATGTCTGTCCTGTGATAAAGCACTTGCTATCATACTGTCGTATTGCATTGAAACCTGCTCATAAAACAAACTCAGCCTGTGCTTTGGACCCCATCGTATGGATTGATATGTGGCTGAAGAGCTATAAACAAAACATGACATGTTCAGACAGGGATTCATAGCAGGGTAACTAATTCACAGAACAAAATGCATTTCTGTTTAATGTTTCCTTTGCTAAGGGTAAGTTTCAACTACCCTCAGAAACTGTGTAGATGGTACTAAACTGGTAGGTATGGGAAGCACTGAGGAAAAAGGAAGAATTCATGGCATGGAGTTACTTGATAGTTAAATGTTTAGCTTAGTGACAAAGCATTCAATAAAATATATTACATCCTCAGTGATTCTTTAGTTTTTCTTTAGGATTTTGGGTGTACACAAAGAAAATTCATGTGAAACTCTTCCTTGTTTCTATGCAAGACAAAGAGTTGGCCATATGCAATGAATCGACTGGATGTGTCATGGCAGCAGAACTGCATCGCTTTACTCAGAAGGAGACTGAGCCAGTGTTGGCCAAATTTGCGGTGGAAATCCAGCTCCTTCTTACACCCCTTTCAAAGGCTGTTCCTGGACATTTAGACAGCTTTTTGTCTGCACACATGTTTTATGATTTTAATTTTAAAAGTTCCATCTCTCCTGTAAAGGATCAGATCAACATGCAACCAGGGCATGCAACTGAAAAGAGAGCATATAGATCCTAGCCCCCGATCCATCAGCCCCCTACAGATACATCCTTAGTTTTGGGGCTGGGCTGGGTACTAGAATAATACTCTGTATTTTGGGTTTAAATGGGGGATATGGAATTCTCGACACATGATGGAGTGCTCTGCCATGTAACTGCAAGTGAGAATGCTCTCCCAAGTGACTTGGTTCCTGCATGCTAGCCAATATCTACCAATAATTAAAAAATTACTTTCTAATGACTTCTTGGAGAAGGGAGGATTATATCAACCAGAAAAAAATACTTCCAGTGAATAATTCAAGTATCTCCAGAAAAAATAATCTAAAATACGTGTTCAGTGGAAAGCAGAAACCTGGAAATAAGGAATGCCTAAGAGATCCAGGGATACAGGTTGACAACATAACAGACTAAATTTGTTAAGCAGCATAGTGAAAAGGATCGGTTTTGTGACAGAAAGTGCCAGTCTGTCTCCTGATGGCTTTTCCTGAATAAATAACAAGAAGTACCCGTGATGAAGGGTGTAAATAAATAGCTTAGGGAAAAATTCCATTCAAATTCAAATTTGATTCAAACTCAATTCAAATTAAATTCAAAAATTCAGTACAAATTCAAATAGATTGTAAGTGGTTGTAATGGAGAGGGAAAATGTCACATCAGTTTTATTCTGCTTTTTATGGCACCCTGAGCACTGAGTTGAAGCTGAACTGCCCAAAATACAGACATCAGGAGATGAAGACATCTTACTTCCAATGGGGTGACCAACTTGAGATGACCGAGGTGATCGGGACTGGTTGCTGGATTCCTGCTGGTCCTGTGGTGGCAATGATGGAGGCTTTCCAAGGCTCTTCTTTTCTCCTGAGGAACAAAAGTGTGGCATAAAAATATTTTCCTGGGAAGCCAGGATGGATTTAGACTTTCTAAATCAAATACAAGAGTCCTGAGTGCCGATGGAACTGCTGTCTTTTAAAAACCCTTGCAAATGCAGGCAAAACAATTACCAAAACAATCTTGACACAGCTTTTAACTCTTTTTCACATTGCCTGATCGAATCACCTGTGTGTGCCGTGGTGGATCCAGGGAGCTGGCAGCCAGTAGTGGGTGGCACTCAGTGTGCATCCATTTAGGTCCAGCTCTGACGGCACCCCGTGTTGCTAAGGCTGCTTCAGGGCTGCAAGCTTTGTCCACTCCTGACATACAGCTCCTGCCTGTGTCTGAAGCCAGAAAAGACTTTAGTAAGTCTGCCTTTCACAACAATGGAGATGAAGGGCCAATTATAGGAGGTGTTTAGGTTTCAGGATCATTAAATTCATCAGGAAAATGCATCATTGGTCCTGTGAGGATGTTGTGTTTTGCAGCTGAAGAGACTGTTCTACCTGCTGCCTTTGTCCGCTGCCCAGAAACAGCAAGGAAGGCTGAAACAAATAAAAACCAACCAACCAAACAAAAAAGCCGGTTGGAGGAAAACCAGCTCAAAGTAAAATTGTAAGATGAGGCCAACCATGCGGTCTCATCTGTTGACTTCATATAACCATGTTGCAACATTTTCTGCCTGTGCCTAGTTTAGTCTCTGAATGTATGACATGATAGCTAATATGTTTCTTTCTAATGTATTCCTTACAGTTAAAGTAGCCCCCTACCTCCTCTTTGGCAGCAATAACCTTGCCTTCTGCCTTCATTTTAGCTCTTATTTCTCCCTTCTCCTTATAATCCTTCTATGTATCTCCTTTCTCTGCTAGCCTTGTGCTTCCTCCCCGGCTGTAGCACAGTTGGGTTTAGAAATTATTTTATGAACTGAACTTTACAGAGATAAAGAGCCAGCTCCTGCAAGTCATCTGTACATAAAAGACCAATTAACCTTGAGAATCAATCCTGAAGGAAGCTGGGGAAGATTTCTGCTATTCATAAGCCTATGCTTTTTTTTTTTTTCCCTCCCCTCTTTTCTACAAAATGTGCCATTGGATCAAGCTGTAAGGGAATGCCTTTGACTTCAGTGGTGCAAATGAAATTGCATTTTAATACAGAGTTTGTCGTCTCCTTTGAAGAGTTTATGTTGTAGGAAAAAAAAAGCACTGTGACAGGTTGTAGCTTCAGTAAAGATGTAGCAGCGTGACTTTGGACCAAAGAAATTTTGTTTAATCAAGAGAGTTGTAGAAATTTTTGTGATTTAACATTTTTCATTGCAGCAGAAATTTAGTTTTGTGCAGTTGGGTGTAAATGCACCAGGGGTCATTTTACAGACTGTTACTGTAGATAGGAGCTATCAAAATAGACGAAGTAATTTGTTTAAAGAACGAGAACACAAGCAACAGGCAGAGAGAAAGAAAAATACTGGCAACCAGATTCTATTCTGTTGAAGGATAACTTGGTACTAATACCAAAGATTTAAATGAAAAAAATGGAGTCTAGATCTGGGGTAAAACCTTCACATTTATATCCAAGCTGTGAAATACATTGGAAGCTCTCATGGCTTTCTTAGAGCATTACATATACAGAGCATTTACATTTTTTTAGTGTATAAATATGCTGTATATAGATACCCTTGATCTCAGTAAACATTTGACTCTTGTTTTAAGAGAACACTTCCAGCAGTCTAAATAAGATCTCAAGTTTGATATGTTACAAGTTGGGAATTGCATTGAATGTATAATTTTCTCTCTCTTTAGGTTTTACAAAACTTTAATAACGACAAGCTAAAGCAACAGAATTATCATATGCTTATTGAATCATACTTTGGATTTTTTTAAAAAAAAATCACATTAGGGAAATCCAAGGAAGGAAACTCTTACTACTAACAGGAAACTGATAAGAACTCACAAGTTAAGCCAAGCTGAAATAGGAGCCTGGAAATTCATAGATGTTTGCAAATTGCAGTGAGGCAATCCTGAAAAGTATGGAAGTTGTCCTTGAAGTCAATAAGAAATGAGAAAGCTTTTCTCCTCAGCTGAACTCTAGGACAGGTTTGAGCTCTGAAGCAAATATTTTTAGGTTTTTATTTAAAAAAAAAATCTGAAATGCAAATTACCCTCAACTTATGCTGCATAAGGACAGATTTGAAGTGTGCTGAAGGCAGGGGAGGTTTTTCTAGTGAGTTCAGGGGCTTCTTGAACTACCCTGTGCCCTCTCCTCCAACTATCTCTCACTTACAGCCCATGATTCCTGTAGCTGTGTTGTAGCTTCTTCATGATGAAAACACAGAGCTGCTCTTTTTAGAGCTGGCTTTGCAAAAGTGTCATAAGATGCTGTAAGACTAAAATACTTCAGAATTCTGAGGACATATGAGCAGTTCCAGGCTGTAATAAACCTCATGTTCAGTCTGTCTTTATATGTCTAGCCATGCTGTGTATTCCCAGCAGTAAAGGTGGGTGATAGACCTGAAGAATTTTATAATTTGGATAGCATAAAAAATACCGTGAAATCAATGAGGATCATGTTGCTATTAGACATTTTCACCAGAACATTTCAGAAATGGTGAATGGAAATGCAGCTTTCTGCCCTCATCTTTACCCCTCTTGCCATAGTTGATTCCCCTTGGAGCTGGTGCCTGCCCCAGAGGGATATCTGCTTGTGTGAGGTGGGGAGAAACAGGTCCCACTGGTCCCTTTTCTCTTGTCTTCTAGGGGTGTGAACACCCCTGTCCCAGTGACTGTAATGATAATCTCTTGGGGTTCATACTCCTGTTGTCCCTTGCTAATGCCACATACACAAAGTCTTTGCTGCGTGTTTCAGTGGGAAGGAGGTTGCTGTAGGTGGTGGGAAGGAAAGGATGCTGTGGCATGGCAAGACTTCTGGTTTCTTGGTGGGTGCAGGGCACGCTCAGCATTGCACGGAGTTGCAGGTGATCCAGCCCTTTCCCTTTTACACCTGAAGATGGTTCCCTGTGGATGCCAGTGCTGGGGGGTTGCTATAAAAGTTTGGAAAACCTTTCCCATACTTGTCACTGTACAACTGATGATTGTTGCATCTACATCCTGGTCCTCATACGTTCACCTAAACTCCTGTTGACTTCAATAGCAATATGTGCCAACTGAGGGGCTCGTAAGAGACGACATCCTCATGGCATATGAGTGGGCACAGTAGGTACGAGCCGCTCTGGAGGTGGTTGGGGTTGCTGAGATACAGAGCACCAAAGTGACAGGTATGAGTGGCTATTAACTAGTGATTTCCGTCAGCAGACAATGA
Organism: Falco rusticolus; assembly: GCF_015220075.1. Taxonomy (NCBI): domain Eukaryota; kingdom Metazoa; phylum Chordata; class Aves; order Falconiformes; family Falconidae; genus Falco; species Falco rusticolus. The sequence goes on along the minus strand of NC_051191.1, from coordinate 22,454,408 downwards.
CTGCCACTTTGCAGGGCAATCCACTCTGCTTTTCTTTGTGGCTCCACATCTGTTGAAAGGCCAGGTGAAATCCAGGCTGGATGGTTTGTTCTCTTCAGATCTACTTTTAAAATACTTTTTTTCTGTGTGGAGACCTTTCCTTTTTACAGAGATTTTTCCTTCTCTCATTTAATTTCTTTGTCCACACTAGATTTATAGGTTCACAGAGCTAGGGTGTCAGCTCGCTGTCAGCTTTGCTTTGCTCAGTTTGGCTTCCTTAGGACTCCAGAAATGTGGCAAATGCAGTCAGACAGAAAATAGCAAAGCATGAGTTTCTTCTCCAGCAATGCAGAGGATTCTTCCAGCCGCTTGAGAAACAAATAACACATGTTTTATCAAACACTGTTTTTCTGTTGAGAGATAGTATTATGAGTTTTTTCTTACTATTTGATGGGAGTGCCAATGCCCCACTGGCAGGTGGACTTGTGGATCACATCCCAGGCGCCCTTTCAGAGCTTCATCCTTTAAAGGGTGCAGCTTTCTTATACCATGGAAGTGAAGAGTTCGGTTTATTGTACAGTTTGGTCCCAAGTAAGATTCTTATTTTTTGGCTGGCCTGCTTGAAATTGGTTGAAAGATGCTTACTGAGTTAGTGGATTTGGATGCTGGCCCTTTTCTGAGTCAGTTAAAAGCTGAACTTCTCTGGAACCAGCAGTTTCCCTGCTCAGCAAAAGCACTGGAAGCTCAGAAGAAGTGTGCTTCGGTTCATTATGGAAGTCAAATTTCAATTTTTAACTAAATAGTAAAAAAAATACCCTATCTGGAAAAGACAGGACTGGATGTTAAGAGTTTGTCTACTTGGAGGTTAACTTACTCTGTACCATTTGAGTGAAAAAGTGGATAGTCTTGTCTATAAAACAACGCATGAGGACATATGGACAATATAGACTTTCTAAAGTGGTCAGGTTTGAAAAGTTTTCAAAAATGTGATGACTTCCCACAAAATATCTCAGGGAACTGATGCTTTTCCAAACAGCAATTTTTCAACAAGAAACTCCCAGCCAGTTCCTGTCCATTCATACTGACCTTTCTGAACCAGAGCTTCTGCCATAGTGTAAAGCCAGATGAGGTCCTCCTGAATAAGAAACTTGCCTGCTGTGGTCTGGAGCATCTTGGTGGCAGGAGGAGACCTGGGAGCTCCTGGGGCCCTGAGAGAGCATATTCCCGAGACCTGCCATCACTCTATTCCCTGTTTTGATAGGAGAACAGGAGACGATCTATGTATGTATTTATATATGATCCTGCATGTATTTATGGAGTAAGAAGATGTTCTTGGAGGGGTGTTCATTGTCTCTGGTAAATACTAAGCACCTCCTCTCCTAAGTTTAAAAATTACTGTTTTTCCTATAGTTCTCCCCCTGCTTCTGTTCCCAGAACAATTTATTTTCTGCCTTTTCATGTGTAGCCTTTTAGCATTAAGCTTAAAAATGTGCTGTGTTTGTGCTGAATATAATCTATTTAATAGAAAATGATTGCCTGAGGCTACAGATCTTAACCAAGCATTAGGCAGACCTAATTCAGCCATGGTGCGTATTGGCCTGCAAAAGCCAGTTGTGGTGGGGTTTATTTTTATTTATTTATTTATTATTTCCCCTTTCCTATCTTCAGAGGATCCTTAGTCAGGTGTTAAAGCTGGTTTGGCCTGAGGAACTAATCTTTGCTAAGACAGGCCTTTTCTCTCTCACACGCATGGGTATTCATGAAAGCGTGGTCTAAATCCAGGAGCGTTTTCTTTAGAAACTCATGGCCTTCTGCCAAGGAAAGTATGTTATTCACCTAAAGAAGAGGCCACCAAAGCTGCTCTATTTAACATTTTCCTCCTATATCGTAATGTTAATATAGAAACCATTTCTTTCTTTGCTTTAGAAAATTAAATTAATTGCTGGAAATTTGGTTTTCTCACTAAAACAAGGAGCACAAGCTCCCTGCCTGTTCTTCCTGCTACCCCCCAGCCTGAGCTCCAGCGGTTTAGAGCTGTTATGCATTCCCTGTCTTTTATTAGGGTTTGACATGCCAGTAAATCTGTGCCTCCCTCTCTTTCCTGCCTAAATTTCTGCTCATAAAAATTAATTTTTTAGCTGTTTGGGCTCACATTCATTTCCATGAATTCACTCTCGTTCATCAGGACTTCATGGGGAAGCTGTGACTGAACATGCTTATAAAAGAGCACTTTTTTTTTTCTTGGGATGAAAGGATTATGGTTATGTGAACTGCAATATTGAATAATGAAACGATTTTTAACAGGAAAAATGGTATGTGAGAACCTTCTAGGTAAAAGGACAAATTTTGCTTGCATGCAAGTACCAGAAAACCTTTGTACTTTTATGATTACACAATTATATCAGAAATTTTCCTCTCTGAGCCACCCAGTTAGGGTTGTGTTAAAACCATGATCTCCAGACTCAAGTGATTACACAACGAACACCCCAATTGTGTGAGCAAATGTGTGAACACTGTTCTCCTAGAGAGCCTGGAGAGCCCTGCAGTCCTCTTTGTGACCCCAAATACGGCTCTGTGGGCAACAAATGCAGCCTCACCGTTCACCTTCCCCAGCCCGATGTACGTCTGCCTCCAAGCAGGGTGTGTTCAGATGGTTTACCTCTGTGGGAGCTCTGTTACTGCTCAGGACCTAGGTGGGTGAAGCATCTGTGAGTGGAAATATCCTAAACCAGCTGTACAGTAGGCTGTGCCTTGGCTGTGGGTTTCTCACCGCTACCCCACAGGTGGCACCTTGCTCCATGATGAGTTTCCCATGGGCAAAGAAAATTACCAAAAATCTGCTTTCTGCTTCTGTCTGCCATCATCTGACATTTGGGTAGCATGTGGTTGGAGAGTAAAAAAATAGTTAGAACTTGGTTATGCGCCTGGTAGAATCATTCACCCAATTTTTCCTTCCTTAAAAACCATGCTGAGTGTGTAAGTGCAATGGTCCTGTACAAACGGCTGTTAGTCAGCTATATTATAAATCTTCCAAAATAGGGAGGCTCATTCTCTGTGCAGGGTGTGGGGATAGAATTTAATGGTCCAGTTGCACCCAGTTCTGTCCACAAAATTTAGGTCCTGGCTCTTTTGAGTTTTTCTCCATTTAGGGTCGCTTACCGTGAGAGCTTGTTGCACTACCACAGTGAATGGCCACAGCGAATGGAGGAGGGAAAGGGGGGTCAGGATGTGTACTGTTATCCTCCATTGAGCTCTTATCACCACCCTCAGACAACGAAGAACATTTTCTCTGTCTTTTCTGTGAGTGGGAGGAGGACATCTCCCACTCTGTTGCAATGGTAAGATTTGGTGAAGCATCTCCCAAACCCATGAGAATTTGTTTTGGTTGCACCTCCGTGATGTGCACTGTCAGGATGTGCCTCTTCACCAGGTACCTTCTGCAAAACGCTTCCCTGCTTTAAACCCAAAGATAATCCTTGTATTACACCTTCTTCCTCCACTCTACAGGGCATCCATCACCCGCCATTGCTATCGCACAGCCCCATGGTCTCCATGAGGAGGACATGGCCCTTGCCATGGGCAGAACTGGGCAGTTCCCAGGGGATGCGCATGCCTTACCATGCCTGAATCCATCTGCATCCCTCAGCATCTCTGCTTCTGGCCATGGCTTTCACACCAAGCAAATAGCTGTGTTGCTCTGACAGCGCAGGGAAGACAACTTGACTCCTCCTCTGCTCTCCTCTGGCTTGACTTCTGCATGTGCTACTACTTGCGGATGGCCCTGCCATTCCTCATATGCATTTTTATCCATAAGGGTCAATTAAATCACTAATGCCATCATCTGGCTACCCAGGATGGCTCCCAGGCACCTAATGTTTTGCTGCGTAATAACGCAGAGCCACTTATTTCTTTGAGGCTGTCTCTGTGAATCACTGTAATGTATTTGCACAGCGGAAGGGATTTGGAATTAATGTGGCCCAAATCATGATGACTGATTTAGCCCTCCTTTCTGTTTGTCACTGTTTATTTTTTTTAACGAGGGCATGTCAGCCGTGCAGTTCGTATTGCGCTGAATCATCTTAAATCACCAGGTCAGGTTATTTTTTTTTTTAATGTTAATCTCCCTGTTCAGTGGAGTGGGGATAGTGGTGCTCTGGGGGCAGCTCAGCCCCAAAGGGATTGGTCACTCCTGGATTTAATTGTGTTGTGATTTAGCACAGCGTCACACAGTAAAAAAAAAAAAGAAAAAAGCAAAGCAAACCCCCAAGCTTGGGCAGATGGCCTGTGCTGGTAATCCTTCATCGTAATGGCTCCTGACAGAGCAGCTGTGGTTCACTGCTAGTCAGGGTTTTCCATCAGAGACAAGAGTATTCCTGGGATATGAAACTTGGCTGTAGCAGTTTGTTTGAGCATCTCTCATAGAAAAAAAAAAACCCAACGCAGAAGAGGGAATTACTCTTTTGGAAAAGGAAGAAACCTCATTCCCATTAAGATAATCTGCTGGCATGTGCCTTTTGCTCTCTGTCTGTGCTTATGTATTTTTTAAAAAAATGCCTTAGCCTTTGAATTGTGATGTTGGAAAGCATTCATAGAGGCTGGAGGAGAAAGCCTGGTAGAAAAGCAGAACAGCTTCAAATGGTCACAGATCTTCGTAAAGGACCAACACAGAGGCAGCGGTGAATTAGGGACCCAGGGGTAGCTAATGGAGGATGTGGTTTGTCACTTTATTCCTTCTCTTTGTGAATCCCATGGAGGTAAAGCTATTCTTTCTGCAGGAAACCCCCAGGAGCTTCATTGACTTTGTCATCTCTTGTGTTGGATTTTCCAGTCCTGCCTGAGGTGTCCAGCAGGTAGAAATACTGTAATTGGGATTTGCTGCATTTGGTTCTGTGCCTGCACATATGCGTACGGAATACAGACAGTGGTGGAGGATTCATAATTATTTCTCTATCTTTGTACCTAGTGGGGCATAGTTATATGTTGATTCGCTGTAGTCAAGATGAGCAGACTAATTAGGACGTTTCATCATGAACACTGAATTATGGCATTAGGCAGACATTTGTCTGGTGTGTGACCAATTGTGAATAAATAGGATAGGACGTTGTGCAGAGAAAGGCACGTGGCCGAGGTAGCAGGCTGGAAAGGCACGAAATGGCTTTGGCTGACTCGGCAGGGCTGCTCCATCCCTGGAGCCTCCCCGAGTGCTGCAGTCATGTTGATTGGGGTTATGTCTGCACTGGGAGTTACGACACATTAGTACCGATGGTGTCTCCATCTGACACAATAAAGCTCTGGCTGGGCTCTCTCAGGCTCACGTGGAACTGCCGCACGGGTTGCGCTGTGGTTATGTTCTGAGCCCTGAAAAAAATTTAAGTCTGCAGTATTTTAAATGAGTGAAATGAGAGAAATATGCCCACCGGGTTGGTTTTTCGGTTTGTTATTTTTTAAAAAGAAGATGTTTTGATGGGTGGGATTTGAAATCTTCCATACTAAAAGGAATGTTTTCAAATGCAACTTGTTTTGACAAGTGTGCTTTTAGCTGAAGAGCAAGCCATCTCCTGTTGAACTGATATTTCAGAATGAAATATCCTTTGCTTTTCAGCTGATAAAACCCCACAACCCAAGCAGTCCTCCCTCCTCCCCTCCCTCCTTCCAGCCTTCAGAGTCAATGACTTTGACATCCCAAGTGGTTTCATCTTAAAGACCCTCAGGTGGTCGCCCTCCTCTGAGATGACATGTACCATCCTTTTGAGACTCTGCTTCTCTCTGTGGATGGTGAAGGGAGACATTTAGACTCATTTAAATGAGGACAGCAAACTTGCAGACTCCCAGCTTGGGGCAGATTTGATACTACTTCAATAGGTACAGTCTGCAGAGAAGAGCAGAAACATAATCACACTGTGCCTGTGCTTAATTCTGATTTTCAGAGCCAATTAAGAATGTATTCAGTTGACCATTGCAAGGTACAAACATGTCATGAACATATGGCTTCTCTTGATTTCCACTTGACTCTCCTTAAATGTTGAGTCTTGCTTAAATCTTCAACACTTGCAAAGTGCACTGCGGTCAGTGGTGGGAAGATGCTGTAGAAACCTGTGACAATGTTAGCCTGAGAAATGCCAAGCTAACAGTACTTGGAAATCAGCTGCTTCATATGCACGTTGCCTTTCAGGGTATCGGTTTTATTTATTTATTACATCTAGACTGCATTAACCTTGTGCTGGCTCTATCACGCTGGCTGACATAAGACGGATGGTGCCAGTGGCCTGGCATAACGGCTGGCATGCAAAGTGCCTTTGCACGGCACCCGCTGCCCCCAAAGGGGGGATCGCCTTTGCTCAATAAAAGCACGTTTAGCAGCACTGCCTGCCTCGTTGGCTGGAGAAGCCCATGGCCCTGATTTTATGTGATGAGCTTGCCTTGGCAAGAAAACAGGTGGAATATCAGGAAAGCTTTGCAGAATGACAAAAATGGGGCAGATGTTTCTATTTTGCTGCTTTTTGGAGCTCTGCTGGGGTGCTGGTTGGGATTGCCAGCGTGGGGGCTGCTGCAAGGAGATTTCCTCCAGTGGTAAAAGCACCTTGCTTCCACCAGTCCCTCAGACAGAGTTGACACTACAGATCTAGGATGCTTTCAAGGAGGAGATTGATCCTATCTTTAGACCCTCAGAAGACCTTCATTTGATTTTCTTGTGTGCCACCTTGTCACAGTACTTGGGGCGTGACGCTAAGCTAGTCAAGAGCTCAGCTGCTGCAGTAATAGGTGCCTGGATAGGAGCAGGGCTCTTCAGTACCTTCTCAAATATGGGCCTAAAAAGCCTGGGTCTGAGCTCTAGTGCAGAATTAAATTGGGGATAACAACACTTGTCTTCTGCAGTAAGGTGCTATGAGGATAAAGGCAGCAGACCGCCCAAGGTATGCTTTGATATTCTGTGTTGTAAGGAAGAAGATGTAAGCTAAACACCAAGTTATAAGATTTTGCATAGGCTTTCATTTCAGATATCAGATCTAGAAGCCAAGAGAACTCCAGAGCAGGTATTGACATGATGGGCTGTTCTCACCCATTGCAGCAGTGGGTGCCACTGCTGCCTCAGAATTTCACATTTTCTGGTTAAAGTGGGAACACGAACCCCTGTAGACAGACCCTGCTTTAGACACGAATTTGCAGCAAGCTAGATGAATGTCAAGGGGCGTGTTGTGAGCTGGTCAAAAGCTCATGTGCTGAACTCCCAGCACGCTCAGAAAACTTTTGCTTAATGGAGACTGACCTAAGCATAACACGGTCTTTCCCCATGCCCATGCCTCAGGTGACGCTCCAGTTTCAGGGACGTTTGCTCTGTTCTTTACAATTTCAGGCTTGCTTTGAATTTTGCCTTTGGTGGGTTTTTTTTGGGTTGGTTCCTGTATGTTTTAGTGTTAGGCTGTTGTTGCCTTCTTCTCCAGCTGTGTGGCAAAGACACTATCTGTCGCTCGGTGACTTTGGAGCAGTGCAGTGAGCCTGAGACTTCAGTTCTATAAATTCCTGTTTAACGGGGAGTTTCTTTGACTTTTGGCTCAGAATTAATAATGCTTATTTACTTCCTTACACAGGGAAAACGCCTGATAACCTCAGAGGGAGTCGTATGCAAATTCTGTAGCTCCAGGAACAAGTATTACGCCTCTTTTAGCTCTGCATGCAATCAAGCCTGTGCAACTCTTTCTGCGCTCTGTTGTGACAGTCACCGTGGTCTTGTTTCTATTTTGAGCCTCAACTGATTGAACTCTTGTTTGCTGGGTTTTGGCTCTGCTGCTCCATGCTACCTGAAGAGGAACTAGGGGAGCAAACAGCTTTCCTGAGCTATTGTTACTGCCTGGGGCAGATCTGAGCAGCTTGGCCGCCCCACACAGGCATGAGCAGCAGTCCTGAGGGCTGGCCAAGGGGACAAGGGCAAGATGGGGAGTCTGGCATCTGCCTTTTGCTGGGGGGATGAGGCTGGTCTGGCTTGGCAGGGACTCAAGAGCAGGAAAATTCTCATCAGCATCTCCAGTGTCAAGAGGGAGGGAGGCGGCTTGTCATCGCCCCAGGAAAAGGGTTGTAAATTGTTTTTTCTGCTCCTCTTGCTGAAGACTATCTCCGTCCAAATCTTTTGTGACCTTTTCCCATGGGAGTTTTGCATAGAAATAGGAAATAGAAATAATGAAAGGAGGAAAAGTGATTATGTGGAGCTTGTGGAGAATTATTATTGCAGCTGTTTTAGTTGGAGCGTTAGATCACAGCCCTTAGAGGAAAGGGAAGAGCCTTTGGTTGCTCCTCATTTACCATCTGGGTCTGAATGCCTTTCTGCTTTGTCCTGAGTTATATTTGTGCCCTCCGGTAATTCTGGGGCACCTGTACCCCTTTCAGGTCCCCAGAGAAATGTGCACTTGTCTCAGGCCAGGTTAGGTGCTCTGCTGGCAACTGCCTGAATTCAGAGCAGCATGTGCTTCGCTGGAAGTGCAATTTTTGTCTTACTGGAGTCACAAGTTTGTCGCCATGTCGCTGAGGTGAAGCACAGGGTGAAGCACTCTGGGTGCTATGAATGAGCAGTTGCATTGCCCTGTTATGGTTTTCCCTCTCAATGTCTGTCAGAATATTTTCTATCCAGCTCTACAGACCCTTAGGAGCTCAGACACTTGTTTCCTTGCTATTGGCAATCCCTTGTCAGGCTGATCTGAATCCTGGTAGAGGTAATTTGAGTCAGATTTGTGTATGTGCATATTTCTTGGGGTGCCACAGAGGCTGCAGGAGAAAGCATGAGGCTGGAGTAGCACAGGATGAGGAGAATAGATTTGTAATTGACAGAAAGAAACAGATGGCGTTGGTTGTAATGCCTATGTTTATATTTAACGTTAAAGGCTCCTCCTGGAGCACCAGCCCTTCAGTGATATGTAACACAACTTAAAAGCATCTGGGGACAGAAGGGATAAGGGAAATAGGTTTGTCAGATCCCAGCAGGAAATCCAGCCATGGACTTTGCTGTGGAGTTTCAGTGGGTGATAGCAAGCAAAGAAAACAGAAGTTAGCTATAACCCTCCTTCGGAGCACTGTGGTCAGGAACCATGATGGGACCCTGGACTGGAGCTGCGGTGGTACCCAGTGCCCCAGCTGCAGTGAGACATTGCATTGTGAAAGGAGTGCTTTCTCAGAACACTTTTTTATTGCAAGGTAGGGAAAGACATCAAGGTCCTGCTCTGTTGTCCTTACCATTCATGTCTTGGTGAGGTCAATCCCATCCTGACTAGCTCCTCATATAGTCTCCTCATGCTGCTCCATGGTGGGATTTACTGGCGTGCTTGGAATTGCTGGATGATTTGTTCTGTGAATGCAATTAGTCACCACCAGCGCACAGGTGGAAGATGAAAGTTAATTGTGTGGCACCTAATTATCTGTCATTGCTGGAAGGGTTCTAAAACAGAGGAAAAAAGTTGCAGTTCTGGCTGCATGACTGGGGCTCTCATGGAGCAGCAGTGAGAGATGCCAGATTTCTCCCAAGACCTATGTGTTATCTTTAACGACCTTTTGTCTTTCTGTTAAAAGATAAACAAGAAGCTTGAGTCTCTGAGAGTATAAATTAGCATAGCTCTGCTGCAGGCAGTGGAGCTGTACCAAATTTTATCAGCTGAGGAGGGATGGAGCCTATGGGATAAATGATGACAGAATTATCCTTGTGTGAGTATTTTTTTGTGTGTGTATGAAAATGCACATGCAGGCGCGTTATGTGCCCACACGCTAGTTAAAGGTGACTGCTTTTTTTATTTGTATTTAGTGCACCTTGGAGGCCCTACCTAGACAACAGTCACAAACGAAATATCATCAGATCGTTAACATGTCCCCGACTTGTTAACAAAATAATCGCATGATTTGTAGTAAAGAAAGCCAATTGAAAGACTCGCTGAGTAATATTCCTTCCAGTCCCCTGACACGTGCATATATTAGAAATCCATGTGATGCAAAGGACAGGACAAAAATGATCGATAGCAGGTTTCAGTGCTCTTTATTACAACGAATAAATTGATCATGTCTAGCAGATTTTCCTCCCAGCGGAGGCTCTGGGTATTGAGCATGTCTCGCTCATTTCTCTTTTATCCTTATTTTGGAAGCGTGCCAGACAGTTTCATGCCATCATTTAAATTTATTTGTGACCTGAGGAAGTTGTGTCACCCTTGAGACAGTTAACTTCCAGCTAGAAAGTTTGGTGACATTCTAGAGTTACGTGGAGGGATATTACAAAAAGTTTTCTGATGGCAAGGTGTTGCTCCTCAATCCAGTCCTGCATCAGCAGCTCCCACCTGAGAGCTGTGCTGAAATGCTTCTCCTGATCCTTGAACTACTCTTATTTAACTGGCATCCTATTCTAAACCCAATGAACTCCAAAGGTGTTAACCAGCACTTTTTTCATAGTCCTGGGCAGCAGAGCCCAAAAGTAAGTGGTTGCGGGGAGTATCCCTTCAGCCTAGAGAGGGGACTTCTTGTATCAGATGATGGCAGGAACATGTTCGTGGGGAAACAGAATGGGAAACTTCTGCTGCTTTCTGTGCCATGCTATTTGACAGCTTATGCCCTCTTTTGTGGTGGCTCTCGTATGTGGAATGACCTGTCAGAGACACAGCAACGGGTTATTAACCTGCTGTTTTCACAAGCTCTGTCCTGACAGAAGTGTCCTCTTTGAGGCTTGTGTAACTGGCCTGTTACTGAGTCTTAAATGTAAAGAAGGTAAGTGGTCCAAGCCCTTCATTCTTCTGTATTATGCAGACAGTGGGCAAAATGCTGTGGAATTACGTGAACTAATTTAGGTCTGTTTTGTGGTTTTGCCCTTTGCCTGTAGAGTAATAACTATTATCTGTTGAAGGAATTGGCTTCTGGATTCCCACTCCTGACTTGTCGCATAATTTGACATTAGGTAGGACACTCAAAGATGGTCTGGCTCCTAAAATAATCTGCAAAGTGTGTGATCTCCAGGTGTGCAAAATGAGATTATACTCATAGGGCAGGTGAGTGAAGGCTTCTTTGAGACTCCACAGCAAGCCAGCAGTTGACCAAGGAGGAGGACTTATGCCTCTGGACCATACTAACCCACCCATGCATTAGAAAAGAACCTAATCCTCCTGTTTGCTGAAGGTTTTAAGATCTCCTGCCATTTTTACAAGGTACCATTTACTAGTTCCATCTTATGTGCTTTATCTGAGATGTGTCTACAGCCCTCAGTCCCGCACCTCTGAATTACCCAAGTCCAGCTATGGGGGGAGGGCAATGAAATGGGGCAGGAGGGTTTAACTCCAACTTTCTCCTTTAGGAAAGATATATTTTAGGGCTTAAGATACCATGCAAGCATGTAGTGTCATGTCTGAATTTCTTGCTGATGACTTTCCTGCAAGCTGCTTTACGTAAAGCAGGGGGAGAAGGTATTGAAACAGGAATCAGTGTTTTATGAAAGATGAAGTTAAAACACAAAGTTTATTCTGTAACTCTATTTTTTATGGCCTGATTTGCATTAAGAAGTCTCTCTTTGATGAAGATTTGTAAGGTTTTGTTGCTATGATCCAGAATATGCATTTGGAAATTCTGTTGAGTGGCTGTGGAGATGTGTATCCCTAGAGACTGTTTTAATTTCCATATTCATTAAACGGATTTGTGGTGCCTGAGAGAGACCAAAATCCTTGAATAACACAGCTGTGAAAGGTGGGAGAGGAGACATCAGGATCAAGGCATACTTTCACCATCAGTTTAACCCAGTCTAAGTCCATGTGGCCATTAGGCTAGTCCTGTTCTCTGCTTTTCTTCCCCTCTCCATCTTTCTGCCTCAGCCACCCATTGCCACTTTCTCTGTGTCCACAGCAGTGCTCACAGTGCCTGCGATGAACTGGGTCAAGGAGCTGTTCTGGCTGGAAACTAGTGGGAAAAAAAGGACTTTATGATGGACCAGGTTCTTTTAAACTGTAGCACCGGCACAAGGGAAGAGGAAAAACATGGGTTGGAACAGGCAAGCTGCCCAATATCCCATATTATCTTATTAAGCCATCACTGGAGTTGCCTCCACACATATAGTTTGTCTGGCCAAAACCAGTATTTTCAAGGGCCATTTTGCACCATCCGGTAGAATTCTGTATTTGGTATCTCCACCCATGAAATTCAACGGGATGATCTGAAAAGGCAGAAAAGGTCTTTTCTTTCTCTGGAGTGTTACTTGCAAGGATTGCAATGCCCATCGCCTGTTACTTAAGGCTTAGGGTGATGAGTACATGAGCTGGTTGACTGTGGCTCATCCTGTTGTCCTTTGAAGTCAATGTATACCTTTTATTGACTTAGCTCCGCAACAGATGAGACCTGAGATGAAAGAGCCACTGTTGTACTAAAGCTTACTTGTCCAGTAGGTTAGAAAAATAAATAATCCCAGACACTTTCAAAGATGGCTGGGGTAGGGCTGCACATAGCTTGTTTGTGAAGTTTTATTTAAAAGAAAAATAGTTTTCTCACAGTCAGAGGGCTGTCGGCTGACCTGACCTTTTCAGGCTGAAAATGGCCATTGGAAGGATGAATACGATAATAATAATAAAAGCTCTCCTAGTCATTACTGGACTGCTGCTGAAAGGGACTTGGCAAAGGCTGAAGAAATGTCAGAGTGAGAAAGTGCACCGTCTGCTGAAAGATGATTGTGTCTGGCCCTGCTGGGTGCCCGGTGAGGCTGGTGAAATCTCCACTGATTTCAGCCAGAGGGAAGGTGGCTGAAAGCCAAGAGAAGACGCTGCTCAGAGCACAGCCCTGAAATTTCATGCAGGTGATGTGTTACATGGGAATGCACTGTCCGTAACAAACCATAGAGTAAATGTATGGTAGATGTATAGCATAGTAAAATGCAGTTTCTTGGAAGCACATAGTCATACTTTAGTGCCAGCCACACTCTCTGAATACTGTTTATATGTCACAATGGTGCCTTTTGGGCTGTGCTTTTCAACAAATAAACCCTTCATCCCCAGGTATTTCTTCTAGCTGTTGTGCTCAGCTTCCTTGATGATGGTAACTGCTTCATTAGATGCTTGATGAATGGTCTGTGCACATTAACATCATTTTATCTAGCTGATAACTATGAGCTTTACCATGCAAAGCTATGTAACATTCATCATGGGGGGGTTTCTAACAGTTTAGGCAAACTTCTGTCAGGAATGGTTTAGGTATGAGGGGCAGGAAGATGGATTAAATGGCTTCTGAAGTGTCCTTCTAGCCCTGCTATCTCTTACTTTTAAACTCTGCCATAGTAATAATGTGTTATTTCTATGACAAGCATCTCGGGGAGGCTCAGCTGAGAGGTGGGTGCCGCTTGGACTAGGAGTAGTTCAGAGGCTGCACCCATGTGTTCAAAATGCGAATGGCAGCCCAGCACGTCCCAGCTGGGTGAAGAGGTGCAATGGGCAGAACTTGTCCCACCTAACTTCACGTGCTTGTGTGGAAACGTCTGTGTGTACAAGCTAGGCTAGCTAGCTCCTCCAGCTCTGGAGGAAGAAATGAATACAATTCATGTGCCCTGCTCTGAACATCTGAGGTGTGCTGGAAGCACCTCCTCTCCCTGCTGACCACATTCCCGTGCTGCAGGATGTTGACCAAGGGCAAAAGAAGTCCTTTGACCTGGTCAGTATGAGACCTCAATGCCTTTCACATTTCCACGGGATATGATACTCGTCTGAACACTTTTCCATCAGCTGGTCGTGTCTAAACATTGATAAGGCTTGTTGCCTTAAAAGGTTATATAAAAACTTACCTAACCTGTTATTTATTCTGATTCCTCGCAAATATTGGTGATATATTTTTGCTGAATTTTGGCTTGCATTCAGTAAACCTTTTCAGTTCATCTTTAATTTACAGATGGTTTTGGCAGTGTTTCAACCTCAGTTTCTGGTGATTGAAACCTAGTGCTTGAATTAGGCTCGAGATGCAAATAGCCTGATTTTCAGCAAGTCTAAATATATGCAGCTGCCTTTTGGAGTTCTAAGTAATGCAATTAGGCTGGGTTTCTCACTGCCAAGAAAGTTGCAAATGAATTAGGAGTCCAGAAAGAGAAATGTGACAGAATACATGAAAATGTCTTTAGGAATTTGGAGATTTAGGAATATGGATGGAAATAATTGAAAGCTTGGTTCAAGTCTGCAGCTGAAAAGCACTAATATAAGTAATTTCAAAGGAGATTAAAGAGGCATGTTGTTCACGTTCAGGAGCAGTGCAGAGCTGGGTGTTAGGTCCAAATGAGGGATGTGACAGAGCCCTGCTGATGGACGGCTCTGCTGCTCACCCATGGGCTGGGATGGTAGAAGTGCAGGGGGAAGCGGGGATATTTGCTGATGTCAGAGAGTACAATTAGAAATACCGAGTGCAGTAAAAGAGGAGGATGGGCTAGAATGCCTGAAACTAATAAGAAATTGGAACTTGGATCTCCTCCTTCAAAGCCTAAATTAGGAGAAGTGACTGATAGGCAGCACTTAAAGGCACTGGAGTAGTCTTAAGGTGTTGAGAGAGTAGTCCTTGAGTGGGCTAATGCTACAGAGGCCAGGCATGGGGGAACACAGCTGTGCAGAGAGGCTGCCATGTCTCTACGTTTGCCATCTTTGGGCTATCATGTCTTGGTGTACCAGGGTAGTGAAAATGTTGTCTCCTTTTCAGTGTGATTAGTCTGGGGGGATCACAAGGGTGCTCAGTGAGGTGGGACTCCCTTCTTATCTCCTTCTGTATTCATTCTTTCCTTAAAGAGTCTTTTATTTGTGTGTGGGTCTTCATGGTTTTGTTTGGGTGGTTTTTTTTTAACAAATACACAGCCAGTCCCTGCTGCACTTGTAAATATGGATAGCACATGGGTCTGTAAAGATTATGGATGCCCCTTTTAGCAAGCAATATCTTTTAATAGCATTGTGTGTAGCTAATCGGGTTAAGCAAAAGTATCAGTGGAACAAGCAATGCAAGTTCAGGGAAGGAGTAAGTGACAGACCTCTTGAGAGTTGTTGCTTAGTAATATTGTGGCAGGTAGGACAGGAGAATTTTTTCTTTTTGTCTTTGGCTCAGTGGTGTCTGTGTTTGGAAAACAAGAAGAGCAGAGCAAGCTGTTAAATTGCAAGAGACTCTTGCTATTGTATTTCATAACATATATGCTAAATGTTTATTGCTGCTGGGCTTCATCCATTGTTTTCTGCTCAGATCAAGTGTTCAGTGCATTTGGGAACTGTTTGTAAGGGCTTGTGCCCTCTCTGCCCTTCTATAAATTTCTAAAACTTCTAAAAGTTCTAGTTAAGTGGGAAGGGCTACAGGGTATCTCCCATCTAGGTGAAAGGAGGAAATGAAAAGGTTGGTGCAGAAAAACAGGAAAGACATTGAAGCAGGTGTTGCTTTTTGTCATGGGGAAAGCTCGGTTCTACAGGGGGTCATCTGGGAGAAAGCTCTCCAGTCAATGGCGACGAAACAGATGGTTCTAGAGTTTCAGAAATGCCCTGAAATAGGCATTTACTTTAAGACAAGAGAAGCTGTGGCGATTCCTGTGTCTGTCAGCTGTTGTAAAGGACCATGACATGACTAGCTCCGATGTAGAGGTCTGCACTGGAGACATCTAACATGATGTCCACTGGGTCTAGGGAGCTGGGCAAGGAAGAGTACTCAGTGCCACTTAAAGTCAGGCCAAGGATTGTATGAGAAGGGAAGTGGAGCTGGAGGACACACTGGTGGGGACATGCCTTGCTGAACTGTTGCTCAGCTGGCTCGTGGTGGATTGGGAGCTGGAGAAGGGTTGTAGGGCAGGAGGTACAGGTGCCCCCAGGGAGCCAGAAGATGTCTGCTGGAGTTTTGCACAGGACCTGTGAGAGTGTGGTAGGCACACAATATCGATCCTGTATCGATGCTTTTTGAACTTAGGACACCAGCCAATTCTGTCATTTTTTTCTCCCCCCAGCAGAGCTGTGACCAGTGCACCATCT
Organism: Falco rusticolus; assembly: GCF_015220075.1. Lineage (NCBI taxonomy): Eukaryota > Metazoa > Chordata > Aves > Falconiformes > Falconidae > Falco > Falco rusticolus. The sequence goes on along the minus strand of NC_051191.1, from coordinate 22,438,464 downwards.
CTTTGACATCATGTGGTGTCCTTGAAAAAGAACATATGCATGTCAGAGAGTTTCTTGTAGCAGCTTTGCATGGTAGTGGAGATGTGGTTTCACAAATTGTTCTCCAAGAACAAGAAAGCAAAATTCAACAGAGGATAAGACAAACACACTTGCCTATTTTTGGTGGATTTTTTCAAGTTACTATTAAACTTTCATTTAAAATGTAATGCTGAGGACTACACATTGATTCTGAGTGGCTTCTTGGAACAGCATCAATTTTCCATTTACAAAATCGCTTTTTTTTAAAGCTTAACCCTGTATGGGGTACTGTTCATTTTTTCCTGAGAGACACTTTCCTATGGAAACCTACTCTTTGGGACTGAAGTTCAAACCAGTTTTGCCAAAGCCTAGGATTTATGAGCAATAAAATAGGAAATGTAAGAGGAAATAAAGCTGAATTGGGGGAAGGACATGTTTAGAACATTAAGGCCAAGCCCAGAAAAGTACTAAACCAGAGCCAGAATTACAGTTAAAATTCAAACAGGCCCATGGCCAAATTTAAAGATGCTATATGTCTGGATGATAGTGGGGAAAAAACATTGAAAGCAAAAACAGTAATAGCTGGCAACGAATAACATCTGGCAATGGATTTGCCATGAAATTAATTTCAGAGAACTGCTGGGTGAAGAAACTTCTCCATCAAGGAGGAGGAGAAATCTCAACATAATGCAACAGCATTTTTCAGTGAGAGGCAAAGGTGTTGTAAGTGTCCCACAGTGCTGAGGAGGCTCCTTTGTCAGCCTTCTATATGTGGAAGTTCAAATTGGTGAGGCAGATTGGAAGTGCTGAGCTGGGTAAGCCAGTGTTAATGGGCAATGTCCAGTGCCTGCCTACATCATGTGTGCTCTGAAAGCATTGGTGCTGCATTCAAGGTGTGCTTCCAGCTCGTAGGAATGGACCTGAGCTACACTGGGTGCTGAGGGCAGTGTCACTGTGGCTGCTAAACCAGCTTGAGATGCTGGATCATTTAGCTGAACCAGAGCTCCATGCAGTTATGTTCACTCACTGTAAGTAGCTGAGCTGGTTAATTTAAAGCTGACCAGTGGTCCAACCAAAGTGTAAGCTGCGGTCATGCCTGTGGTGCAGCACAGATATATTCTAGTTATAAAAGAGGGATACAGCTGGGCCTTCAGTGGCTGTTTCTAGGTAAAACTGTAGTATAGAGGAAAAGAACTATAGAATAGTGTAGTGTAGTATAGTATACTATAGGAAAGCCAAGGGACAGCTTGAGCTAAACTTGGCTAGGGGCATGAAAAATAAAAAGGGTTTCTTCAGCTATATAAGACAACAAGGGAAGATGAAAGAAACTGTACCCCCACCCCAATGAGTGAAATTGTTCCTCTGGTAATTGACTGTAATGAAGACTGCAAATTGATTTCTGCCCTTGGGCACACATGCATAACTCAAAAAAACTCAGCCATGAGAACAGACATGGAAAAGGCTGAGTTACTCAACAACTTTTTGCTGTGGTCTTTACCAGCAAGTGCTCTAACCATGCTGCCCAATTCACAGAATCCAAAGGCAGGGACTGGGAAAATGAAGTGCTGCCCGTGGTAGGAGAAGATCAAGTTTGAGACCATCTAAGGGACCTGAAGTTGCACAAGTTCAAGGGACACAATAAGATGCATCTGCAGGTCTTGAGGGAACTAGCGGATGAAGCCATTATCCATCATATTTGAGAACTCATGGCAGTTTGCTGAAGTTCCCACTGACTGGAAAAGGGGAAGCATAACTGCTATTTTTAAAAAAGGAAAAAAAGGAAGACCCAGGGAACTACAGGCCAGTCATTCTCACCTCTGTGCCTGACAAGTTCATGGAGCAGATCCTCCTGGAAACTACGTTAAGGTACATGGAAAACAGCGAGGTGATTGGTGACAGCCAACATGGCTTCACTAAGGGCATATCATGCCTGACAAATTTGGTGACTTTCTACAATGGAGTTATAAGATTGGTAGATGAGGGAAGAGCAACTATTGTCATCTACCTGGACTTGTACAAAACATTTGACACTGTCCCACATGACATCCTTCTCTGTAATGGATTTGATGGATGTACCACTCAATGGATAAGGAATTGGCTGGAGGGTCACAGTCAAAGAATTGTGGTCAATGGCTCAATGTCCAGGTGGAGACCAGTGATGAGTGGTGTTGCTCAGGGGTCTGTATTAGGACCAGTATTGTTTAACATCTTTGCTGGGGACAGGGACGATGGGATCCTCAGCAAGTTTGTGGATGACACCAAGCTGCCTGGTATGGTTGATACTCTAGAGGGAAGGGGTGCCATCCAAAGGGACCTTGACAGCCTCTGTGAACCTCGTGAAGTTCAACAAGCCCGAGTGGAAGGTCCTACACCTGGATCAAGGTCATCCAAAATACGGATATAGGCTCGTCAATGAGTGGATTGAGAGCAGCTCTGTGGAGAAGGACTTGGAGGTACTGGTAGATGAAAAACTGAATATGAGCTGGCAATGTGCACTAGCAGCCCAGAAAGCCAATCCCATCCTGGGCTGCATCAAAAGGAGTGTGGCCAGCAGATCAAGAGAGGTGATTCTGCCCCTCTACTCAGCTCTGGTGAGAACCCACCTGCAGTACTGCCTCCAGCTCTGGGGCCTCCAGCATAAGAAAGACATGGACCTGCTCAAGTAGGTCCAAAGGAGGACCACAAGGATGCTCAGGGAGCTGGAGCACCTCTTCTATGAGGCTAGGCTGGGAGAGTTGGGGTGATTCAGCCTGGAGCAGAGAAGGCTCCAGGGAGACCTTGGAGCAACTCCCAGTACCTAAAGGGGCCGGCAAGAAAGCTGGGGAGGGACATTTCACAGGGGCCTGCAGTGACAGGACAAGGGGGAATGGCTTTAACCTGAAAGAGGGGAGATTTAGATTGGATACTGGGAAGAAATTCTTTACTGTGAGGGCGGTGAGGCGCTGGCAGAGGCTGCCCAGAGCAGCTGTGGGTGCCCCATCCCTGGGGGTGCTCAAGGCCAGGTTGCACGGGGCTGGGAGCAACCTGGTCTAGTGGAAGTGTCCCTGCCCATAGCAAGGGGGCTGGAACTAAATGGTCCTTAAGGTCCCTTCCAACCCAAACCATTCTATGAGCTGGCAGAGATTTTTTGAGTTATGCATGTGTGCCCAAGGACAGAAATCAATTTGCAGAGTCTTCATTACAGTCAATTACCAGAGGAACAACCAAGTCTGTGGACTGTTTTTCAGCAATAAAGTTGATTTGAAGGTCAGATAGAAAACAAAAAAAACCAAAACAAAACACCAAAACACCAACAAAAAAAATCCGCCAATTCCATAAAAGAACTGAGCACAATAGTGAAAAAAGTGATGGAAAGAGACTATGTAAGAACTCTAGTTCTGCTGTGTAACTTTCCCTGTGAGTCCTGGGACTCCTCTGTGGACATGGCTCGCTGCATACAGGGATGGGGTGGTCAGAGGGAAGAACAGCTCTCCAGAAACATCATCTGACTGGTTACAGCTGGAGAGATTTCCATGGAGGGATGAAACAGGAGAGATGGAGACCTGATTCTTCTTGAACTTGGAAAGAGCTTTTTCTTTATAATTTCAGTTACTGTCCTGAGTTTTGAATGTCTGGTGATAGCTGACAATCAGACGACCAGTAAAGGAGATGATTCTGCACTGCATGGTGTGTCCCTCACAGCTGCACCACTTCTGAGACCCCCTCTGGCTGCACGCTGGCTAGACATCCCTGGCTAGACATCCCTGAAGTGTGTTTTGATAGGGTAGCTGTGAAAGCAATCTGGATTGTTAACACCAAACTGCTCATTATAATTTTTTGACCTGATATGAAACAGAAAAGAGATCTGAACATGAGTCAGATTCAGAGCATTTCAATACCCTTTGCTTCACTCAAGTCTTGCATATTTAATTTAATAGATCATTTTTTTTCTTATGTGATGTGAACTATGAGATAGGTCTATTACAGATGTTTATGTATTCTGGTTGCCTTATAGGCAGATTTCATACTAAGATAATAAGGACTGGTTTTTTTCTGTTCCTTGAAGGCTGTATAATGAGATGGAAGGTGGAAAATGCATACTTTAACTGAGTATATTTGTAGAATTGAGTGTGGTGCATTGGATTTCATGTGTGGCTCTGGGTTTGATAGTATCTTCTTATGCCTTGGTTTATTTTTGAGACAAATAGTTTTCCTTTCCATTGTTCTGTTAGTTAGGTTTCTAAACCATAGGTTGAGCCACAAAGGCATTTATTGAACCCTGAAAACCTTAATTTCAGAGAAATCAGAATAGTTTTTGCATTCAGATGCAAAATAGCAAAGGTGTTAATGATATTTATTTCAAACTTTATTAATATCTGAATGTCTCTGGAGACCTGTGGTAACAGTAGGAGAAGTATTAAACTCAGTATTGTTTGTGTTTCTACAAGTAAATAAGGAGGATTGCAAGTTGTCTTCTTGTGAGTCAGTTGAATATTTGCATGGATTAGCTAATCTGTACCAGAGACAGCATGGACTGACTGTCATCCACCTGATTCCCCTTCTTCTCCATCATGTGGGATGTCGGCACTGCAAGGGGTCAGGTCATAGAAAGAGCAGGAAAAGATTGCCCCCAAAATAATCCTCATGTGCACAAAGTACCTCCTCCTAGGGGAGCATAGCTTGGGGACAGATGTCTGCAGTCACAGTGTCACAGATCTTTAAGAAGGCAGATATATGCTGCCTCGTGGGTGGGTTTTGCACCAGTGAGAGAGAGCTACACCAGCTAAGGAGCTCTTCTGGGTGTCTCTCAGGCTGTGGACGCGACCACTGCCTTCCTCCTCCTTGTTTCATGGCCTGTCCTGCCAGGAGAAGCCAGCTAAATTGAAAAGAACCAATGAAACTTTATGGATCCACTGCACCAGTTTGCCCTAAAGCTGCATAAATGTCAAGTCTGCAGCTAAAGCTCTGATCCCGTTTTCCCCAGTCCCATGATTTTGTGTGTTATTTTTATGGGCCATGCAGGGCCATGCAGTGTTGGAGGTGCGGTTCTGCTGAGAGAATAGAGAAGTCTTCATCCAAACCAAGCGGCTGATCTCCCTCTGTAGCCAGTGGAGAGAAAGAAGTGTTTTGAGCACTTGTGTTATCTCCTCATCCCTTCTGCAGTAGGTGTCAAAAATAGTTTTCCCTTTATTGACTGCAAAGGGAGCTGGAGGTGGCCTTGCCCATGTGGAGACGTCTCATGGAGCTTGCTTGTATGTGTAATTTTAATATAGGTCTGTTCCTTCTGAAGGAAGTTATACGCTAATTCTGCCAGCTTCACCCAAACTCCTGCTTGATACCAAGCTGGTTCAAGAACAAGGTGTTATTGAGGTCTATTTTAATAGTAAAATTTTGGGCTATGAATTTGGAAACAAAGCTACAAAGGCAAAACTAAAAATGCAACTAGATGTGACTCTAGATTGTATGTGGGATCTGATTCAACATTACTGGTAAGATAAATAGCTAATATTCTTTAACGTTAGGAAGTTTCTTACTACTTTTCACTTAGACTACTCATGGCTGATCTCAGCCACAGAGACCATGGGGCTGATGTCCCTTTGCACTGTCATTCTGCCTTGAGGTATTCCTCAGAGCCAACCCTGCATGCATTTTCAGAGGTATCCCGAGATTGGGTTTATCTCCCCTAATTTGTCTGGGCTTCCTCTGAAATCAGTGAAGAGGCACTCCCAGAAGGTGACTGTTCCCATCCATCTTAGACATCCGACCCAACAGGGGAGAGGTATGGCTTTCTCCTGCTCCATTGACCAATGAGGAAGCCTGGGTGGTTGCTGTAGATCAGATATCGTGACAGCCAGAAGTTTGGGATCTGTCCTACTCTGAGAGACTAGGAAAAAAATTCTAGTGGAATCTGTGTCCTGTCTCTCAAGTGCTTTTGCAAATCCCCCCTTCTGCCTTAACATTTGCGCTGCACAGCACCCGATGTGCTTTGTGCTTGCTCTGTGATGATACGCAGTGATCATCAAAGCTGTGAGAGTTCTGCACAGTATGTTCCACACCAGCTACTTCCTTTCTGGTTTAATTATAACTCAGTTTGCTAATCCCGGTCTTGATTAATGAGCTTAATATGCAAATGTTATGATGAAACTGAACCTCTTTGTAATTGCTTGCAGACAGATTACCACTTCGAGTACACAGAGTGCGACAGCAGTGGCTCCAGATGGAGGGTGGCTGTCCCAAATCCATCGGTGGAATGCTCTGGACTACCCGACCCGGTGAAAGGGAAGGAATGCAGTATGTTGGCACTTTTCATTTTACAGACCATTACTAGCTGTTTATGCTATTGACCCTGGCAGGGCTTCTTAGCTTTGTCACTGATGTGCTGAGTGTCCCTGCATTGGTCCTTCCCCTCCAGTCCTTCCTCATCTCTTGAAGTGGTGGAGCAGGAGTTGTCTTTGCAGCATAGTTGTACAGCTCAGTATCTCATACCCTTGTATGCTCATTTATGGACAAGGCACATCTGTTACAACACCCCTTGAAGAGATGTTGTTGCTTGTCCTGAGCTGCCATACTCTAAGTTCTGTGGCTCTCCAGTTCATTTGTAGCTGCACTGGCCAAAATGGTGACCAGGAGTAGCTAAATTATATTTGCATAGTGTCCACATTCTTATTACCTGCATTATTTAGCTATTTGTAAGCTGAATGCATAAGTAAAGACTTTTACATGTCTTATTTACCTGAGTTATTTTCATGGTGAAGATTTCACATGCTATTTATCTCTGAATTTATTTTTAACAGCTAAGAGTGTTCTCGTATCACTTGGTCCCGCGGGTTTTTTTGAAATGTTACATTTCTTTGCATCTGGGGACATATGCAAACTGCTACTCTACAAATAAGTTTGAACTGTTCCCTCATTGTTTTGTAGCTTCCGAGGCTGAATGCTCTTTCCCATCACACTTTCTTGCTCTAGCAATTCTCTCCAGGAAAGATCCTGGCAGTGCTTTACTTTCTCAGTAATTTGAATCGTGGGTATAAGTTATTGCATCTGACAAACAGGATGAACAACAGCAACGTGGTTTAGATTGGATATTAGGAAAATTTTTTTCACTGAAAGTGTGTAAAAGGCCTGGAACAGGCTGCCCCGGGAGGTGCGGATTCACCATCCCTGGAGGTGTTTAAAAAACAGGTAGATGTGGTTGGTGCTTAGGGACGTTACTTCAGTGGTAGACTTGGCAGTGCTGGGTTAACGGTTGGACTTGGTGATCTTCAAAGGTGTTTTCCAACCTAAATGATTCTATTGATTCTATGATTCTATGAACATGCTTTCAGTTCTACTGTAGGAGAGGTGAGATTTACTCACTTCTGACTCTCCTCCTGTAAATGTTTATCGTTTATTTCTTTATGACATATGTTCCAGTTTGAGGCACATGTTTTCTGTAGCAGCGTTGACCACGGAAGATTTCTGACTGCTTGCAAGCATCACTGGAGAAGTTGCCTGTGTCATTCCTGATATTCAGGTTTAGTTTCTGATGTTTTAAATGTGGAATCTCTGTATATCCTTAGGATGTATTTTTCAATTACAGAAACACAGGGCTGGGAAGTACCTCAGGTGATCTCATGTTTCATCCCCCAGCTCAGATAGCTATAGTAGCCATGACTTTGTCATTCATAGCTGATATTTGGCTGGATTGTTTTCAGGGACCTCTGGTGATGAAAAGCCCAGAAGCTTTTCAGATATTTGCTCAACTATTTTGTTCTTTTCATTTTCCCTCCTGCTACAGCTTTTTCTGCTGTTGAATCTCCCTTGTTATACTTCAAGCCTGTTGCTTTTTGCTGTCTCCACTATAAAGAGGCAGATGGTGTTACCCCTTCTGCTGCACAACCGCTTTTGGTGTACTGTGGACTGCATTGGCATAAATAATTTTTTCTGATATACAGCATTTCTTCTTTCATCTTGTGTTAAATGGTGTAAGGTCCATCAACCTTATACTCTCCTTGACTTTCTGCTACAGATTTTGACAAATGGTACACTTCTATCTGTATCTTCTCTTATTTGTGTGTCTTTTTGGTCTTAAATCAATTCCAATGAAAGTTCAACTGTTTTATAACAACAGATGGATCCCTGGCTTCTCCATATCTGGCCCCCTACTAGATGAGGGGAAAACTTTGGCCAGTAGATTGGCTGTGATATTATATACCAAAGTACAGGTTTCTGTTAAATACACTAGAAAACTCATCTTGGTAGATACCTCTTCTCCTTGTAGTGTTGCTGTAAAGTCCCATGGCAATTCAGCTGGTTTGAGAAGCAGTTGGATATTTGACTTTTTTTACTGAGCCCTTCAGATCTCATCTCTCTGGGCTCTTGGGAGCACAGTGGTGTTAATGGAGTTCTGTCTTTAGTAGTCTGTAGCAGATTGTCTGGTGTAGAGGAATGAAGCTGGGTTAATCAGCATTGATAATCTACAACTGTGGGTTTGCTTCAGGGGTGATGGGTTGGCCAATTTAGACAAGGTGCAGCTGTGGCTGGTTCTGTTAAGAGGCTGGGCAGTCAATGAAGAGAGTGCAGCCGAGGAAGAGAGAAGAAGCAGAAAGAAGAGAGAGAACATGTGCCCTGGATGAGGAGAGACTAGGAGAAGGCAGCAGAGGAACTGGCATGAAAAGTATGTTAGTATGAGATGGTAAAAAGACCTTGTTGCATCTGGCTAGTTTGGAGAGTGCTGTGACAATCTGGCTTCAGGAGATATCTGGCTGTATTCTGATGGCAGAAGTCATTTTAGGTTTCTCATCTCATAGTCTTTCACCTTTTGCTTTAAGAACAGCCAATCTTTCAGGCTGAAAACATGAATCTGTCAACAGCAGTCAATCACTGCAGGAATGTGTAATGAATACCCCCCACCCCCCCCCTTCGGCTTGGCTAATGTGGTAGTATTTACCACAATATATTTGAACCAGTGGAGGGTTTGGCTGACAGTCAATTCTTCAATGGGTGGGGCATACCAGGAGAGGCAACTCTGGAAAAGTGTGTGCCCTCAAGTCCTTTAGAGTTTGCACATGGTGGTCTGTTGTTGATGATGACTTGTATTGAAAATGATGACAGGTAGACACCCCCTCAGTGACTCGCCATATCATCTGAGCTGGTGGCTTCTCTCTCGCTTGACAACACACTAGCTGAACCAAGGATTGTCTTATACTAAAAGCACAGATTTCTGTAGCCTGAGGAGAATGAAAGGATCTGTATTTGGGGCCGCTACAACTCGTGTTCTCAGTGGATTGTGTACAGAGTGAGATTTGCACTGCAGGCTTGGCCAGGGGTTGCATGCGCATCTCACCAAGTCATTAATGACTCCTTGAAATGCCTGCCTTTTCTCATAGGCCTAGTGTTATTTTGTCTTGAGGCCTATCAAGAAATACTGTAACAATGCCATATCCTTTGACATTTTACTGGACATTCTGCAAATTAATTAGATCCTCCTACATCTTGTGGATCCTACCCCATGCGAGAACACATTGACACTGGGGCTCACCTTAATATTTGGTAGCATCCTGGGCTCCCTTAGGTATCTCTTTCAGTTCTTCAGCCTGAAGAGCCAAGGAACACAGCACAATTACCCCAGATAGGATGATTTCCAGCCTTGGAGATCTGTTATCTTCAGAAGTTTTGGTTGGTATCTACTAGTCCTTAGATACAGTGCAGTCAACTATGTCCTCTTAAAAAAAAGGGGTTGTGATTGTGTAGCAGGAAGAGTTCTTAGGGCTTTTTTTTAATCTCCTTGAGGTTGGCAGAACCCGTGGTTGTCCCTGGGGGTGGTTGGGACACAATGGATATGGAGGAATCTGGGTGAAAAAGTGAGTATTTTTGGGAATGTACCTGCCATGGCTGTTGACTTCACGATGTACTGTTTGCAGTTGTTTTCATCTATGCAGATATGCCTGCCACTTGAGAATATCTGCTATTGATCTTTACTGCTCCCTGAAAACAGAAGCGACTTGCAGGCTGTCATTAATTTTGGATCCTGAGAATACTGCACCAGTCTCTCCGACTTCCAAATGCTCAGCAGTCATTCTCTTTAGATTGTGCCTGAACTAGGAATTTGAAAGATGGTATAACAATATGTTAAATGTCTCCAATCAGCTCTGTAAATATGTCTAGACTGTGGTCTCCAGTGGAGTGGAAAGACACTTGAGATTGCTAAAAATGTATTAGCTCAAGTGCTTCAAATATCTGGAACAATCTAACTGTGGTACCAGACCTTGGTTGGTGTCTCGAGATGTGCTTATTTTCAGGATGTGGTGTTTTACTGCTTTTCGTTTGAATGAACCCATTTAAAGTTAGGTTAGGTACCTCTGTGCTCTGCTGCATTTTGAAGTGCACGCCGACCTGCAAAGCACAGCTGACTGTGACCTGCTGAGAGTGACTGCCAGCATTCCCCAAAATGGCTGTAGTTTCCAAAACGTGTCTGGATTTAGCCCTTTTTTTGAGACTTCAAAAACTTAATCAGCAAAGTTTACCTGCAGAGAAGACAGAGTCCTCTAAGAAATAGTCATGGGATTCAGAGTAGAAAGGACTGTCATATTTTGACAGCTTTATGCCCTAGTTATTAGAAGAAAGATTTTTTTTTTTCCTTTATCTTGCCAGGAGCACAGGGTGGTGTGATGACCCACCTTCCTGTCCTGCTCCCCTCCCCATCTCTGTCATCCAGGTGGGAGGTAGGAAGAAGGAAGGAACCTCGCATGACAGGTGTTTGATGCTGGAGGAGGTCTGGCTATGCTGTGATGGCAGACAAGGGAAGGAAGGTGCAGGAACAGCTCTGCAGCACAGTAGCTCGCTTACAGTGCACTGGGACAACATACCCCTTTTATATTCCACTCCCCTAGTATATTCCACTCCCCTCTTTTTTTTTCTGATCTCCTTGCCTTGTGGGGCTGGCTGCAGCCATCACTGCTTTCAGACCCCACATCAGGGTGTCAGCCTGCATTTTGCCGTTCAGTGTGGTGTGGTACCTCAATGCCTGCCCCATGGGGCTGGGCTGCTCTGGACAGGCCATGGCACGGCCATGCCAGGTTGCTTGGCCACCTTGCTCAGGCTTGAGCTCGTTCAGAGCTGAGTCTTATTTTTGATGCCTCCACGTCACAGTTGCAAGGCATCCTGCAGAGAGATGCATTGAAAGTGCATCAAACGCCTTTGCTAGGAAAACTGCAATATTTATTACACTTAAAGCTACTTTGTGTGGCTCTCCTCTGCTTCCCATGTAAGATGTCCCCACCAGGCACCTTCTCTGTACTGTTTTGGAGGTGGGGTATGTCCATGGAGGCAAGGACTGTTGCACTGGTTGGTGGTGGACAGAGAACCTCCCTCAGCGAAATCCAGACCCCCGAATTGCTCCATTACTTCTTGACAGTGGGGAATGTGCTTAACTAATTTGGTCTCATTCATTTTTAATTACCACAGATCTCACTCTGATCTGCTCCTGAGTCATGATGGCATGAAGGAAATTTAGCTGATAAAGATCACTGCCATCAGGGCCCTTGCTTGGCTTTTGAAATGGAAAATATCTGTGGCAGTCAATGGGAGCTGTTTGCTTTTGGGGCTAAGCCCTTGCCTGCACCACCTTATGGTGGGCACCTCTGAAAATCCTTTGTTTTGGTGTGGGGGCTGGATGCTGTGACCTTCTTGGGCCCTGGCAGTAGGAGAAGGACTTGCCATCCTGCTCCCACTGACACACCGCCACAGTCTGTTTTGATGGCCACAGTCAGGCTTTTCTGCCAGCCTGACCATATTGCTGCACATTTTGCACTCAGATTAAAAGTCTGAATTTGGAACCTGCTTTCCTTCCAGGTCTCCTTTCCTTCCTCTCTTCTTCGTCTCCCTTCACTCAAATACAACCCAAATATCTGGTTCAGAGTGTGCCCTTGCTGTGCCCAGGTGCACTGATATGCTCCTCTCAGCAGTTTGAGACCAAAAAGGGCATAAAGGCTTCACATTTTGACCTCAAATTCTTTTTTTTTATATTAACTCTTATTCCACAGAATATGGGTTATATTTTTTTGCCATCCTATACAAGATTTGTTTGCAACATTATCTCATAAATATCTGTTAATTTTAGTGGTGTTTTGTGCATAATGAAGAAACTATAGTGAGAATAATAGAGCAATTTCAAAAGGAGTTGAATTTGCCATGTTCGAGGGGAAAAAGTCCTGCTAGGTTCACTGTTATAGTCAGCGTCCAAATGCCAGTTACAATTATAATCAGCAAGATTTCTTAAGAAAGGAAACACAGAAGATATTGATAATATGGGAGAACTTGATCGAGTATGGTGCCGTGGAGTTAGTAATGGCTCTGCTTAGCAAACTCCAGCTTTACCTGGTGCCACTGATGCGGGAGCAACTTCTTTGAGATCAGAAATGTGCTCGGGTTTTCAGGTGAGGCTTGTGAGCCTGTGCCAAACGGTAAGCATGTGGAAAGCTCCACTGACTTCAGAAAATAGACTGTCCTTAATTACAATGGACTTTACTGAGGCCTGAGAGCAAAATCTGTCCTGATTTATTGCTACTGAGTTGTGTCTGTTGAGTTTATTCTGGCTCCTGCGATCTACTCCTAGGATACCGCAGGAAGAGATATGGATCTTTCTGCTAATTGCAGTGCACTTTAGACACAATTAGGGCAAATGACCTTTTTCAGGCTTGTAGGTTTTGTAACACTTCAGACAATTCAAGTGATCTGCAGGAGTTTTAACTTTCCTGTTCTTAACAGAAAACTTAAATAAAAGGTTTGGGGTTTATGTTCTCTGGGTCTCTGGTAAGATTGAGTATCCCAAGCAGGTAAAAAGTGGGTCTGGCTCTAACTCCCTTGAGGTCAGTGGGCACCTGCAAATTTTATAACATATGGAGTATGCACGTACATATCTGTGCAGATGGATAATATAAAATGAATGTTACACGTCTGGCAAGGCCTGTGTGCTTGTATTACAGCATTGTGACATAAAATTTACATCTGTTCATTGTCAGCTAGATTTATATTCAGGCAAATTCTGTGCAGTCTTTGTGCTAAAAAATCGGTTATTCTGAAGTTTGTCTTAGAATTTTTAAATTTGGCTGGTGAAGACTTGAACATAGCAATAAGTTCCAGTAGTTTCTTTAATATTTACTGCACATGTGGTTGCGAATATACATACAAATGCTCCCATGAGGATTGTGCTTTTTTTTATTATACAGCACATTTATTTATGTTATCTCAAAATGGTTTGTTATGTAATCAAAAAAACTTTATTGTTGCCACAGCATCTTTGTCTTTGTATGTGAATGCATGGAAGAATTGGTTTTCATAGGGCTTAAATAAGTCCACAGTTGCGGCCTCTTGAAGCAAACATGTGAATCCTAACATCATCAGAGAGTTTTTTTTCCCTTTTGTATTTACATTCACATTTACATTTACAATTTATTTATTACATCCACTGAGGGTTATTTTCTGGTCTCATTAATGGGCTTTGCAATGATTGGGATTTCTTTGTTTCAACTGAGGAGAGGAAGTGTGGCGGCATCAGCGTAGCCCTGAGGACTAGGCATGTATGCATTGCCATTTTTTTTCGTGGCTTGAAAGCAGTGGATCTTGTCTTCATCAGACTTGATGTACTAATATTTTTTTCATTTTCATTGTCATCCAGACATTGCTTCTTTGGGTGTCTACCTTGGAAGAAACAATGAGGTCAAGCTGTTAATGGCTGCTGGTGTTTAACCGTGTCATTTAGATCTGACATACGCACATAGATATACTTACATAAGGTGACAGATGCTGTTGGGTATCCTGGGCTGTAGGAAAATACCATTTTGAGAGAGCCTTAAAAAAATTATTCAGAAGATCTCCCCTTTTGTTCCTTCATCCTTAAGACTGCTCACTTAAATGGTATATGCTGGTCTCCTCCTTCATTTTGACTGACACCTTCCCCTCTCCCTTCTCTTTTGAATATGGCTCCCATGAAGCTGCCTGTAAATGTTTAAGAATCACATATGGAAGGTTGCTCTCTCAAATGTAAGCACCCAAAAATTGGGCATGAAATCCAGGGAATCTCGGAATTTCTTGATATACTTTAGATTTGGCCCTTGGTCTGTCACGTATTACCTAGCAAATAAGAATGTCTGACAGAGAAAACCACAATATAACTCTGTCTCTGGAGTGACCGCTGACATGAACAGCAAGATATGCAAGAAGTAGATTTCAAAGTCATGATCTTTGCCAGTGCACTTTTGTGCCTATAGCGTGCAGGACTGGGCAGCTCATCTGTACCTGAGTCTCTTTCAAATCCCTAGGAAAAATTTTATGGTTTTTCTGAAAAGAAAAGAAAGGCTTATCCACTAGAGCACACTGGGGAGGGGACTAGCACACAGCAGTGGTGGCTGCTCTGAGGAACACTGTGAAGCTGAGGAATTAATGCAAGGCTGTCACATAGCAAAGGTGTTTAGGCAGTAGTGGTGTGCATGGCACACTTTGAGAGTCGCTACCAAGAGGCTGTGATTTAGCAAAACACTCAAGCAAATGTTTAATCCTATTCCTCCTAGAGCATCCCCGCTAATGCGTGTTCCTAACCCAAGTCAGGTAGGTGAGTGCTATTGATGGCATTAGGCTTCTCACTTAGACTGAGGCTCAAGGTTACATTTTGCCACGGCATTTCCATCTGGATGTTTTTGTAAAGTGTATTGTTATCCTGAGAGATACCCCAGTTTTACAAGTAATTTTTCCAGATTTTTTTCCTCTGTGCATTAGCAATACACTGTCCTTGCAGGAAAAGTCCTATTGTTGGCTCTTTGAAGCACAGATTCTTTTAGGTGAGTCAGTAAAAAAGCAGAAGAGTTTGCACTGAACCCATGGAGTTTAATTCCTGGAGAAGAGTTACCAGGAACTACATGTTGATGTATATATTGAGACTTCCAAAAGAAAAGTTCGCCTTAGTGGTTTTGGTGATTTCTTCAACCTATTTGTGCACATGATGTAATTAAATAAGTTAAACACAGCTTCCTCTGAGTTGCCAACTTCTCTTTCAACAGGAGAGCAGCTGGCAAGACCTTGAGATTTGCTATGGGTTGGTAGAGGGATGAAAGGCAAGCACTCTGTGTGTGTCTGTGTGCATGCGTGCGCACACAGAGGACATCGCAAATGGCACTAAAAGGCATTTGCACCATCACTTTGGTTGGTGAGCAACCAAAATAAGCCTGATGGAGTCAGTGGGGCCTGGAGAGGTACTCACTCACCCCGAGGTATGTGGCCTGCCATTTCCAGTGCTGAGCCACTAGGATGGCTGTTGTAACCCTTGCAGCAAATGTGGTTGATAACCTCTTGGTGATGACTGCCTTCCTCCACTCTATGCTACGCTTCCATGAATTTGTTGACTACTTCCTTTCCAAAACCACAACTTTCAGTGTCCAAATGATGAAGTAAAAAGTGATAATAAAACTGTTCTATGTGCCAGGCCAGCTAGGGAAAATGGTACTGTTCCTGTCAAAGAGGTGAACTGGAAAAAGCATTGCTCTGTTTTGTAATTTCTTGAGTAAAAGGGAAAATTACTTACTCTTAAGAAAAGGAAGGCTCTCTTCCTTGGAAGGTACTCTTCCCCAAGTTACATCAGCTTTCAGTGTGATCACATTTCGAGCCTAAACAGCCTTGACAGACTTTTTTTTCTTATAATTAAGATTCAGTCTGGATCCTGGTAACACATTGGGGTATAATGACTGAAGAAAGCTAACATCAATTACTCACAGTCTATTGGAGAAGCCTTGTATAAATTATTCACGGAAGACATTCTGAAGCTGGCTGAGATTATAGGAAACATTAATAATGAAGCAATGATTTCCTCTCATCCTTTGGCTTTCTTTTTTTCTTTTCATCCTGTATTTTGGTTGGTCCTTGGTTCTGTGTTGTGCGGACCCTGATGTCCCACGGTATCACTAAACAGATGTTTCTGTGTGCTTGTCCTTGGCCACATCTTCTCCTCCAGGTTTGTGGCATGTGTCTGCTGAACCCAGCAGCTGTTCACAGTGTGATGCTGCCAACCTTATATTTCCTTTCTGAGCCACAGTCAGCCCAGACTGCCTGCAGGAGACAGCAGCGTCTCACCTAAATCCCAGGCAGCGGGGCTTTGGATGAACAACATGGGAATGGAGGGGGGAGGGATGGAAAGCCTGTGTTTGAGACCATTTTTCCTGGGTATTTTCACTGTTTTGGGTAGAAGTGCTCCATAGCTACCCCCTTCTAATGTTGTAATCTGGCAAAATCCAGTCCTGTTTCTTTTCTTAAATTGTAAAGTGTTGAGAGCCAGGAGGACACATGAAAGTGCACGTGCTCAGTGGCAACAGAATAAACAGAAGAGCTGAAATAGTTTCAGGTACAGTAAGTAAGAAACGTCTGGAGAAAAATGTCTGCTGAAGAGAGTGATAGAGGTGGAAGTAGTGGGTCCAAGTGGTGTGGGGTGGGAAGCTAGCTGAGAGAAGCTGTAAGACTGAGTGGCCAGGGCTGCATAAAGGAGGAAAGCAGTTGAATATATTACAGGTTTAGTGCTGGAGGATGCAGGGCATTGAGGCAGCTTTGATTAATCTTCTGGTGAAATCACAATTATTTTGATCCCTCTCACAGCATGGCAGTATCTGGGAGATATTCAACATGAGAAAACTCTCTAGATGATGATTTCAGACCTTAGGAGGAGTAAAGTAGTCATATACTTGTGAGGATCTACTCTGTTAGTCCAGCAGTGTTTGTGATAAGCCTGTCCTGACCCCCAGCATCAGAAAGTTAAGCAACGTGAGATTGTTAGGGTCAGTTACTAGAAGAGAAATGTGCCAACTAACATTGGTCCCTGCCCACCAAATTCACTGGGAAGGCCACAGTTGTACTAAAAAGCTGTACTAAAAAGCAAAACATGACCCTGGACCCTTGCAGTCGAAGGTCAAATGAGGCAAGCTTGTTTATGGTCTGCTTTGCCCTCTGGCAAGGTGTTTCCATGTCTGCAAAGTGACTGTAAAGTGCTATCAGATCTGCAAAGTGATCTACTGCAAGCACTCCTTGGAAGTGGTTACAGCAGGCAGGGCTCCTCCAGGGAAGTAAGATACCATCACTCTCAACATACAGGGTTTAAGAGGAGGGGGCATTGATTAGATTGGCCAGTTTGACCTCAGGGGCCATTAAAATGCATCCAGTTAGGTTGATGCTGATTATTTGTCTTTGGCGTGAGCTTTTCTTCCGTATGTTGTCCAGTTATGGTGTGAAGCACTTGAGAGACCAAGGCTCCATCACACACTGTGACAAATTGTTCCAGCAATCAGTCATTCTTCCTATGAAAAAATGTGTTATTTCCAATTTGAATTTGTCTGGGTTCAGCTTCCAGAGGTAGTTCTTCTTATGCAGTTTCCTGTTTGATTAAAAAGTCCAGTGGGATCCTGCATTTTCTCCCCCTGGAGATGCTTATATATTAATGAAGTTGACTCTCAATGTTCTTTTGATAAACTAAGTAGACTAAACACTTCAGAACTCTCACTGCAAGACATTACCCCCAATTTTAAAAGCGTTTAAAGTCCTTTTGTTTTGCATTGACCTCTTAAAAATGCAGAATCACAACTATATTCAGTATTAGAATGATCTTCTTGCCCATAATACACGTTTCATCCTACACATCTCTGCCTCCACCTCTAAATATATTGACAGATCTCACTTGTGCCTTTTTTACATGTCTTGACAGTGGAAGCTCTTGGTGAATGGTGGGTCTGCTCCAACCTTCAGGCTTGCTACTCTCTGGGGTACATTTCAGCCCCTTTCCTCCCTGCTCAGTGATGGTTTCCCACCAACAGCCCTGTCTGAGATCTCTTACTCAGGCAGTTCTTATGTGCCTTGCTGGTACTGTATGGTACTACCTTCTTCATCAGAATGACATGCAAAACTAAGTGTATTAGAAACCCTAAGCCTATTACGTCCACTCAGTCACCTTTATCAAGTGACTTGTAATGCTTTTAAAGAATGAAATGAGGTCTGTTTGACAAGACTTATATACAATGGTTTCTGTGGGTATTAGTACTGTAGCTCTTCTTAATTTTTTATTAAGTGAATCCAGCATCAGCTTTCTTGCATGCATGTATGAATGTGTGTGGCTTCCTATGGCAGTGCCTATCTAACAGTACTTTATGGCATGTTTTGCGAGCAGGACTGGTCACCTGTACAAACCACAACATATTTTTTTTCTTCTGTATTCATTTTAAGAGAGCTATAGCTACAAATCACCAATAACTGCTTCACTGGAGCTACTGAAGGCATCAATGTATCTAGCACCGCAGTATGCTGTCCTATTCCTAACTGCCTCTGGAAATGTTCTCCCAGTTTTAAAAATGCCCACGATGAGGCAAGTCATGAAATCTTTTAATGCGTTTCACAATTTTTTTCACAGAAAGAAAAAAGTTCAAATTCAGTCTTCACAATGTGCACTGCTCTGTGTAACTCAGTGTGTGGCACCCAAACTGATATTTGAAAGGTGTAACAGGAAAGTTTGCAGTCAGAGAGGGAGAGGGAATAGCGGTGTCCAAACAGGCTCAATAGTGTCAAATCTGGAAAAGATTTTCAGAATTGCCTACGTGATTTAGCAGCCTTAGTTCTGTTTTCTGAAACAGGGTAGGCATATAAGGAGTTATTCAATAGAGATGTTTTCTCTGAAAATTAGGTATCAAATGCTTAAAGAAATGGGCTCTGGGGCTGGGGGGAGATGGTGTTTCCAAAGCCTACCTCTGTCAGCCAGGAGATTTAATTTTTCCCCTGGACTCCAAAGCAAGAGGGAGGGTTTAGTGGAGGGCAAATCAGAGCACACACCTAAAATTTATGATTTAGATTCCTGAAACTTCACATTCCACCTTAACCTCCTACGTGGTGATGCTGCCCTTCCCGATGACAGCACCTTGCATGTGTCACCCTCATAAACACAGCAGTGCTGCAATAATGTCAAGCGGTCACTGGTCAGCGCTGGGTCTGTGCTCAGCTACGTCTTAGTGAGATAGAGCAGACATGAGCAAGGCGTAACTCTAGTGCCCTGGGATGGTTCATTTGTCTGTGCCCCGTCCCCCGGCAAGCACCTCCTGGCCCATCGTGGCAGACATCTGCTCTGCAGGGTCCTCCGGGCATGGCCACAGCCTGCCCTCCGAGTGCTGGGATGGGCTTCTGAACTGATGCTACTTAGTTGAAAGAGGGTTTGGCCTGGCTTTTGGTGTCCCCCTGTGCTGGAAGAGCAAGTTGTGGTACACTAGGAGAGATCATCATCACTGTGCTCATAACGTGCTGTGTTTTCTCCCCATCCCCCTCCAGCCGCTCCTCACTGCCTGGAACGAGACCAAATGATGCATCTGTTCCAATGTCAAAAGTGGTGCATATTGCCACTAGCCGCATTCAGCCCCAAATTGAACCTGGCAAGCAGCTGGCATGCTCAGAGCTAGTTTGCTTGCAGTCGTATGTGTTTTGACGGGAAATGCTGCTGCCTTTGAAATATGATTCTTAAAAAAGGGAAAGAAGGTAATTCCCCACCTAAATAAGAGGAAGGGTCATCTCGCTCCTGGAAGGTGAGTGATGGATGGCAGTGTCCTGTGTGGCAGCTTGCCTTATCTCTTATACCCTTTTTTTTTTCTTTAAAATTCTCAGGCTGCAAGGAGTTAAAAGATATTATTTCAACTAAAGCAATAATCTCCATGCAGCCTCACTGCAATCGAAGAAGAGGCTCTGCTGCCTTCTGCATCTTCATTACAGCAGTGAATTGCTTGCAGTTACTGACTCCTTATTTGAAATTCACAAATCTGGAACATGTGGTTGAGCAGCACTTTCCATTTCTTGCTATTTAACTTCCTTAAAAAAAAAAAAAAGGTGAAACCATTAAAAGATTTGAATATGTCCTTACAGAGCTCATTTTTTTACTTCCCTTCCCGATGGCTTCTCTCTGCACCCTTGAAAAGAAAAAAATAAGGCAAGATTTAGTAATAATGCTAAAGCAATGAGACAGGACACCTCTACACATTTAAGGTGAAAAGCTGTACAAGGTGTGGTCTGAGTTCCAATGCACAGCAAGGTGCTGGCTACTTTTCTCTGGATCTCTGAGGAAAGCTGAGTGTCTGAGCCCAGCTGCTTGAGCATCCTATGGCTTGAGCTGAGGTTCCAGAGGCAGTCAGGTGGGATGTTAGTTGTACTGCTACATCATGTACCACTGCCTACAAAATCTCCTTGCCCCCACTGAGGGTGGATTTTTTACCTGTCTGTCAGTCTTTCACAGAAACCCATTACCACAGGATTTCCTTGTGTATGCCCACGCCATCACCTGTCCCTGTTAGGCTCCTGCCCGCTTTCCTTCTTAGTCCATCACCAGTGAGCGATGGGGTTAGAAAAGCAGATTTGTTGTCTTGAGGTCCACTGGTTCAAATTCAGAGAATGCTGATATGACCAAGAGGGAAAAATGACCCTTTGGCAGATCTTTCCATCAAAATGGACCTTTTATCTGCATTCCAGCGATGCCCATCAAGGACAATTACACAAAGAAATGTTGCGGGAGCTGGCACAGAAATGGGACCCTGAATTGTGGTTGTATTCAGGTGTCATGCAGCCATAACTTTATCAAAGTACTTACAATCAAGTTTTTCTGCAGTTAGATAAACACCAGAACACATATGGAACCGCATATGCTGGGACTTCAGCTGGCATCAGTGGTTTTGGGCCAGTGTCACTACTTTGGCTAGCAGTCTGGTCTCATTCTACAGTTTTTCAGACTAGGGAGCTTCCGTCTGTCAAAGCGAGTGTATGAGACATCTGTCACGGCACAACGTGGCATGCATGAAACAGGACAAAAGCCCCACCATTTCTTGTGTGCATTGCACTGAATCCTGCTTTGGCTAGACTGGCACAGTTAAGTAAAAATCTACAAGCAACACAGGAGATATTGTGTGCTGTCAGAAAGCGCTCATTTGTTTTCCACCAGGATGTTCAGTCTCAGGACATGGTGCAGCATGGGGCTGGGGGAAAGTGGGATGCTCTGCCACTCAAATGAGCATAGACATGGGGCTCCATGGACATACAGGGCTTCAGCTGCTGTCCAGGTTTCCCCTGTATAATGGGAATATTCTTCCCTTTAGCAGGTAGAGATGTGATCAGACTGGAGCAAGGGACATACAGTTACTTGGAGTAAATAATTTTGGAGACATCAGTAAAAAAACCCACTTTGTGACCATAGCTCCTGATATGTCCCCTAGTTACACATTTTTAGTGCTGTCTGTGCTGTACTGGCAACCAGTGCTTATTTTCTCAGCATGCTTAATATCAACCCAGTCAAAGATCCTCATTTGCTAGACATAGGCCCTTTGGTGATCTTTTCCAAGACCACTTGGTCTATCAGGCAAGATGTTCAAGGCTTTGTAGGCATCCATGTAGGGAGAAATGTGGAAAGATCCTTGGATTGGGTCTGCAACTCTCAGCCAAGGCTTGTAGTGTGCTGTTGTACACCCTTCTTAGCTACCATCCAGGTGGGTGAGATGAGTCTGCTCTGGCTCTCAAGTGCTGGTGATTTTAATTGAGTTCAAGGCGGGTGAGCAAGGGTAAGAAGGACTGTATTACAAGTCCTCATTTTTACAAATTGCTTTTGGACACAGTCTGTGGGTAGAGGTTTCATTTCTGAAATCTTGTTTTGCCAGCAGAGACAAACTGCAAATCAGGAGCCATCATCTGAGATTTGGTTTCAGTCCTGCCATGTCAGTGACAAAGCAGGCACTGGTGAACATCTCGATTCTGCAGTGCATGTTGGTAGTTCAGCTGTTGTATTCATGGGACTGGGGCATCCCTGTTTGGTTCCCTTTAGTGGCGGTTCACTCTAAACTAATTAAGAAGCAAAAAATTAATGGAAATTAATAGGGATTAAATTCTCTATTCATATGCTGGAAACAATTGCCTCCCCAGCTTTCTCCTGTGCCTCTGGTGAGTACCTGGAGATGAAGAACCAGGTGTGCAGCAAATGTGCAGAGGGGACCTATTCGCTGGGCAGCGGGATCAAGTTTGACGAGTGGGATGAGCTGCCGGCAGGATTCTCCAACGTAGCGACTTTCATGGACACAGCGGTTGGCTCGGCTGAGAATAAAGCCGACAGCTGTAACAAGTAAGAAGTTCTGTTTGCATTTGTGTTACGCAGCCATGGGCAAACCTGAGACAGCTCAGCAGCACAAAGCCAGAATGTCTGATCTAAGCTCTCTGGAAGGTAACCAGCCCTATCTGTGGCAAACAAGACGGGCTGCAAGTCAGATTTGTAGTCACCTCTTTGCTGCCATCATGGTCTCCTCGAGCTCATCAGCAGCTAGTGAGTCTAAGACCAGCCTGGAGCTGCTCTGATTTGTAGCTGGAAAGCTCCAGGGTCATGGTATGGTAAACGTGGCTAAAAGGTACTTTCACAGCCTATTTAGAGACCCATGGTAGTCATAGAAGGCTGTTACTAATGGAAAGTATATTGAACCTATGTATAATAAACCTTTCCTGCATGGGCTGGGTCCTACATTTATAGCACCTTTCCCATGCATGGTTTTAATGAAAAACATTATATTTGCATGAAAAATAAATGGGAATCCAGTAATAAAATCATAAATTCACTGCAGTTAGCTACTGTGGGAATCTGGGTTCTTTATTTAGTAACATGGTTTTGTATGGTAATGTAAGAAAAGTCTCCTCAGTGTCTGTGATCTCAGCTGAGGCTTCTTTTGTTTGTGTTCATCAGCTCTTCGTGGACGCCTCGAGGGAATTACATAGAGTCGAACAGGGACGATTGTACAGTTTCTCTCATCTATGCTGTGCACCTGAAGAAATCTGGTTCTGTCTTCTTCGAATACCAGTATATTGACAACAACATCTTCTTTGAATTTTTTGTAAGGCCTTTTGTATGGTGAATGCAACCTTATATTGGAGGAATTCCATCCAGATAAAGGCCATTAGAAAGAGCTTTTTTCCTCCCTTTACATTCCCTGTATGTCCATAGCTTGTTACTACTGAACAAGATAAAAAAAAATAATCCTATTCTCTTTCTGTCACTTATGCTGCCTTTTGGCATTTATTTCAGCTTCAAAACTCAGGCTAAACTGATCCTATCTACCATGCACTGGGATTTTTCCACTGGGGTCATGACTGTCCCTGTTAATCCAGCCTTTTACAAGACAACTGTTTGTGGTAGATGCTTCAGTTTGGGGGTGTTTGACTTGAGATGCCTTTGAAGGGACTTGACGTTGAAAAAGACTTCTTCCAAGGTAGGCATCCAGAACCTGAGGTGCTCCAAGGCATTAAAATGTGGAAACCCTAGCTTTAGTTTTAGGTCAATTTGGGTCATAACATGAATTAGATGACAATTCATAGCATGCATAGATGAAAAGAAAACCAGGAGAAGAATCAAAAGGGTGATCCCTAAAAAGAAAAAAAAAAAAACAAACCAGAAACAACAGTAACAGTTCTCCAAACAGACTTAGGAGTAAGCATTCAGATGACTTTCAGTAGGAATTAGGTTTTGAGGACACGTCTGCACTGCAAACTGGAGGGGCTGGGGATCATTAGTTCTGAAATGGGAGCAGCCTGGCTGGGGTTGCACCATGCTGTACCCAAACAATGTGATCAGCAGTGACCCAAATGGGAAAGGCAACCCTCCTCTGCCCACGTGGATGGACTGGTTGGCTCCAGGGAGCTGGAGTGCTCCCAGCAGCAGGCTCTGCAGTGTGGTATAAATGCCCCACATCACTGAGATGCTTTGGAAGGTTCCACCAACACCTGCATAGCTTTCCTTTTCATGCTGTACCTGCCATTTGGGACAGAAAAAAAACGTAATGGGAGGGCAGCTCAGAGCGGGAGATGACTGGAAATTTTCAGTTTCCTCTGTTACTGCCTCTGTATCTGTCGGGTAAGCTCTGGTTTTCATCCAAAAAAACACAGCTTATGGTAGCTCACAGGAGTGAGAAGCCCTAGCTGGTGTTGATTAATGTTTCTTGAAGCTTGGGGAAAAGTGCAGAGTATCCTTACCCTTAGTAGAGATGGGAAAGGAAAACAAAAATAACCTGTTGGAGGCATCCTCTTGCTTCTACATCAATGCAATAATTTGCTATTGCATACTTTGATAAACAGACACTGCAGGCAATAGTATTTAGCTGTTACAGTTTTATTTTAGACTGTCTTGCCTTCTTCATGTGGAGAAAGCAAATACACTTTCTGCTGTCAGAAGAGTGTACCAGGGTTATGAATCCTTGTTCCAGTGGCTTGAATGACTGACTGATCTGCTCCTGCAAGGAAGCAAAATATATTGTTCCTCTGAGCACTGGCTTTGAAAATGGCTTTTTGATTATTACTTTTATCCATATTCCATTCGTTCACCTCCTTAAATTTATCATTCCCTGCTCAAGAAGCAGTGAGTTGTGCAGTCCTTTATTGAAATGCCCATGTAAATAATGCCTAGTCAGCCTCAGTATTTCAGGGAAGCCATATTTAACATGCCTCTAAAAGTCTGAATTTTTCCTCCAGCTTGTCTTTGTGCTTAGATATATTTAACAGTGACACTTTATCTCTGGACAGTGGCATTTCAGTGGCAGTGGTTTGCAGGTTACTGGGAAATGGTGAAGTTTTTGGGTTCTCCAGGCACAAGTGGCTACACTGCTGATCTGAGGGTAAGCGAGTTGTCCTCGAATGTGGGAAGCAAGTGTAGATGCTTCCTGTTAGATACCCAGTGCTTCTACATCCTTCCTTTCCCAGGCTCTTTTTTTATATTGAAGCCCTTTTTACACCTTGTGAGAAGAGACTATATATTCTTACCTCCTTTTTGCAGGTGGGAACCAAAGACAAAGATGCTGTAGATCAGATTGTGCAAGATAATTAGGGATCTACCTTCTACTTAGGTGCTTCTCTCACCCATTTTCCTCAGTGCTGTTGATCTAGGTGGGAATTAAGTGCTCAGATGCTTCAGAGGATGTGGGGTTATGCAACTGGTTTCAGACTTGTGGAGCAACTTTGAGGAGGTTGCTTGACCCTGGGTCTTCTGAAAGTGTGGAACTGCCCTTTCTCCCTGGTGGAATGAAAGCTGAATAATCGAGCTCATGCCTCAAAGGGACTTGATACTTTTTCTTCAGAGAAGACAGTTATGAGAAGAAAGAAGTGGACCACTGTGAGGCCATGCACCAAACCCTGCTGCAAGGAAAAGCAGCTGAGCTGTGCTGGACTTGGGCAAGGGACAATCACCCTCACACTTCTGCCAGGGCAGACTCTGTCTTGATACCGTTACTCTCAGCCCTATTGAGATCAGGTGGCAGGGAGCCAAAGACATAGCAGATATTGGCTGCAGTTTGTCATCTAGCTTTGGCCCATCCGCTCCTACCTCCCATCTGACTTAGAAGCCCATGGCCTCTGGGTTTTAGAGAATTGGGCCTTGGTGGGCTCAGCAGAAGGAGGAGGCAGCCAAGACAAGATGCTCAGCATCCAAGTCTGACCAGATAGAGAGAGGACAAGGCTGAGATCTCCTCCTGCTCTTTTTTTCCATCTGTGGGTCATTGGGGGCACTGTTAAGCTGCTAGTGGGTTTTGAAAGTTGGTGCGTTTTTGGTTTTTTTTTTGACACAAGTAATGTCCCTGACAGGGAGATGCATCTGGCTGCGGTCACTGATCTTGTGTTTTTATTAACAGATACAAAATGACCAGTGCAAAGAGATGGAGTCCACGGCAGACAAGTGGGTGAAGCTGACAGACAATGGGGAATGGGGCTCTCATTCCGTAAGTGAGCAAAAAATTCCTTCATGAAGCTTTTTTCCATTTTTAAATGTGTGTGATTTCCTCTGAGCAGACAGCAAACAAGGGCCAGATCCTGTTAATGCATTTGCAGGAGTGCAGCTTTCCTAGTACTGAGGGCAGATCCCAAGCAAATGATATAGATGCAAGACTTTGTATTGATTTCCCTGAGCTTTGAATCAAGTGCTTTATGAGGTTAAATAGATTTATGCAAATCCGCATGCCACAGTCACTCTGCATGATTGTAATTGAAATCTTCTGCAACAGTTGTTTACTTGTGAGAACGTTATTCCCAGTTGCTGAGCAGAGCAGCAGGAGCCATGTGTGTATGTGGAGGCAGGCAGGATGGGCATTTTATTCTCAAGTGCAGGCAGAAGGGCTGGACTGCACCCAGCTTGCGCTCTGTGGTGACTTACCCAGTTGAAAAGCAAGCTGGCAGCACCGGGGTGGTTCCTGCAGCACTGCCAGCTCCATGTTAGGAGCCACAGGCCTTTGGCTGGCCTGTGACCCAGCTGGCTGGGTTTGCTTGGTGCACAGACAACGTGTAGACCAACTCGTTAGCTCATGGTGACGCCTGGCTTCCACTATACAATCATACCCTAACTCCCAGAGCCATACCAGCAAAGGCCCAGCATAGGTGACATTATGCCAGAAGAAAAAGGCATTTTATGAGCACAGACAGCAGCCTGGTCTCTGTTTTCCATGGTCAGCTTGTCCTCCTGGAGGAGAAACTGTATTCCTGAGCCAGCTCTGGTTGGCAGTGACTGTTAGCTCAGGCACAAGTCACATCAGGAGGCAGGAGACCTGGGTGAGGATGGGTGAGTGGCACAGGCTGAGAGGTAGGTCCAAGGCCAGGGCATTGACGTGGGTGAGCTAAGAGATGTAGACAGTGTCTGTATGAGCGATGGTGCCACCACCTGAGCTCATCATCTGAGGTGTGCTATTGTCTCCACGGAGTATGAAGGTTGCTTGGATGCCTGGCTGAAATGCAGGCGCACGAGTAGGTGAGATGAGTGTTATGGCTCTTCCTCAAGGCTTTTGTCTGTACTACAAATCCTGTCCCGGTGGCTTCTCTGAGCCTGGTTTTCCAGTGTCTGCAGCCTCTGCTTCCAGCATGCTAGTCCTGCTGCACAAGAGCTGATGCTGCGTATCTCTGCACCACACAACATGATATTTAGTTCAATATGGTCCCAGTTCTGATGTTACCTGTGGTAAGCCAGCTGTGCTCTCCCCTCCTGGGTATTAGCTGTTTGGGGAGTGGGAGATACAATATGTTGTATTTCCACTTTGCTGAATTTTCAGACTCTATCCTGGGTGCACAAAAACTGTGGCCCTGCCAGGCCTGTCCAGCACTGCTGGAAATCTCAGTATCTTGCACCCTTATGCTGGTAGAGTTTATCCCTCTTCTTGTGTGCAAATAGAGCACCTTCAGGCCAGTATCTCTATGTTGGCAGTAGGCATCTTGTACTGGGCTAGCAGGTAACAGTGCAGCTTTGCAGGCCAGGCAAGGTCTTGGGGAAACCTGCTGCTTTTAGTGGGAGGAGTGAAAACTGCAGTTACACAGGTGAGTTGAAGGCAGCAGGCACCAACACTGCCGCTGAAAGAAGTGGTCCTGCCTTCCTCCTGCCCCTTACCCCAGCCATGGGGCCACCACCCCACCACCCTCCTCGTGCCAGCACAGGGGTTGTGCAGCTGCTTGCTGAACCATGCCATGAAGTCAAGTAGGTCAAGGCAGTGGGAAACCAGGTTGATTTCTGCATCTCATTTGCTGTTTGGGGTCAGAAATGAGCAGGAGGGATGGGACTGCTGCTGGGGACACTCCTGGTTTGTGCCTGGCTTACTGATGGCGATGCTGTAGTGTTAGATACAGGCAGAGCCTGATTTTTAAAGCCTATAAATAAAACTGGTTTGTGAGCCTGGATTTTTGAACTCTGAGTCATGTTGGGTTTCTTTATAAAATTGTATCCCAAGGCTTTAAAAACAAACTGACTGTATCTGAACACAGAGCTAGAGACCAAAGAGTGGCAGGGGTAGCTGTATAAAGGCAGGAGCAGCTTTTCCCAGTTCTGCTTACAGCAAGGTGTTTTTCCATAAAACTGGGGTGTTGAGAAGCTTTTTTGAAAAGCACACTTTGGCACTCCTTGGAGATGTCTCCACAGCATCTGCCTAACTGTCTCCCCATTACTTTTTGCCTCACTAAGCAGCTTAAGAAAAGCCAGGATTGCTGCTAGGATGCAAGAAATCTGGGTAATGGAAGTAAGAAATGAAACAATTTCTTGGTGAGGGGATGTCTGCTAACTGTCATGCGTGTTGTTGCAGGTAACTCTGAAATCAGGTAGCAATATATTGTACTGGAGAACCACAGGGATTCTCATGGGGTCCAAAGTAGTAAAACCAGTTCTGGTGAAAAACATCACGATTGAAGGTAAGTGATATTTACCTTGCAGGTCTTATCTCACTCTTTCCTCACAGCGTTTGCCAAGTGCCATTTCTGCTGGTGTGCCTACAGCACCGAAGTGGCTTTTTTTAGCCTGCTTGTCCCTTGTTTCCTCTGACGTGTAGAAAGAGAACAGCAAAACTTCAGTCAGGGAAAGGCTGAAGACTAATTTAGCTGGTAAATGATGCCATCTACTGCAGAAGACTGGCCTAGCAGATAAAAGAGAGAAAAAGGAATAAACTGGTTTTCTTTAGTATACTATAGGAAGAGCGTGCTTTTGGCAAGCATCTCAGCAGCGATAAATAGATATATGTATCACAATAGTGACATTTCAATGACTATATAAATAATTAATCTGGGGTTGCTCTCTTGGTCCTGTTCTAAGTGTAATCAAACTTGTAGTGTCGTATAAGGTTCTTGCATGGGTCAGTCTTGCATTGAGGAGCAAAGATTAAAGACCTAAATTATGAGTCAGCAAAGCCAAAGTATCTAAAGTGGGTAGTGAAAGTCTGTGATTTTTAAGCTGTGTTATGCAGCTAGCTTAATTTCCCCCATAAGCAGGTAGGCAGTAGTTATGGGGCATACCTCTCTGTTTCAGTGCTTTACGTGTAATTTATCTTACAGGAGTTGCATATACATCTGAATGCTTTGCATGCAAGCCTGGTACCTTCAGTGACAAACCAGGTTCCTCTGGCTGCCAGGTGTGTCCAAGAAATACTTATTCTGAGAAAGGAGCAAAAAAGTGCACCAAGTGTAAAGAAGAAATGTATTATGCAGGTACATAAATCAAATGGGTTAAGCAAAACCAGGAGATGTAAGGTTATATGCTATTTCCATGTGCAGATGTGAGAACGGTTTTATCCAACAATGGAGTTTAGTCTGTAGTTGATATGCAAAGGGGAAATTAAGATGGGACTTCTCAAAAGCTGCAGGGGGCACATATTTGCATAATGGGCCACAGTCGATTTTGGCTAAGGTCATTTATACTCACATGGAGATCTTTATGACCTTGAAGGGATGAGTTCTTCTGGGTAGTAACAGTCAGGCTGTGCCCTCTCGTGGTAACTTGTGTTACCAGTTGGCGATAACCTGAACTGGCTTCATCACTGGCTTCAGGCTTGTCCTGTTTTGAGGAATCTCCTTCCCAAATACTCTCCTGGCCTGTCCCTGCTTCCTGTGTGTTTGGAAGATGTGGTGACCTAGTTGCAAACCGTAGTCCCCAAAGCCCTCTGCATTCCTAGGTGCAGTTATCTGGCGATCATCATGTAACACGGGCACATTCTTCATGCTCAAAATACCTTCAGTTTTCTTCCTTGCAGTTGTTTTATAAGAAAACTTTGAAAGAATCAGTTACTGACCATAGCGCCTGCTATCACAGATTATGGCAGATGGCTGAGGACTTGTGCTGGTGCTCATGATGGGAGGACTTGTGCTGGTACTCATGATGGGAATGGAAATTTTGCAAAAATATCCGGGGGCAGGAGAAATTGGGCCAATCTTATAAGAAAATTTCTAATGGGTTAGGGTGGTTTTGCTCCTTATCAAGTGAGAACATATTCCTGTGCTTGGCAAACTACACAAATTACTGCTGGAATGTGAAGGGTTGGGGTGAGGTTTTGGGTGACTCTGTGGTGATACTGAATCAATGAATTCAGTGTGATAGTACAAGCAGAACTGGTATTTTCCCTGTTCCCCTGCTTCAGTTCAGGAGAAGGTTCATGTAGACTCTGTTAAGAGTTTGTTTTTTCATTCTTGTTTTTAATTTTTCTGCTGACTCATTTTAATCTCCAGATTTTAAACTCATTACGGTTGTTTCCAGGGACCATTTGATAGTTTAACATCCTGTTCCTCACCCTTTCTTTTTAGATGAGGGATCCAGTGTGTGTATGGAGCGTCCTCCATGCACAAACAAAGACTTTTTCCAGATCCATACCCCATGTGATAAGGAAGGGAAAGTAAGTAGAAGGCATGATACTGTTTTTAAGCTCATTGAGCTTACTGTGTTCTTTTGATTTTCAAGTATTCTCTTTCCCAATCACTTTCCCAATTTTGCTTCCAGCTTTAAATCTCTCTGAGGCTTTGGGCTTGTCCTTTTAGTTGCCTTCCCTCCAGCATTTATCCATCCGTAAGAATCTGCCTGTTATTGGTCTCCTTAAGGAATCTGTCACTGTGAAATGCTAAGCTCCTTGCACTTGTGATTAGTCTGACTTGGTCTCTGGTGCTACTTCCATGCTCCTAAAACAACAGGACTGGAGCACAAGGTGAAGTACCATCCCAGAATAAACTCTACTGTTTAGTTGTTAGCCATCTTTCCTGGCATACTTTTGGCTTGTGACAACTCATCCTGTCCCAGCAGCACCCAGGCATGATTCAGGTGCTGCTGTGGCACAGGAGCAGAGGACATGACCATACCTATTTCAGGTGGAAGACTGTTTGCCTGCATAGATATGATGTGTGTCGTGTCCCTTAGTTTTAACATCAAAGAAGAGCCTACGGTCTGTTGAAATAATGGTATATACATAGCCTGGGAGTATTAATGTGCAGCAGCAGAGCTTAGCTGCTAATAATGCGCTTGCCTCATGGGATGCCTCAAAACACCTGAACTCTCAGTAGATTGTTTCACCTGAAGATCTTATATCCACTGGGGGTCTCTGGTAGAAAGACCTGCTGGTGGAGTAGCCTGGGTTTGGAGCTCTCCCACCCTTTATCCCAAGCAGTCAAGTGGGGTTTTGGTGGGCTTTGGAGAAGAAACTCCTAATTACTGGGATATGGAGCCCGCAGAGGTGCAAACATGTGGTCAGGCCTGTTTTGTCTCTTTTCTTCCCTTTCTCATCTCTCAGATCCAGACGGGATGGCAAGCAGTCAAAATCCATAGCATCTGTAAAGCTGCTGGCTTAATATTTGCTGGCAGGTTGGACTATTTTGGAGTTTCCTGGTCAGCCAGCTCCAAAATATAGCTGAGAGTTTATATGCTTTAATAATGAGGCACCAGTGAGTTTAGCCCCAGAGCTGGCCGCCTCTACAACCTGGTCTTGAGTCACAGATCCTTGCTCCATTAACTGCCTATAACGACTCCGGGAATTAGCAGCAGTATTCACTGCTACAACTCCAGGTACTGCTTTAATTGCAGCCTCCTGCAGGTTACCCTGGCACTGCTCCCTGCAATTCAAGGCTCCCTGCCATGGAATAGGCTCCTCTTCCTGCGCCTCAATGGCCTTTCCCTTCACCTCATCAGAATACAAAGTAGATCTTTCTGCAGACACCCTTCATCTTCCAGTTGCAACAACAACATGTGTCATGGATGCACAGATACCAGCTGTGTTTCCAGGACCGCTTTCAATGTTTAGTGCCCTGCATCTCTGGAAACTGGTCCAGGTTTGCCATACTCCCCAGCCATCTCTCCATGTGATGCAGCTCAGTGAGAGGCCCTGACTCTGCAGCCCATCTTCAGGTGAACAGTGTCTGCAAAGCACCAGCCTAAAGGTCTGTTGATCCATGGCTTACTAAAATTAGCCAGGTTTTTCGCTGGATGTTAGATTGTTGCATCCCTCCTGCTGTCCCCATTCCATGTGTAGAAGGGGCCTCAGGAGATTTAAGTATTTGACTCCTATTGACTTTTCACCCATCTATTGCTTTAAAAATCCCAGGCTGATTGCTTCAGCCTCAGAAACCTTCACCTGGGTGGCTGTGGGCACTCTGTGACCCTTTTCTCACTGTGCAGATGCAGTGGGGTTGCTTTAGTGTGTACAGTGGGCATCACAGGTACTTTGCGAGCTTCCAAGCCTTTTTATTTCAAATGTGGTGCATGCTGATGCTGCTGAAGCATCGCTGGAGCAATACTGCAGAAAATCCTCTAAGTGCTGAGGAACAGCAAGGGCAGGCTGATCCATAAGGGGCAGATGCCACCCTGACAGCAGGAGCAGTCCCACAGTACCTGAGCAAAGCAAGCAAAGCAGACCCAGCATCAGCGGCCAGATGCAGCCAAGGTTGCTAGACAAGTCCATGGTGATGAGTCGTGACCAATGTCAAGCTGGAACATCAAGTCCATGGGTCAGTCAGGACATGGGTCAACCAGCATACATGACCCATGGCTGCAGCCCAGCACAGGCAGGGACAAATGGTGAGAGTCTGAGCTTAACAGCAGCTCCCAGGAGCTGGGACCTGAGCCTGCACTGAGGCTTTTTCCAGCCTTTTTTCAAACAGTTTCAAAGCTGATCAATACTTGAAGAGCTCTGTGCTATCAGAGGGCTAACCTTGAGCAAGAGAAGCCCAACACCCAGGATGGCAGGGGCGTGTGCTCAGGGCCCTGGATCAAATTCCTAAGGTGAAATCTCCCCTGCCAAGCTCTGTGCCTGCGCCTCTGGCCTCAAGGATCCCTGACTGCACTGCTGGGACCAAAGGGTGGAAGTATCCAGAGCAGGAGCTGTGGCCAGGTTAAAGTCTTGCCAGTTGGGTTTCCCAAGTCCACAACTCAGCTAATTTTCATCTTGAGCTATTAAACCCTTTCAGTGACAGACCTAAAGTGAGATGATATCTGAAAACCCAACTTCACAGGTGATGCATCTTACTTAAATCTTTTCCTGAAGACAGGAAACTTGTCTCCTTGAAGAGAGGTGATGATGGAGAGGTGATACCATTGTATGTGGTAGCGCCAAGGACTGACTCATGTCAGTGTTCATGAACTGCTCCTTATGTGATGTGGAGGGACTGGTGAGGGCTTGGGAGAGCTCCTGTGTGGTTTTGACATTTGCTCAGTAGATGAAAATGGCTGGAGAGAAATTGAGGATTCTTCAAAGAACAGGCTGGTATGGAGAAAAAATGCAAAACTTGCGGTGTTCCTGTGCTGACAGATGCCTTCCCAATAAAAGTGTTTTATCATGCAGAAGCTACATTTTGGGTTACTATGGTTAAAATGCAAAGATTGCTTATGCAGTTGTTAGAATTATTCATCTGACATTCCCTAGAAACATATTCATGGGGAAATTCACTAGGTAAATAGGAATGAACAGTAGTAATTGTTTTAAGCTTCACATTTTTGCTTTGCTCTGAAGGTCTGGTATCTCGGAATTGCCTGTGAACCCAATCACTTCTGTTTCCCTTCTCCACCCTTCCCTTTATTGTCCTGGATGTGCAAGGTCGGGTTTTTTTGCCTAAAACATCAGGAATACCATAATTTCATTTACAAGGGGGACCTTGATTGGTGCATCTGGTCCTAAAGCTTCGTAACATGCCTTGTGAGCTCAGTGTCTTCTCCTTCCAGACTCAGATCATGTACAAATGGATCGAACCCAAGATCTGCAGAGAGGATCTCCCTGACGCGTTGACCCTACCTCCTTCTGGAGAGAGGAAGGATTGTCCACCCTGCAATCCTGGCTTTTACAACAACGCCTCGTCTTCCTGTACTCCTTGCCCACCAGGCACATTTTCAGATGGGACACAGGGTAGGAGTCCACAAAAAAATTGATCATGTCCACAAAAGTTGTCACCTGCTTGCATTTGACTTAGTTTAATGACACATCATCTTAAGCCAAAGTTCATTTTGCATAAAATACCTACTAAATAACATCAGAGAGAGGGAGTTGGAGATCTGTTTTCTCTCTGAAGTCCTTTCTTATCAGGGATTGCTGCTCTAAGTTGACCTGCTGTGTTCTGAATGCACTTCTTGGCTGATATAAATATCCTGAGGGTAATTTTAAGGGATTCTGAGAAGGGAATCAGAACTTTTACAGTCAGTAATTCCTCCTCACCCCTTCTCCTGTCCGTGCCAAGTTCTTCCTTTTGAATATCTCATTTTACACACTGTCAGATGAGTACCCTACCTACACTGTCTAGACTAAACTCTGGGTTGTTGATTCTGGGATGTATTGGCCCAACGGTCACCTACAGCATTTTGTGGGAACTCGTGTTTACCAGCATGATCAAACCTTCAGCTGAAGCCATTAGAAAGGAAGCGTGGCTTCGAGGATTGGTGGCAGATTAATTACCACAAGGTTATGAGGTTATGATCTGTAATTTAGAAAATGCTGGTCTCATTTCCACTGTTCTGGTCCTGATAAGTCTTTGACTGTTTAATTATAAAGAAATAAATTATTTTCTTTGCTTATTACTTGCACCAGAGAGTAAAAAAGTAATATCTTAAGTTTTTTAAAACGCTGTTTGAGATGTGCTTTGGCCATGTGATATCCTTCCCCTGCCCTCTCACCCTGCAGAGTGCAAAGCCTGCCCTGCTGGGACTGAGCCAGCTCTTGGGTTTGAGTACAAGTGGTGGAACATCCTGCCAGGCAACATGAAGACATCTTGCTTTAATGTCGGGAACTCAAAGTGTGATGGGATGAACGGTGAGCCAAATCCGCTGTGTTGTTATGTGCCTGTCTTTCTCCTGTGCTGATCACTGTTGTTATGGAGCACCCTTTGAAATGAGTATGCTCTTTGCTGCGTGAGTCACTGCACAGTTTCTCCCCTTTTCTTTAATTGCACCAGGCTTGAAATTTCCTGTAGGAAGCAATGTCACAATATCATAAAGAAGAAATAAAAAATTT
Source organism: Falco rusticolus (assembly GCF_015220075.1). NCBI lineage: Eukaryota > Metazoa > Chordata > Aves > Falconiformes > Falconidae > Falco > Falco rusticolus. The sequence goes on along the minus strand of NC_051191.1, from coordinate 22,403,713 downwards.
CTCCTGCATACCAGAAGAAGGCAGGAGCCACAGCCTATCTGCAGTCCCCTCAGCCAAAGCCCTATCCCACTCTAGCCTTCGGTGCATCTGAATATCCCCACTGAAAAAAAACATTTGACTTCCCTTGAGTTTATCTCCTTTCATGTTTTGTTATAAGTATGACCATCGAGGTCACGTATAATTCTCTTGGAAAACTTAATTAAAGTTTGTGATTTTGTTCATTTAGCACTCAGAGCTTTCTTTCTGCACATGTACTAAAATTGCAGCAGAGAGCAGTCACAGCTCAGCGGTGGAAATGATCCTCTTCGGCACTTCTCCCACCTCCAGCCTGCTCTGAACCATTTTCCTCAATCTGATCCACCCTGTCAGGCTGATGTAACTCAGGCTTTGAATTATGTGTGGTGTTGTAGAGAGGCATGGAAGTATATGCTTAACGTTTAACACATAGATTCATTGATTCACCTGTTTTAAGGCTGGAAAAGATCAGATGGATCATCCCCTTTGAGCTGCACAGCACAGGTCAGGGAATTTCAATCACTTTGCTGATTTCAAGGTGACATTTGCCTATAAAATCAGCCGTTTCATACAATTACTAAAATTTTTCATTCAAAAGGGTTATTATACTGCTCTGTAGTTTATACCAGACATCTTTAAAATGGACTGTAGTACTGAATTGCTTAAAAAAGTATGGTAACAGATTTTTTTTTTTGCCTTATGACCCAGAAACCACCCATTTCTTGAATATTTTTTTTTCTTTCTTTCTCCTGTGAAGGTTGGGAGGTGGCTGGTGATCACATCCAGAGTGGGGCTGGAGGCTCTGACAATGACTATCTTATCTTGAACCTGCACATCCCAGGATTTAAGTAAGGAAAAGGATTCCCCCCCCCCCATCTATTTCTCATTTATCTCTCTCTCTTACACCTATTTCACATTACCCTGGAATGAACCAAATTTTCCTTTCTGAAGCGCAATGATGTCTTGAACGAGAGAGAAGAGGAAATGTGGATTTTATCCCTGTGTCCCCAGTCAGCCCATAGCAGCAGATGATTCTGTAAGACCTTTTTTTTTAGCAGTGTTTGCTTCAGTATGAGGTGCCAGCCGGCTGGCTGTCTAGAAACTGAGAAAAGACATTCCCATCCCTCTAGTACCCAGCTAAACCTGCCATGGGGTGGATCCTGGTGCCTGCCCTTAAGAAGTTTTACAGAAACCCAAGTCGCTGTGTGCTGTGGCTCTGGGGAGCTGCACGGTGTGTCCTTCCCCTAGAGCCAGTGGAGAGATGCAGGCAGGAGAACAGGCCATCCCGCCCCTCCTGGACCCTCAGGATGAAATAGCTGCTTGAGGTGCTTGGGTCTCTTTGTTGGAGTCTCTTACAGTCCTAGCTCAGACTGGGTGCCAAACATCAAGGCAGGTAAGGTATGGCAAAGTGAACCTCACCCTGCTTTTGCTGTATCTCAGCTGAGTGGGGCTGTGACTTCTTACATCGAACAAGCAAACGCTGATTCTTATTTTACGATATGGGCAATCAGCAACTAAAGGTAAAGAGAAGCGAGAAATGTACCCATGGAAAAGCTTGGTGTGTCCCGGTTTACTGTTTACTACTTCACAGGGGCGCACCCTGAATACTTCTGGTTTGCATGAAACTCCTGAAAGCGTGTCCCACAGCGGAGGGTAGATACAATTAAATCAGTGTAAATCACTTAAAGCATGTAATGCATTTAAGTGAGAAGATTCCCTGCCACTGTGGTCAAATATGGGTGCCGTTTATGAGGAGGGAACTGTACCATAAAGAAACCAGACATCTGAAAGATAACCCTGTTGCACCTGGTGCCCAGCACAGAGCCGCTGTGCAAACCTGGCCTCCACAGTTCTGCAAGGGCAGGTTTTATGTGACAGGACTTTGATGGTTTCCTCGCTGTACAAAAAGCAATTTGAAGGATTGACTGCTGCCTGTCTGGAGAGCACCTTGTAAATGTTTTGTTCCTTCTCTGTTAAACAGACCTCCGACATCGGTGACAGGAGCAACTGGGTCAGAACTAGGACGGATTACTTTTATTTTTGAGACCATCTGTTCAGCAGATTGTGTGCTGTACTTTATGGCGGTAAGTGAGACCTCTCTCTCCATGACTGAGGACTAAGCCTGGTCTTCCACATGTCACCTTAATACCTCTACACAGGCGTGATTAGTTGCACTTGGTTTACTCTGGCTAAGATTAAGTATGACATTAGTTTTTAATATCTGCAGTGCACTTGCAGGAAGGGTTTAATGAATGACCCAGCAAAATTCCTCCACCGTGTGAGTTGTGAACCATTCCTCATTATCTGTTTATTGTAAAAGAAATCATTGGACACCAAAGAGCCAAATTTTCCTCTGTTAAACCAACTGATAAAATTCTCAGTGTCTCTCATGCAGTTGAGTTAGCCCTGTCAGTGCCCTGGGGGACCAGTAGGGGAGCAGACAGACGTTTCTCTGCAAAAGCAAAGTGCTCTGTTTTTAACTTTACTTGTCTGCTTACTGAAAGTCCATCAGCTGAGGAAGGTAACTGGATCTGCAGTGGCTCCATTGCCCCATCCATTGCAAAGGGAAGCTGGTCTCTTTTTTTTTTATTTAGTGGTACTTTAAAGGAATCTGCTCTTAATTTAAAGATAATTAAGTGGAAATTTAAAGAATCTACCTTTAGTGGTAATTTAAAGGAATCTGGTTTAAAGGCAAAGCATCTTTTCACTGGAACATTTACAGCTGATGGAGAATAAGAGACATAAACGTAGATAGAACGGGTTTTTCTTGTGTAAAGTTTGATGCTATCTTATAAGCCTCAGTTCTGTTTCACTAGAGATACCAATGAAGTGGGTATCTGAAGATGGCAGAAACTACAATTTTTCTTTAAATTTTGACCTTCCCCTTTCTGTGCTCTGGTACCCATATGTTTTATAACATATATTTCAAATCTGAAAGAACCACTGTGCTGAATCTGTTTTCATAATGTTTATAACTTACTAAAGGACTTTGAACTTAACTGTTGTTTAAACTAGAGCATCTTTTGGAATAGACAGCATTCTCAATTAAAAATATTGCCCATGGCGGAAAACAGAATAAATGTGTTTGCTTTGCTCTCGTTTATTAAATGTTATATGCAATTGGAATGTCCCTAATATATATTAATCACTGTATTATAAAACACTGGTGTTTAGCATAGTATGATCACACTTACTGGTTTGTTGTTGTTTTTTATTTAAATTTTATGTCCATTTTATAGGATGTTAATCGAAAAAATACCAATGTGGTGGAATCATGGGAAAGAAGTAAAGAGAAACAATCCTACACTCACATCATCTCCAAAAATGCTTCCTTCACATTCACCTGGGCCTTTCAGAGAATAAACGAGGGCCAAGATGTAAGTACTTCTTTATGTACAGGGCTTTACAGCACAGCTTTCCTTGGATACTCACTGCCAGAGCTCTTCTCTCGCCCTTCATTGAAGCTTGCTGGCTTTTTGTAAGGGGTGAGTGGCTGTCACTTATAGCAGTCCTTAGGCGGCAGCTGTGGATAAATCATCCACACTGAAAGATAGACAGCAACAGCTAGTTGCTGTAGATAGTCAACCCCTGAATCAGCGCACTGGTGCAGAGAGCTGTGGTTAGTATCCAGATGCAATGGCATGATGATGCCAGGGTGGTGTCCTTGGCTCTCGTTCCAGAGCAGACAGTTCATCAATGACATGGCAAAGATCTACTCTATCACAGTGACCAATGCAGTGGATGGAGTTGCCTCTTCTTGCCGGGCCTGTGCGCTGGGCTCTGAGCAGTCTGGCTCATCCTGCGTGCCCTGCCCGGCAGGACACTACATCGAGAAGGAGACCAGCCAGTGCAAGGAGTGTCCAGCCAACACCTTCCTGTCCATCCACCAGGTCTACGGCAGTGAGGCCTGCATCCCATGTGGGCCTGGCAGCAAAAGCACCAAGGTACAGAAAGCAAGTGCCTCTGAGCAATGGGAAGACAAGGGTTTATTGGGATATAAGTACCCAAAGGGCCAGTTATACTGCTTTCCTACAGGTGTGTGCCTTGTGAGCAGTGGAGTATAATTATAACCAATGATCCCACTTTTCCAAATATGTCCCTTGTCTAATTTCTGTTTGTAAATATGCAGTAAGAAGATAAAATTGACCCCACCAGCTTGAGAAAAGGTTCATTTCTAGAAGCTGTACTGGGGACGGTGTAAGCGCAAGGCGAGCATATATGTTATTTCTACCTAAAACTGTCCCAGACTCCTGCTGTTTTAAACTCAGGGGCTTCCTCTGCTGGTTGGTGTTTCTGTGCCTTTAGAAACCTGTAACAAGTTCCTTTCATATGAAATTGCCCTTAAGCCTAGATAAACTTTTATCATGCACAGCATCCTTTGGCAAGGAGCTGCATGGGGACTTGAAGAACTGCTCAAATTTGTTCATATTCTGCCAGTCTCCAGCTGGGTTCACACCCTGTGGCTGTTTCTTGAGCTGTTTCTCATGTTTTCTTTGTAAGATGCAAGTGCAACTGAGGCCATGTTCTGGTCCGTCTACAGGGCTTTAAACTGGAACATTGGGATCCTAAAAAGCACGCACAACAAAAAAAAAACACCCAAGAAACTGTTTTCTTGGCTAATGCAGCAGAGACCAGAAAGGCCAGGCATAGGAAACTTAAAGTCTTGATATGTGATTGCAAGGGACTGAAACAGAAGTGGGAATTCTCCCAAGGGAAAGGTGAATTATGGGACTAGGAGAAAGTTCCCCTCCATCCTTAACAGGAAAGCAGCCTGGTCTGCACCAGCTTGCTTTAACTCCCGGGTGAATGGTTTGCTGCTGGTGCATAACTGCTCTTTATTGGATGCCTCTTCTGTGAAGGACCACTCTGCCTGCTTCAGTGACTGCCTGGTTTCATACCTGAAGGATAACCAGAGCCTGAATTACGATTTTACCAACCTCAGCCAGGTGGGCTCATTGATGAGCGGACCCAGCTTCACCTCCCGAGGGACCAAGTTCTTCCACTTCTTCAACATCAGCCTGTGTGGCAATGAGGTAAGCTCAGCTGGTGCTGAGTGTCAGGGGGTGCTAATGGATTTGCTGCCCATGTTGATGCTCTGTGAGATCACACTGAGACAGAACAGGGACTCTCCTACAGCTGAGCTGTCACCGGCACCAGGCACATACTTCCCTCTGGATCTTGCTTGGCAGTGCAAAAGGACTTTTGAGCAGCCACGTGATTTTCCAGAGCAGAGATGACAGTGTTTTAGGCATAAGTCATGCTCAGAAGAAAAGCCCTGTCAAATCCCTACCTTTTCTTAGTTCTTGTGCCTTCAAGTCACTTGGGTCACAACCCTGACCCTTTTGCGCTCCCACCAAGGAACTCAAGAGTCTGAGTCTTTCAGTTGCCAATTTCTTTCCATGTTTCCCTCGTGACTTGGCTGGAGGTGTTGCTGTCAGCAGAGCCCCTAGTGACCCTGCTCTCTGCCAGTGGCCGAAGTGCCTGTTGCTGACTTTGATGGCAGCCTTTTAAAGTGGTGGAAAAATTTGCTCAGTCCATGCAAACAATCTCTGCTCCAGAGTTAAGATTTTTCTACCTGGGGCTTGCACTGTACCCAAGCACATACATAAATTGAAGTTTTGGAGCAGTACCAGTGAAGTGTATTGTCCCAAAGCCGATGCATGTATTTACGTTAATGTTCAGCCCTGTAAAGTTCTGAAGTCTCTTTCCCACTTACCAAAGGATTTGCATGAGTTGAGGCAAATGAGTAGTCACATTTCTTTACAGTGTTTTGCATACTTTTAGGTTTAAATATGTGCATAAGTACTACCTAGATTAGAGCTGCTGACAACTAGATACACAAAGGTACAGATATGCTGATTGGGTCATGAGTGCTTGACATTTTGTCAGAACAACTGAGTCTGGTGATTTCTTTCATTGTTGTTGTTCTGAGATTCTAGCGCTGTTCTTGACACATGACATTAATGTAGCCTTGAAGGCTATGTATCTGTTTAGGGATTTCATGTATTTGTGCTTTGAGAATATTTTATCTGGATTAAACCCCAAATAAAGAGATATTCTACAGTATATTATTTAAAAGCAAGGGAAATATTATTTTCCTTTACAAGCCATTCTATTATGCTCTGCAAGTAAACATTGTGCTGTCAAGATAAACAGACGCGTGCTTGTAGTACAGGTTCCTGATAAGACACATACCAGAGGTGACATAGTGTTTCTCAGTCTGTACAGGGCTTTAATCGGAGCTTCACAATTGTGCAGTTTGTTGTTGCAATTTGTCCCTCTCATGATAGGATCATCAAGTTCTTTCTAAGGTGCATTAATGAAACTCATCCAGTTTGGAGTCAGGAAGGCTTCAGTCTCTCCCTTCCCAAACTTTTTCATGTCTTATCAACAACCAACAGCTTCCCCGTTTTTTCCCGATTGTCCACAGGGGAAGAAGATGGCTATTTGCACTGACAATATCACAGATATTACTCTGAAGGACATGGTTGCAGAATCAGAAGATTTTTCCAATTTTGTGGGAGCTTTTGTCTGTCAGTCCACCATCATCCCGTCGGACAGCAAGGGTTTCCGAACAGCCCTGGCTCTGCAGTCCAACAGCCTTGCTGACAGGTTCTTAGGTACATGGTTTATCTTCTGCTTATTGTTATCATTGGATATACTCTCATGTATTTAGGGCTGCAGAGTAAACCCTTCTCAGCTCAGCAGCGCTGCATTGCCTTGGGGAAAGAGTGAGGGGGCAGTCCAAGATTTGGTCCCCGCTTTGTTCCTGAGCTGTGGAGCAGATCTGGACAGATGCTGTGGCTTTTTGCTGCCGTTTCAGCTCAGCTGATGGAGGGAGGAGAAGAGTAAGGGCTGCCCCCATTCTTTGTTTTCCATGCCTGTATTACTCACTCTTCCCCGTGTTTGGTCTGGTGGGTCCCAGGGTGTATAGAATTTCAGCACAGAAATCTGGAGAATGTAATTAAAAAGCACTGGTTTCTTTCATGTTTCCTAGTCACCTCATGCAGGGCAAGGCCAGTCGCTGTGTAGTCGTGTTAGTCCAAGTGTTTCTGCCCATGTCAAGTCCCCACTTGGGCAATTTCAGAAGAAGAAACTGGTGCTGGGACATAATTAGGTAAGGAAGGAGGAGGCTTAGGGCAGCATGGGGCTGCGCACATCATTAAGCCTTGCATTGCTGCGGCTCACAGGTTCCCGGAGTCTGAGGCCAGATTAGACAATAACATCATTTAGTCTGCTCACCTATCCGTTACAGGCACTGTTTGTACTTTCTCCCTGGCTCTGAGCCCAGAATCTCATGTTTGACAGAAGCACATCTTTGGAAGAGCATTCAACCTGGGCTTTTAAGGCTGCCAGAAAGAAAAGCTTTGCCACAGTCATTGGTATTTTTTTCCACTGGTCAGACACTGTCCCTGTACTTTGTTTTAAAGCAGACTTGTTTCCTGTTTGAATTTGCCTGGCTTCAGTTTTCACTTCTTGCTGCTTGTTATTCTTGCTCCATTTCACACACACATTTTTCCTCCTTGGAGAAATATTTTGTGTACTGGAATTATCACACCCTCCAAAATCTGCTTTTCTGATAAACTAAGTAGAACATGTTCTTCTAAGTCTCTTGCTGTCATGTATTCCTCTCAAGCATCTGAATAATTTTTTAGGCTTTTTATGCAGCCTCTAAATTGTTATTATATTGTCTTAAACTGTATGCATCAGAATGGAGTAGTATTCCAGTATTTAATTCACTATAATGGCAATAAAAATCACTTCCATATTTGTATTTACATGCAAGGATGGAATCCTCAAGGCCTTTCTCCAGTCTCCTGGGATTTCATGATGGCTTCTTGGATCTGATGTCCACTCTAGAGCTTTTTTCAGAGTTACAGTTTCCAAAGGAAAGTCTCTTTTCCTTAGGACCAGCCTTCATCCCTTGCTGCACTTGTTTGCACTATGTGTGTTTCGTTTGGTTGGGACCAGCTTACCAAATGAACCAAGTTGCTCTGTATTTTATTCCTGCTCCTTTTAATCTTTGTCTCATCTACATACTTCACAAACAGCAATTATATTGTTATTTGCAGATCCGTGATGATAATTTTGCATTTTGGGACTCCAGTATCAATGCCTACAGAAGCCTGGAGACATGCCACATTTGATGACAATTTCCCTTGGCCAGATAATTTTATAATTAGTTAATTAAATACTTTTTAATCCAGAGTGTGCACTTATTTGATAGTACACTGCTAACTGTTTAATTAGAATCTCATGTGGTAATTAGTGAAATGCTTGATAAATTTATGTAATTTTCTTTAGCAACCAACTTCATCAGCATTCAAGGAATGAAATCAGATTTATTCAACAAGAGCTGTTCTCCATACATTCATCGCTCTCTACAACTACCTGACAGGAGGCTGTAGGCAAGGGAGGTCAGTCTCTTCTCCCAAGTAACAAGTGACAGGTCAAAAGAACATGGCCTTGAGTTGTGTCAGGGGAGGTTTAGATTTGGTATCAGGAAAAATGTCTTCGCTGAAGGGGTGCTCAGGCATTGGAACAGGCTGCCCAGGGAAGCTGTTGAGTCACCATCCCTGGAGGTATTGAAAAGACATGTAGATGTGGCGCTTAGGGATGCACTTGACAGTGCTGGGTTAATGGTTGGACACGATGATCTTGAAGGACTTTTCCAGCCTAAACGCTTCCATGATTTTATGTTGACTGTCACTCATTATGTATCCATCCATTAACTGAGACCCATCTTCCACTTACCATTCCTGTTACTTTGCCTCGTCACATTAGCCACACTGTAATTTGGTTCACCATATCCCCTCTCCACCAGTCTTTTGACATTTTGCTATCACTAAAAAGCTCTATTCAAGGTCACTCTGAAGTATGGGTTTTCTAGTTTATAAGTGTTCATGCCAAATAAATGCCAGTATCGTCTCCTGCCACTGAAGGAATGAGGTGTTCAGTCATTGTCTTGGAAAAACAAGGAGATAGTCCTGATTGATATCTTTTCTCTGTATTAGGAAACATACTCTTCTACTGCCTTTTCTTTATCACAATTGTTAAATTTTAGAAAGGTTGAAGTTTGCCCTTCCTATCCATAAGATGTACTTTTATTTCTAGTATTTCTAAAAAAGCTCCAAACATTTCCTAGTGCTGCCAAACACAGACTTTCCCCTGAAGTCTTTAGCATCCATTATCATTTTTCTGTAACTCATGACTTCTGATTTTATTTGAGTCTTTATTCCCCCTCCATTAAGCTTGTGCCAATGTTTGTTTCTGAATTGCTCTATTACTGCTGTTCTGATCCAAGGTGGACTCTTAGTCAAAGCTATTGTCATTCTTGAGAGAGTCATTGTGGCTTTTAGCCATATAATTAATATCCTCTGAAGAATGACTTATGTTTTTCACACTTGGTTTTGCTTCTAGTGTTCTTATTTTTGAGAAACTGCACTTTGCGATACCTTCTCTACAGTACTGCATATTGGATGGGAATATTCTCTCTTTGCTTCTGTTGAGTATAATAAGGTCCCTAGAAGCTATTATCTTCCAGTTTAGTGAGTAACTAATATCTGTCCATTGTGTTGCAACCCAAATTTAAGTTACTCTGTATTCGACGCAATTGCTTTGATGAAAGGAAATGATGGTCCTTGCTGACATCAGCGTATGGTCTCAGAACAGAAGCCCCTCTGCAATGATGTGACATCTTTCTGCAGATGTCCTGATGGTTGCTGCGACACCGCTCATTTTGTTCTGCCTGTTGATGTGATGCTCTGTAGCTGTGCCTCACCTGCAAGCCCTCCTGAGCTATCTTATGAGCACATTGATCCATGTGCTTTCATAATCCCAGGCTCTGACTTGTCCTACTTCAGGTAGTTGTGTCTAATGCAAACTGTCACCTTCGTTATCTATTACATTTACCTAAAAGGGTTATAACCAGACATGGATTTTCCAGCTGTGTGAATCGTCCTCCCAAATGTAATGCCAGTCGAGTCAGTCAAGTCAAAGTCTTAAGAATTCAGCTAGGCTGTCTGCAACTGCTGCACGAACAAGTGGAAACTTTTCTTCAGTCTTTCCTTCTCCCCACCAGTTGCTGGCTGCTACCAGTTTTTCTTGTTGTTCTACCAATTTTTCACCTCACTAGAAGGATGCAGCCTGACCCATTTGTACAGTTCACTTTTCTGAAATGTTGCAGTGCAGCACCAATATTTTCTGTCTTCTTTGGTTCATGGGGTTGGAAGGATCTCTGAAAACTCTGGTCACTTGAATTTTCCTCTTTTTCAGCTCTTCTCCAAAATCCATGTAGACCCATGTAACCTGTGCTGTTTTACACACCAGACTGTCGTTTGTTCCAAAGTGTGCCATCAGGGATTGCCTACAACTCCATAACCCTTCTGAATCTTTTGCATCTTTCCGTTTTTCTCCCACAGTACTGCATATTTCTCAGGGTGTTACATGGTTATGATGTGTTAGGTTTATATATTCAAGGCACATGCTTTGAAGAGTTGGTTGGATCAGATATCTTCAGCAATCCTTTCCCAACCTAAATTATTTTATGATTCTGTAATACCCTGTGATTGGTTTAAATTTGTACAAAAGAGTAAAACTTATTTACACTGGTGTCATTTTTTTTGTTATGTCTATATGATGAAATCAGAATGTGTGAGGACTGTGTAAGGAATGTAAAAATCTGCAGTTTAGTTAGAAGAAAGTGTAATATATGGTAACGTCACTAAATGCTATTAAGTGAGACACATACCTTTCAGACTGAGAAAATGCTGTATGTGAACCCCTCAGAAATCCATTATTAGCTTGGTGGTTTTGTTGTTGTTTTTTTTTTTTTTTTTCCCCTTCTCATATTTTAGGAGCTACTGTTGAAACAACACTGGAAAATATCAGCATCAAGACAGATATGTTTCCTCCCTCTCCAAGCAAAATACCTGATGTACATTTCTTTTACAAGTAGGTAAAAAATACTGTTTATAGGTACGTCAAATGTCTTCATTTGTTTAAAAGAAAGTAAAACTGTGAGGGGAAATCTTTAATCCACCTTTAATCTTTATCACTTTAATCCGTATCTGGCTGATATTGATTAGCATGTTGAAGAATATCTTATGAAATCAGCAAACATTACTTATTCAAATCTAAATTATACTTGATCTGTAGAGAGTGATACCAGAGCTTTGCTTCATCCAGGTGCCACTGCCAGCGTCACTTTCCATCCTTTCCATAATTTCTCATATATGGCTTTGATATGTCCACTTCCTGAGGCATATTTTCTTTCACATGCGTTTGTCTTTGCTTTGATGCTACAAAAATGAACTAATCAAGGTTAAAAATAATTGTTCCAACCTGCACAGTTACTAGTGTCCTTTTCCTGTTCTTCACTTTCCTTCATAAAAAGAACACCTCAGCTTGAGTAAGAAGTAGCTCAAAGATCACCTTGATTAAGATGTCTACATGCCAGTGTCTTCATGTGAACTGTGTTTCTAAGCTTGGACTCTGGAGCCTGTGGGGGTATTCAGCTTATCTTAAGGCACATATCTATATTAGTTCTACTGATTGGCTCGCTAGATTGTGTTGGCTTTAGTGATAGGTCTTAATTGGCTATAGCACTTTGGATATCAACATTTTATGCATATGTGAATACCTAAATTATTCTGCAAACTGACCCCCCCAACCAGTGACCCTACTTTGACTATGTTATGAACCTGTCTTACAATGTCTGTTGTGTTGGAATAAGGCCCATTTTTTTAATCCCCCTTGCCTTGTGCTACTTCGCGACAGTGCGGTTCTCAGATTACTAGGTGAGGAGACAACTGTCATAAACTCTCCAGCAGAGTAATACACCAACTACAGCACCTGCGATTCTCTTTTGCAATTGTTCTGTTCTGTTTTGTGGGCAGATTTATTCCTTGACCCAGCAGAATTCAAACCAGCTGGAAAAAATGGGGCAGTTCCCTGAGTGGCATCTCAGAGCACTTGGAGATTTAAATGAAGTGGTGAAACTGACCCACCTTCTGTTGCTCCTTTTTTTTTCTTCCAGCTGACAAAGACAAAAGCACTGTGGTAAAGGGTATTTCTTTAGTATTGCAGTTGCATAAATGGACAGAGACCTACAAAAGAGCAACATATATTTACTGTAGTGGAAGCGTATTGCATTTCTCCTCTTGCTTGACATTAGGTCTTCAACGGTGACAACCTCCTGTGAAAATGGCCGTGCAACTGTAGTGACAATGAGATGCAATCCCAGCAAACCAGACCAAGGAGAGCTTTCTGTGCCCAGGTATTTAAGTATTTGTATCGTAGCTGTGCCAAAAAGCCTTTTCTCCACAGATTATTTTTACAAAACCTGTTAGTAATTGTATACTTAACAGCAATGAGAAGTGCTGTCTCCATCCTTAGCCACCCAGGAGGTCTCATTCGTTTCTCCTAGGTGAAGGGCATGTGTGTCCATCACCTCCCAGCAGAGGAAATGCTGTGTGATATTTAGGCTGTGTGGTATGAGAGATTAGAACATGGGCAGGTTGTTCCAAGCTTAAAGCTAAAAGAAAATGTAGTGATGTTTTCTTGTCTCCATTTCTTCTTTATTTCAATTCCTTATTTTTATCTTTAGCCTCCTGATTAGAACTGCCTAGTTGGGACTTTGAGAGGTGGTTATTCTTCCTTGATCTGCAGCAGTGGCTGTGGACAAAGTGATTTTTTTGAAAAAAAGCAACCTGTCCTAGGAACTGTGAAATCTACTGTTGTGATGCTTACATGAGCCCTGACTGTCTAGTTCAAGTTTTAGATTATTTATGTGTCTCATCACTTTAGTTTGTACCCTGGACTCCTTGTAACAGTTGTGTTTAATTTGGCTGACTTTCCCCCCCCCCTCTTCACTCTGATTCAGATAATTTCAAAAAGCTTCTTTGTTCCAAAGTCCAGTTGATGCCTGCACCAGAAAAGCTGCAGAGAAAAAGCAGTAAAACAATTAATTCTATTACACTTTAGCAATACCCTGTAATTCTTCAGAAGTTCCCTTTGGCTCTAATACCCCCCCTCTTTGGCTGTAATAGGCCCATTTTATCTGGACATTACTATAAATGTGCTGATAGCCCTCTTGCTCATCTTCCTCCCCAGAAGTTAAGTCCTCTTCCCACAAGCTAGCAGCATGTGAAGTGTGGGATCTTCTGTGATCCCTGTCCCTCTTGGGGTGGGTGAACCATGCTCACCTGAATGAAGGCAGAGAGACTTCTGCTTCACAGGTGGTGGATGAGTGATTGATGTTTGAACGCCTTTGGAGGTGCTTACCCTAGTTTCTTAGGGACCTGGCACAGTACAAATTATGCTGGGCAGCAAACCACTATCTATCAGCTGCCGTGTGGAAATCCTCCTGGTGTCCTTCCAGTGTTACAGGTCGAACACGATGTGAGCTGTGGTAATTCACCAGTAGTGAGGGACGAGCAACCTATCTCGATTTTAGAAGTGTGAGCATGGGCAGAAACAGCACACAGCTAACAGGACGTACCTTATCTCAGTTCTTGTTGACTTCTTCCTTCCTAGCCCTCTTTGATTAGCTCAGCAGACAGACAGCTATTTTCAGATGGCAAGGTATCTGATATATATGTCAGGTAATGCTGCATGTAACTCCTTGATCCTCCAGACATAGTGTTTAGTATCATATGAAGTTACAGTACAAGATGAAAGCAGTTGAGGAGAAAGGTCTGTCAATGCTCTTGCCATGTACATTGAAAAAAATGTTCCATAATCCAGTAAGGACAGTTGTCAGTTACTCAAATCAGGATAAACCAGAACGGGCTTTTAGGGCTGTGGATTTTTCAGTCCTTCAGATCAGGATAACAGATTTCCAGATGATACAGAAAAAAAATCTGTATGGATATATTTTACATTTACATGACCTCGCTTCTCACATGGACTTTTGGCCACTGCTGCTGTTAGACCTGATGTAATTGTCAGTAACAAAAGCTGTGTGAATGTCCTGCCATTGCCAGTACAACTTCCTTCTGCAGGCAGAATACAAAGTAGGGCCATTAGTCTTTCTTAGACTAAGAGAAGCTGTTATTTCTTTATTAACTGATGAACATCCTTCTAGTAACTAACCATGACAGGACAAGTCCATTCCATATGGACGAAAGCACCCAGACATCATTAGAACAACAGAAGGAACCAGATAGCAGCATTCATGTGGAGCAGTCCCCCAGCGCAGGAAAAGATTGACAGAGTTGCATGCTGGCCTAGACCATGCTGGTGAAGTGTTGGAGCAGTTCTGCTGGTCTCCAAAGTGTGCTTCTTTCTCTCTCTTCTGCGTAGGTGCGTGAGTAGCACTCACTCCCAGGAACCGAATGGTTATTTTAGACCTCTGGCAGCCCAATGTCTGTTTTCACTTGAGAAAGCATTTTACAAACTGGGAAAAATTCTTCCCCTGGATTGTTCCAGGCTAGGTGGATGTTTACCCATTTTTCATACTCGCCTTTGCCAATCTTCAGCAGCAGAGTGTGGAGTGAGGATGCAAACCCCAGAGCATTTCATAAGTGATAACTAAGCTTTGTTCTCCTCCTAGCTTATGCCCTGCAGGCACCTGCGATGGATGCACTTTCTACTTTGTATGGGAAAGTGCAGAAGCTTGCCCTCTCTGCACAGAGCAAGACTACCACGAGATTGAGGGAGCCTGCAAAAAAGGATTTCAGGTACAGGACCCATGTCTCCAAGTCAGATGGGTTCATTTGGGTATAACTTGGACTCTGTTGAAATTCCTTATGCAAATTGATACATAAGTGCAGGTGGAGTTGGGACATCTCAGTCCAGGCTCTGAGCTGACCTGCAAGTCTTACTGGTGAGATGCTGTGTTGAGACTCAGGGATATTCGTGCCCATGGTGGCATGGCTCCTGTATGGATTCACACATGCAGGCAAGTTATTTGTGAAGGGTAGAGTGTCCAAAGGACTTCAATCCTTTAATAGCCACAAACATCAGGGGTAGGCTGGGAGAGGATTCAGAATTTCAGGTCAGAAATTCATCCTTCCTTGCAATTTTTTGCTGCTGCCTTCTCTAGTCAAATATTAGGAAGTTGTTTTGCACAGGCTCAGAACTGTCAACAGCTCCAATGCAGGCACAACACATTCGCAATTGCTGATCAGCCTGTACTGTGCCAGGTGAAGAACAATAGGGAAGGGGAAATCTTTTTGCCACCTCTGAACCTGCAGGCACAGTCAAGGAGACAAATTAATAGACAGTATGACTCCGCCTGGAGTCTGAAAACCTTAAGTACATGTTTTGATTTGCTTTCATTGAAAAAATATCTAATGTTTCTACCTCAAAACACCCTGTTTTCTTCAACTTTAAGTAGTTCTCTTTTCCTACAAGCAGCTCACTTTTTGGTGTTTTCTGTTTGAAAGGAAACCTTGTACGTATGGAATGAGCCAAAGCATTGCATTAAAGGGGTTCCTTTGCCAGAAAAAAGGACCAGCACTTGTGAAACAGTGGATTTTTGGCTAAAAGTTGGAGCTGGTGTTGGTGCTTTCACAGCTGTTCTGCTCATAGCCTTGACTTGCTATTTTTGGAAGAAGAACCAAAAGTAAGTACTGCAAATTGTGTTCCATTTTAAAGTAAGCTAAAAGCTTGGTGTAGTGAACAGAAATACATTTCATGGATCTGACCTTATGACAAAGTTGATGAGAAATACCATGTTGGATCAGTCTGTTTATCCACCAAGTTGAGGTTTCTTCTGCTGACAGTGGCTATCGAAAATACTAGTGAGGAAAGTATAGAAAATCCACAGTAATTTGTTATGGCATAATTTCCCAACAGGAAATTTTAGCTGAGAGTTTAAAGTTGACCTTAGGTCCTGAAGCAACACGGTTTCCCTCAAGGTCTGAAGACCAAAAGGATATCTATCCAATCTAATTAGGCCCTTTCAACTGGGTTAAAATAAGGTTCTTGACCCTGTATTGCTTAGGTCTGTTTTGGCAGGACACATCTGGTATGCATCCGGAAGCTCCCTGTTTCTCAGAATGAACATACTGACTGTTCCCCATCCCCATTGTCCTTTGCTTCCCAGATCTCATGGCATAAACTTTCAAAATGTGATTCCACATCCACGGGATTTCATCACCCCATAGCACATCCAGCTTCACCTAATCCAGACTTCAGAGTCCCCAGCTCTTGCTGCCTTCTCCACATGCTCTCCAGTCCCCCATAGCCTCCTTGGACAGAAGTGTGATGCAGATTCTGGTACAGGCTGAAGTCAGACCTGCTGTTGCCCCAGCCTGAGCACAGGTCGCACTTCTTCCTGCAAGAAATCCTCTCGACCTACTTGCCTACTTCTGGTCTTTTGGGAGAACATGGCTCTTTTATAAGGGTAGAGGACTAATCTGGAGAGCAGGAGCTCGATGTATTGTTAATACTGTTTTGGTTACATGTTTTTAGATGATTGAAAAGTATCTAATTTCCAGTAGGTACCTCAGTAGTAGCTACGTGGAAAGACTGCAGATAATCTAAATTACAAAAATTTGAATACAGGATATTTGTAAAAAAAATCTATGCCTGTCTGGCTTTGTATCTTCAGGCTGGAGTATAAATATTCCAAATTAGTGATGACAGCGAACTCAAAAGAGTGTGAGCTACCAGCTGCTGACAGCTGTGCTATAATGGAAGGAGAAGATAATGAAGAAGAAATAGTATATTCAAATAAGCAGTCATTGCTGGGGAAGCTCAAGTCCTTGGCAACGAAGGTGAGTAGTAATTACTACCATTAATACTAAAAATAATTATTACCTTTATTTGTTACTGGACATGGTGAGGCTGGGATGCTGATTTGCATGGTGTTCTGTGCAGCCTCCCATGCACACTTCACCCAGTCTGTAGCTGATCGGCTGAAATCCACAGTATGGACAATGATAAGAATTGTAGCAGAGTATTGAGTAAATGCTTCCTCTTCTGCAGAGAGGTTTCAGTGGCATTCTTTATTGTATGGGTGATACCTAAAAAGAACACTTAATGGCTAGGGAAACTCTCTGCCCAGATTCCTACCAGATGCCTCCATGGCGGAGGTAAACACAGCTATTATAGATACAGAAAATTAACACTGGGAAGCTAGCCACCCGCCAGCCCCTTGCAAATCACCTGGGCTGGCTTCATGGCTGACGTGTGAACCACCATTTAGGGTACTGTGGGATTCAGTTGAAGAGGAGGCATCAACCACAGCCTGTTACCCTGTACAGCAACCTCCTCCATTTCAGTGGGAAGCAACAGCAAAAAGGTTTTTCTGCAGCACGTGTGATATGGGTTGTTGCATGTCTGAATTCATAGCACAAAGATTTTTGGTGTCTTTTGAACATTTCTGAGGGGAGAAACAGAGGACCGTCATGGTAGATTCCACAAGCGCTTTGGTCTTTATTCCAAATGCCTTGAAGTCTGTGGGGAGAGTAGTGTTGTCTTTAAGGCAGGCCGTCTGGGGCATCTATTAAAAACAGGATAAAGGTGGATGACCTTTTACATTTCAAACAGTTTGCTGCTGTGGGTTGTTTCAAAATAGGAAGGCTTCTTAAAAGATCATAATAAAAATTATTTTTAAAAGTCACTCTCTTTTTTCTTGTCCAAATATTTCAGAATGTTGCATTTTGAGATTTTTTTATTTTTATCTTGTAGTCCTTTCTGTGGTTGAGTGCAATGTAATAAAAACCAGGGCACCTCGTTTCTTTTCCCCTACTTTCTCTTCTTTTTCTTCTTTTATTTTTTTTTTTATTAGACTGTTGTCCTCTTTCCATGCTACCTGCTCCCCAGATCTCCCACCTAGGAAAAGTTGCCATTACATAGCTAAGATGTGGAACTTCCCCTTGACCCCAGCCTGACTATTTGTTTTGCAAAATCAATTTTGTTCCTTCTGGAAAAGGGCAGAAATTCAATATTAATTCTTAATTCAATATTGAGAATAATGCAAATGTAAATAAAATTATATCACATCAAATTTTGTGGTGGTGTTGCAAAAAAATTAAGTTGATTCCATTTTGAATCCTATAGGGAATGACTTTGAAACACTGGTGATGTTTTTTGTCCATGAAATGGCTTGGCTGGCAGTGGCTCAGTGTCATGACCAGTGCTGCTGGTGAGGGTCATGTTTTGCTGTACCCCTGATCGGTGTTAAAGCTTTGCTGACTCTGTTTGCAGCACCCACCACTGTCTCCTTCCTGATTAGAAATGTAGAGATGAGAGCATGGGAGAGTGTTAGAGCGAGCCCAGAGGAGGCCGTGGAGATGCTCAGAGGGCTGGAGCACCTCTGCTGTGAGGCCAGGCTGGGAGAGCTGGGGTGGTTCAGCCTGGAGCAGAGAAGGCTCCGGGGAGACCTTGGAGCAGCTCCCAGTACCTAAAGGGGCCGGCAAGAAAGCTGGGGAGGGACGTTTTACAGGGGCCTGCAGCGACAGGACAAGGGGGAATGGCTTTAACCTGAAAGAGGGGAGATTTAGATTGGATACTGGGAAGAAATTCTGTACTGTGAGGGTGGTGAGGCGCTGGCAGAGGCTGCCCAGAGCAGCTGTGGGTGCCCCATCCCTGGGGGTGCTCAAGGCCAGGTTGGACGGGGCTGGGAGCAACCTGGGCTGGTGGAAGGTGTCCCTACCCATGGCAGGGGGGTGGAACCAGATGGCCCCTTCCAACCCAAACCATTCTACGTTTCTATGGTTCTATGAAAAGCTGGTTGTTGGTTTTTTTCCTCTCTTTAAAGTAAGCTTTAGTACTTTAGTATTCAGACCACTTCAGTGCCTATTTGGACTCAAAATGAGTTTTCTAAAGTTCCTGGGTCCATTGTAGCAGGCTCCCTGAGTAATCTTTCCTTTTTAAACAAGCCTGTCAGATATTTCTAAGCTGGTTCCTTTTTTCCTACTAGATAATCATAGCTGGCAGACTCAGCTTCCAGTACCTCATTAGCTTACTGAACTCCATGTCCTGTATCCCTGTAGATAACTGGAATTTAATATATATTTCTCCAAAACAAATAAGCATCAGTTTTCGTTTATGCAAAAGATGAGGAAATTCATCTCCTGCTGCATATGCATGTAAAATATGGAAAAAATATATATAGAAAAAGAGCAAAAGTGTAAACTAAGAGATAAAGAAAAATCTGAAGTATCCTAACTATATGTTCAAGCTTCAGGTAATGGCATTTCTATGAAGCAAAACATCTCATGAAGCTGTTTACAGTTTTGAGTACCCAAGGAATTCAGGGCTAGGCCTGTAATATAGAAAGAAATTAAAGAAAAGACTGTTATTTTTAATGGGAATATGGAAGTTAAATACTATGAACCTACTTCAGTTTGGAGGCTGTTCTAGTTCCATTTGTTGTCTCCAGCGTAAGAATAGCAGGTCCTCCAGAACAAGTGTTATGCACTCTGCAGTAGGCTAGCACAATTTTCTCTGCTGCTCCTTCTCCTGCGCTAGGCTGTCCTGATCTGAGTCAGATGGCTTTAAGAATCAATCCGATCATGAAGTTAGTTTAACATAGTTTGTACATCAATGAGTATAAAAGATAGGTACATGAAGCAAGCAATGGCATTTTCTAGTGAGTAGTTTTACTAGGGCTCCTTCATTCATTGCTTTTGCATGGACCATTGGGTTGTTCACACCGGCAGTAACGTGCACATCCACACTTCTCACCCTGATGCCTGCTGGCCAGTTGGTCTAGGCTGTCACCCAGCAAATAAAAGACAGAGAGCAAACTCAACCCTCCAGGCCTGATTTTTAAGATGCAGAGTATACGTAGACTCTTTTTGTCCTGTGGGTCTCCCAGAGGAGTTGGGATGGGAATCCAGGAGAGAGGTAGTGGTGTTCACATTCACCAACCTAGCTCCAAACTTTTTATTTATTGTAGGAAACACATTAATAAGTAATAATAACCACAGATATGATTACCTTGCAATTCTGCAGCTCTGACTTACCTGTCCAATGCTACAAGTATGAAATGCAAACTTTCCCTATACCTGCTAAAGTAAATAAAATGAACAATATGTATGGAGTAATTTTGTTGACTATGCAAATTTTTAGAGAATTAGTAGTGCTATTAAAAAATAAAGGGTCAAATTGTGCACTTAATGACTTTGGTAGAAATAAAGTGAGTTCTTTGGCAAAGGCTGCTCTAGAGATAGTAAGAAGTGACTGCAGTAACTGCTGGAGTGAATTTGAGAAATCCCAGCTGATGGGAACCTGTGTTTTCCATTGCAGGAAAAGGAAGATCATTTTGAATCTGTTCAGCTGAAGTCTTCAAGATCCCAGAATATATGAAGAGTTAATGCTGCCTTCAAAGAAACAAACCTAATTTCTATTTTTACAGGACCATATTTTAAACATATTCTGGCACACATTGTAGTGGTGATCTTGGTGAGAAATGCTTGGCCATTTAGAAGGAAAGAAGACAGGAAGCAAACCAGAAAATTGGATTGCCTTATCATGTGATTGAGTACCTTGCCAAAAAAGAAGCAGACGCTTGGATTCCATACTGGGAATGAAATTCAACTCAGGAAGAGATATACATACTGCAAATAACATGAATTTTTTTGCATTCACCTGGGCATTGCTCAGGCATGCCATATTATTTATAGGTACCTTTAATTTCCTATCACTCCTTCTACACATATTCATAAAAAAAATATTTTCAGAGAGGCTCAAAACCTCCTGCAAAGGTTGTTTATTGTCCTTTAGTAGCAAAACTATGCGTCTTTCTTAAAATCAAAATTGTGAATGGTACTCGGAATGAGCCTCAGGTGAGTTTTGAACTTTGGAAAATACTTTTGATTTTGATGCTTTGAAGGGCTGGGTTGTCTATGTTGGCCTCTAAAAAAAAAAAAAAAAAAAAAAAAGAGGCATGGTGTTGCACCTTCAAGTTGAACCCATTCTGATGCCTGAGTCTTGGCCGTTGGGGTCGGGGTAAAACCTGGAGCTATTAAATTTGAATGTGTTAACTACTGTTGTATGAATTGTAGGCCTGGGCCCATGAGTTTATAGGCATTAACAGGCTCAAACTCTACAAAGAGAAGGAAAGTGATACCTATAGTGCAAGTTGTACTTGTTCCTCTCTGTGGAAGCTTGTCCTTTCAAGAGAGATTGTTGGCAGTTTCAGTTCCCTCCCTTGGGATGCCAGTAGTCACCTTTCCCTGGGGTGCAAACCAATAAAGCCTGCATTCTAGAGGTAAAGCAAAGGTCTCTACTTCTGGAAATCAGGGGTAAGCTTTGTCGACTGGGAGGCTTATTAGAAATACTCAGCTACCTTTATTCCTGGACCCACGCAAGGAATGAGGATGGATGCCCAGCAGAGCTGAGTGTGGGTTAAGTACCAGCTCAGCACAGCATCTAAATGCTTTCTGCTGTCAGTGCAAGTACCTGCTTTGGAAGAAGGGCACAAACTGGTGCCTTGAAAAGTGGAGGCTAGGTGGACTTTTTCATAAAACCAGCCACATTATAAGCATGTGATCTTCATAATATCCACAGTAATAATTTCCTGAAATTCCCATTGAGTCCAGACTCAAAGGAAGCTGAAACTTAGGCAAAAAAAATATTTGAGTGAAATTATGCAAGACTTGTATAGAGCCAGGAGAAAATGAGGAATGATTCTTGTACTGACCTCTGGTCAGACTCATATTTCCATTATAGCAGAATTATGTGAATTGTGGAATGCATCAAAACCAGAAAAGACACATGGGCAGAAATGGTCTTTTTACTGTAAGGAATATAGATTTTTGATTTTGTATCACTGAGCTAGATCTATCAATAAAAGAGGGCCCACTTTTAAGTAAAATTTAAATTAAACTGAATTTTCTGCACTCTAAATATTTTATTATACTATAGATGTGGACAACAATTTATGAAGTTTAGATTATTTTTTTTTCTTTAGGGAAATTTCAGCTCAGTTATTTTATATCTTCCAGTCAAAGAACACAGGCTTTACTCTTTTGATGGGACATACTTCAGGCATCTTAACTGAAGTGATGTACATTTTTTGTTGTCCTTGAAAAGGCACTTCACTTTCCCAACAAAGATTTTTATGGGGTATTGTTGAATGTATATTAAATACACATTCCTTTTTGTATATTTTGTACCATTGCACACTTATTATTGTACGTTGTATTTGTTGTCATGATGTCATTTATATGTGGTTGTCAGAGATTATATGCTCACGGAGTAAATGGTTATGGCTTTGGGATTTCACTTCTTGGATCTTTTATGAGGAGGGTTTTTATGTTGTTGATTTTTATTCAACTAGTGTGCTGTAGCATCAAAGATATTTATCTGATGGGCATTCATAAAATAAAGTGAAAATATATTTGAAATGTTGGACTTGAGATGTTTGGTGGGACTGCAGCCTTTCCTGAACATTGCAGGTCTGCAGTGTCGGCTAGAGCTTTTACTGCTATCAAATTGCATCTGTCTACATCCCCTTTAATTTTTTTCCCTTCTTTCTCCCTATGTTTTCCAAACTATAATTACAGTTAATTCCCCAGAACATCACTTCTTCTGTCATCACTGGACCCCTATCTCTGTAATGTCACAATGTCTTAATTTTTATGAATTACATTTAATTTGAGTAATGCCACAGAGGGTTTGTTTGTTTCCCTTCTCTTTCCCTTTTATTTTCCAAATAAAGCAGAGTGACAATTTTTTGTCAGCTCTGACAGACTTTGCTGTATGACCCTTCTCAGGTCTGCTTCCAAATGGTTTGTCATGGTATTGCTGAAAATCCTTCTGGGCAATCTAATAGCATACCTATGCAGTACTGACATAGTGGGATAAACCCAATACTGTAGAGTTTTTTAATCTTAAAATAAGAAAATTGCATTTCCCAACAATTAAGCAGGTTAAAATTGCCGTATTTTAGTTGACTTATGCTATTCTATTCCTCTGTTAAATATGTGGTAAGAGGAGAAGTTTCCATTTTCCCATAAGAGGCAAATTTTCAAAGCCTTTAACAGTTCATTAAGAAATCAGCTGTCTGTGACCTCTTCTAGTACTCTGCCAAAATATACTTGCAGCAACCTCCCCCTTTTCTCCCACATGGAATCACATCAGAAGCTGTTATTTAATGCCATAAAACAATGTGAATCAGTCTGTTATGCGTTCACTTGATTGAACTGAATGCATATTATTGCTGCATTTGCATGCTTTTCTTTGAAATCTGGAGTGAGACAACTGAATCTCTTTGAGGATTAAGCACATTTTAGTAGTGTTTCTGTATATATTATTGGCAAATTAGCAGAATGTTATTGTCTCAGCTTTGACAGTGCTTGCTAGCAGGGAAATGTGCAATGAATGTATTCTATCTTGACTCTGATTATGTTGGTTGATGTTTGTGATATATAATATAATTGATTAAGAGTCTAGGTTTGGGGAACATTTAAGTGTCTTAGAGCCACAGGAGGAAGTCATTGAGTAGCTTCAAGAAGCTGTCATTTTGTTCAAAGAAAGAGTTTGACTATTTGCTCTTGCAAAAGAGGTTCTGGGACTCCGTTAGTAAAGGGAAAGTCTGCAGTTTTTGGTGGTTTTGGTTCATCTGTTCTGCCAGAGCTAGTAGTGGCCATAAAATAGAGATACTTTATGAGCAGACAAGATAGCAGCAGATGTTGCCATTGATGCCGTGTTGGAGGTTGACTGGAGATGAGATGTTGACTCATCTCCAGCAGTGGCCAACACAAATGCTTCAATGTAAGAGTAAAACCAGCTACAATTGGTGCTGACATGCCAATGGGGATGACATTTCTTCCCTGGTGAGGAATGCTGCTGGTTGGTCCATATCATGAGACATGGAGGCCTCAAATAACTATTCGAGGTAATAAACCAGGGAATGATATCCTCAAGAGAAATCTTGGGAAGTTCTGCTTATCTTTGGTGGTGGTCTCTCTTCGCCTTTCCCCTTGTATACTGCTTTCACTGAATCCCCTTTTTATTTCTTGCTGCTTTTGAATGCTTGTGAACTGTGATGCTTTGGCAAACATGTAAGGATATAGGAACAGAAATAAAAGGAGGTCAGGTTCATCCTAAAATATACAGTGTGTCACATGTATGGTGGCATCCCCGGTCACCTGGTTGGATGTGCCTTTGCTCAATTTGTGCAGCAGGAACAGAGAGGACAGGAGAACTGAGCTGACCATAAGCTGCCACTGCCTTTTGGTTATTTCTCTGGATGTATAGAGCTGGACCTCATCAGGAAGAATACTCTAAGGTCCCATGTGCTATGAGGCTGGTGCTCTAACAGCACCTAAAAGCCAAAGTGAGGTTGTGTGGATGTGTGTTTGCCTGAATAAAAGGCATGTGACCTCCGAGAATGTTGGTGTTAGACACAGTCCATTCCTCTCCTTGCCTCCTTCCACATTTTAAATTGGAACGTACTAGAAAGTCACTGTCTTTCAGGGTACTCTGCTTTCCAGCCAGTTGTAGGCCGTGGTGGAGCTGTTACCTGGCTTGCTGTTGTTGCCCCTGAAGGAGGGGTTGGTATGTGTGTGGAGGTGGCACTGCTGGGGAGAGGGAAGCCCCTTCCTGACCCTGCCAATTCCTTGGAGGCAGGAGAAGCGAGAAGACTGGCACTCCAGGTCTCCCCCCAGCCTTTGCTTCCTACCCATCCCCTTCCTCTTGCGAAAACTGCCCAGCCTGGCCTTGGCCTCTTTTCTTCTTGCAGTGACAAAACTCAGCTTTGCCTGTATTACTGAGAAGCTTTTAAAGAGTTTCTGCCTTTCCTCCTGTAGACTGCAAGCATTGGAGAGTAAACAATGACACCATGGACATCAGGCTGCATTTGGTGACGAGTTAAGGGTTTGCTTCAGTCTCCCTTTCTCTAAGCGTACTAACTGGGTGAAGGATTGGAGTGGAAACTTCTTTAACCAGAGCTGAGATTTCTGGTTGGAGCCAGGGTATTTTGGACATTTTTTGCTGATTTTGGGGATTTGTTTTGTTCAGGTAAGATATGATATTTTTGAAATAGGTTTTGATCATTTTTTCTATTTGGAAAGACAATTCCTTTTAACATTTCTTTGGTTACGACGGAAGCAGTTGTGTCCAATTAATCCAGGAAAAACAATCTCTTGAAGACAAAATAAAATATTTTGGTTTACCCCAGTAGATTTTTGGTTTGCTTTCAAACTTCACTCAAGACTTAAAAAAGAAACAGCTCTCCTGTATAAAAACCAAGAACAAAGGCAAAAAAAATCCCAGTCATTGTTTACTTCAGGTTGACCTGCAATGATTTTTTTTGTCTTATTTTTCTGCTCAGCCAATAAATAAAAAGTGATCAGTTTTTCACAGACCTTTCTGCACTCTTGATTTGTATCAGAGAGCTAAGATACCCTGAAGTTACAGCTTCTGAATGATAAACCGAACTTTTCTGCAGCCTCCAGTGAGGCACTGTGGGCACTGGGTTTAGCCTTGCTCTGACCCCAGCATTCCTCCTGGCTGTCTGTGGGCAGGGATCAGGGCAGTGTGACAACTCTTCAGGCTCAGAGCCAAAGTACTTCGAGCTCCCCTCTACCATGCAAGGAACCGTGACAGGGCCCACTGTACTTTGAGGTAAATTACTCAATCTTTATGTATGATGAGAGCAAAAAAGAAATCAGAAGAGGTTTATACTCTGAAGCCAATCTTACACAAATCGGAACAAAACCTAGAAACTGTTTTAGAGAAAATGAAATGATGATGTAAGGCAAAAGAATAAAACATAATCCCTTTGTCAAGAGATTTCAATGCCAGTATGGCGTGCAAAGCCTCTGCCAGACTTTGACATTTTCTGGTTTTGTTTTGCTGTGTTTTGAAACTGGATTACTTGAGTCATCAGTCAATACCAGATAATCTGTGTCCCTGGACATCCAATGGGAAGTTGTGCAAGGTTTCAAGACAAAACCAAGTACAAGAATGTCAGAAACATTTGGTGGGGCTGGAACTCCAGAGCTCCACATGTTTGTTTGTGGGGATTTTTTGTAGAAAAACCCACATGGAGGTGGCTCTCAAACCACCTAAGTCTTCATAACCCATGCTCAGACACAGACGTTGGGTCATTTTCTCAATAGTGCTATTGAACTGAATGAAAGCTCTGGGACAGTGAGATCCTCACCTGCTATAAATTAGCTTCAGTGATGCCAATTTAGATTCTAGGGCTGGATTCATCTGACACAATGCTTTTATTTTCAGTGCAAACTTTGTGGTCTGAGCAAGCTGTGCTAGTCTTTTTTTGGAGAGATTCATCTCAGCCTCAAGTAGCAGTCTGAGATAAGCCTGCTCCACTGAGTATAAAGGGAGAAGGGGCGGACAATCTCATATGTAGTTATTTATACTGTAAACAATGAATGTTAGGTGAGATGGATTTGACTCTGATTGTTGCGTTCCGTAAGAACTGAGAAGAAATTCTCATTGGCTGAGGCATTTTTAAGAGCTCCATAAAGATAATGTAGATGCAGGGACATCAACATCACAGTCAGGTATTCTGACCTTTTGCCATACTGTGAACAGCCTGTTAATCCACAAAAAAGCACACGAAAGTCCAATGAATGTAGCTGCCCAAGCTCAGATGCTTTAAGGAGTCTTGATTTAGAAAACCAGACTCCCAACCTGTAAAACTTGTCCCCTGTGCCATGGGGACCAAGCCTGAAACATTAGGCACTACAGGGCTGGTGGAGAGGAAGAGGGTGAATGCAGAGCTCTGCGCGTAATGCGGGCTGAGCAATGCCTGTTCTGGTGAAAGTCACAGGGGTTTCTGTACTAGACAACTCCATGATGTAGAGGCTTGAATGGCTGTGTAGCCAGTCACAGAAGTGTTGACAACAAGAGATTTTGCTGGTGGACATCAGGATTTCCAGAAAAATTAGGCATCTATCTGTGAGTGGGAATTTTAAAAACCTGCATCTTTAATTTTGGCATTCAAAATAACAGCTACTTCCTTTACCAGTTCAGCCCCAAGGACTTGCACCTTTCCAGAAATGTGTAAAAACATCTGCAAGTGCAGGAGAACTGCGGCTACAGAGAACTTGTACATCCGACAGTATGTATCTGTAGTGTCTGCCTTTCAAGCCTCAGTGGTGTTGCCTTTGAAGTCAATGAGAATTTTGCTATTGACCTCATCTGGAACGCGATCAACGGGAACAAGCCCTTAGGTAAATATGCCCAGACACATTAATCAAAGGTGTGTTTGTTTCCTTAATGACTTTTTGGACCTGGTAGAAGGGAGGATTTCAGATTGTTTCAATACAGTGAGGGCAGCTTTAAGAGTGCAGTTATAAAAGCCAAACTTTGAAGGTATTTTGCAATTGTCTAACTCGCCAGTATGTGTGTCTTGAATAGTTTGGTTTGAATGCAAAGGTCACCCCAGAGAAGTGTGTAAACGTCTCCTGAATTTGTCTTTTTTGACTTTTTTTCATCTCTGTTTCTGTGGTGCTCCAATTACTTTTCACAGCACTGTTGATGCAGAGAAGCTGTTTTGGCTGGAGGGATAAAACAGTCTTAGCTAATTTTCTTACAGAAATTCTCTTTGCTTTTTATATGGTACCAATCTATTGTGTGCATGACAGTGTTAAACCATGCCAAAGGACTGAACCAACAATCAAATTTTTTTTGCTTATACCTGAGATGCAGTTAGACATTTTCACTTTTGAAAATGTCCCTACATTTTAATAACAAAAAGAGCACTTGAAATGCTTTAATAATGTGCATTTTTTTAAGGAAAGGGAATTTATACTTGACCTTGACAAAGCGTTCATCATAAGCACATATAATGTGGTACAGATTTTGTAACACAGACAGACAGGTGTGTGTGTACACACACTAGTATGACAGACTCTTTATCTTTTTTACCTAAGCTGGTGTCTAGAGAAATGTAATGACCTTGAGGGAGGAAGAAACAAAAATGAAAACATGCTGAAAAACTTTTATCTTTTTATTATTGGTGCCTTTACATTAATACTGCTGTTTTGTGCTGAGAAAAACAATTGTCTGTTACATGTAAGGTAACCGTAATATACAACATAGAAATGCAGTCTAAGTTAATTACAACAAGGAGCTACAAAAAAATTTTGTAGGAAAGAAGTCACCTAACATTGCAACTGTGCTTGCAACAAATCACTCCCTTACTGCAGGACTATGCACATTGTGAACCATGGTTATTTACATGTCCCTTAAGACCATTAACAACAGAAGTGCTAAAATCAGTCTAAAAAGTTCCAGAACATCACTATATGCTGTACAATCCTCAAAAATAATTTATTACACTGTTTCTAAAAAAAGGTACTAGTTTTGTTTTGATTTCTTTTATTTTGTGGTGTTTTCCGGAGTGCACAACGTGCAAAATTTTGCCTAACAGTCTAAAAACTCAGGAACTGAACTGCAAGTCACAATCACAGAGATGAAGTGGTGGAGTCCAGAACTTCCCTTCCGTTGCAAACGGTCGGTACGTACATACTAGCAGATGCTGAAAGAGAAAGAGAGGGGAAAATAACTGATGTCAGGGTGGCAAGAAATTGCAACACACAATATTATAATTTATGTTGATCTGGGCCATCTCACCCAATTTAACCAAAATGCCCAATGAAAATTCACCTTAACATGACTGTGTCAGCAGTGGAGCTGATGGAGGTACAGTTTGCACCTCTACAAGGCAATTCGTATCTGAGGCTGAAGCATCCCCTGGAGGAACCTCATTTCTCTTTGCTGACCATTGAGAGCACTTAGGGCGACTAACCTTCTCCAAGAAGTATCTCAATACAATACATGAATTATTATTTTTTTTTATGATTCTGCACTGCTGGATCTCACTTTATAAGGCTTTGCACAGTAGTGCGAATTAATATAGCTAGAGTGCTGCTAAGATATACCTGTAGAATAAAAAGTGAACCTTCAGATTTTTCGTGTTTTATTGGCTAGAAATGCTAAGGTTTGATCCTTTGAGTTTTTACATAATTGGAATGAACATTCCTGAAATAAAATTGATGCATTTTTAAATCTGGGACAGAATCCACCTCTGCATATTAGGACTGTGTCTTGATATACTTTTTAATTTAAAAAAGTAACAATTCTAAGTACATGTTGGATGAGTGAAGAAATTTTTGAATAACTGAATTTGGAAACAAGGTTATTTCTCACCTAATCCCAGAATATTTTGTGTCCATAATACTTTTCATTTCTAGGAGCTCTGGATCAGGATTCAATATGCATCCAGAGGTGAGGGCCATATTCTGATACCCTTGTCTACATGGCCTAGTATTTTATATGATAGGTTTTCATTGCTTCAGTGATACAAGATGATGATTGAATCTGAGTATCAGAATCTGTTTCTAAATGTATTTGTATTTTAATTGTAGAATATATTACCATTCTGCTAAAGCCTTGTGGATTTTAATTTAAAAGCAAGCTGGTTTGTCTGTCTTTGTTAAAATTATCCATTGGGCATCAGGAATGTGTTTGCAGATACTCTGTGACATCTCTGCTCATGGCATCATAAAGCTGTTTTTTGAAAGATACATTAGGTTAATGATAACAGTGACCCAGAGAAATGTGATGCCTTCATCAAAGAAAACACATGGCAAGCAATGACTTAGTAAATTCAATCATCCAGTGTAAAAAGCAATTTATGCAGCTGACAAGGGTATGCTCAATCTTCCAAAACTGGTGCTGGCTACAGTCTCAGCTGCAGACTGGTTCCTTAAAGACACTCGGCATCACTGTTAGAACAGATCTTTCTTTCTTCAAATCAGCTTCTATTTCTAATTCTTTCATTGAATGGATAAATGTTTCATGGAAAACAGAACTGTTTTAACGAAAGAGATTTAGAAGCACCTGTTGGACTAACCTGCTACTCAGAGGGCAGGTCATATTGCTGATAAAAGGAAAGCCAGGAATGAGCTCTGCCCTGAATTAGGCAGATGGAATTTAGTCTCTCGCAACCTGGGTATGTATTGTGAGTCACATACACAAAAGCCATCATTGTAGGTAAAAGGTCATGGGGCATCATGCCTATGATTCTGTGAAGGTTAACTATCAGGTTTTTATTCAGTTTTTAGCTGGGTGTAATATGTCAGCACATTGATCTGAATTTTTTATTATTGCTGTTATTTTTATTTTGACTTATTTTTGGCAAATAGAAAGATCAGTACTGCTTAAGAGACCTGATTCAAATCCCTGTTCTACTGCAGTATGACTACAGGAAAAAGCATTTTGTTTCTGTGAACATCAGTCACCCACCCAGAACTTCTGTAGCTTCAGGGTTTTTTTGAAGTCCAACACAATGAAGAGCTCAAATGCTACAGTAACCAGGTCAGGACGATGTAAAAGCTGGGCAGAGAAATATGGTGGTAAGCAAGAAATGATTGGCCTTGCCTTTTGAGTTCCCAGGCTTCCTCCACAGCACGTACCTCTTTTGTAGTGCTGGCAGGCAGTTATTAACTCTGCTGGGTGGAGTAAGGTGTTCACACTGGGTATTCAGCTCTCTCTGAGACAGAACAAAAATCTTGCTTTTCCTTACACACCTCAGCAACGTCAGTTGCTAGCCCTGCACTGTTTCACATTTTGTCTTATAGCCCAGAGGGTTCCTGAAATATTGCTGGATCTCCCAGAGACACTTCACCTCCATTTTGCCTTATGTTGAGACCAAGGACAAACGTGTGACATGACCAAAAATCTTGATTTGGCTGCAGTTCGTGCTTTTGATCTCTTTCCTGCCTGTCCCTCATTTTGCTTAGATAATCCAAAGTAAGAACCGGAGGTAAAAAGCAAAAGCCCAGCACTGCCGTGCTGGAACAGGCAGATTCAAACTTGCTGTCTGTGTGCCACTTTTGGTACTCATGCTCACAGCTGGACAACTGTGAGTTAATCATATAAAAACCCCATATATCAGAGCTAGTTTAGAGCAAGGGCTGGGAAAAATTCTGAGAGAGGAAAATATACCAGTCTGGATATAAAAGTAGCTTCAATTCCTCTTCTGAACCCTGTGGAGGGCACCTGGATAATCTCAAGCCTGTGTGCAGCTTTTCATGTGGACATTACTTGGATGAATGACATCTTCTGGGTGTTAAAGCTCAGCCTGAATCATGCACGTGCTTAAATCAGTGCGGAGCTTTCTGGGAAGTTTTATGAGTGTTGACTTCCTGCCTTCTGGGATTACCTCTTCCAAGCCCATAAAACACACCACAGGAGAACTGGGGAACATCCCAGCAGGGGAAACACTTGCAGGGGAAGCAGAACCTATGCAGCTCTCTGCCAAACAAGGATTTTCAGGTTCAAATAAATGGGTACGGATGGACGTTTCAAAACATGTCATATACCTAGATACAATATAACCTGCCTCTCTTCAGCTTAAATCTGTATTTTTCTGTAGTCCAGATCTCAGCTGTCAAAATGATCAAAGCTTGGTGCCTCTATAACAAGTTTCCTTGCTTAGCAGTCAAGTATTGACTTCTACTTGTTTTCTGTGGAGCATGTAGCAAAGAAGAGGAGCTGTATTCATGTGACTGTAGGAGGTGCTTGTCTTAGCTCTCATGACTACTACCACACTGCAGCTCTTATAGTTGACCATTGACTCAGGCCCTCCCTCCGCTACTCAGCTTAGGGATGCAATTGTGATACACATTTAGAGCTAACACGTAACACTACTCAAAAACATCATGAGTGTCACTTACCTTTTGTCATAGAGTTTCACCAGTTTTCACTGTTCAAGGAATTGTCTTAAAACCTGTGGGTCACTTGCTGTTCATGACCCACTATGCTCATGGCATTAATGACTGATGGAGTGAAGAAGTGGTGGCAGCCCTAAGGTGCAACGGAGGGACAGAATCCATGGAAACAGGAAACACACTGCCCATTAGAGCAACCTGGATACTCCTGTCCTCTAAAGCTCTGATAATAAACAAGAACTGCCTTTTTGTATGTTGCTGTTACTAGAATGCCCGGGAGCTGATTTTGATCAGTTTCTGACTGATGAAAACACCATCAAGACCAAAGTAAAAACCAGCTGACAGTCCCATGACTGATAAGAGAAATATTTTAAATGTGGGTTAGAATCAATTTGGATTACAACCTCTTTAGAGGTTTCTAAATGACCAAAGAGTTAAGGAGGAAAAAAAAAAAAAGAAGAAAATTTGTTTAAAATAATTTACTAATAATTGGAAAGGAGTAAGGTAAAAATTTCCTTCTTAAAAATATTGGTGTTGTGATAGTGAATTCTCAGTGTTATTTTCCGAAATAATTGTTCTAGACAGAAACTACAGGGCTTTTTCCATTGTATGTCATGGGCCTTTTAGTCCTACTTCCAGGTCCATGTCTTGCCATGGTCTGAAAGACCAATGAAGATGAGCAGCCCTTATTCACCTAGGTGTAAGCAGTAAAAGTAAGTAACTGCAGCCACCTTTCTAAATAATGAAGTAGCCACAGATTGTAAGTCAGGATTTTTATGCTTTCCTTTGTGTATTAAAACTATTCATAAATCTGAACAGGTAAGCTTTTAATGTAAAGATGTGCACTGAGGATATCTTTCAGTTGCATGCATGCTTGTGCACACACATGTATTATCCAACCATTACAACAAAAATATCAAACTGCAAAATGCAATTTTATACAAAAGTATCCAAGAAACAAAATGGTTTCTGACTAAGCTTATTCTGTAGTATGAAAGAATTAAAAAACTTGGGAAGATGACTTATAAAAAATTAATAAGGGATGAAAATAGTCTCATGGGACTTATCATTTCATCAAGGGACCAAACTTCTAAAGGTTATTGGCAAACCATTGGTCTTTTGGGAGTGCTCAGCACTTTGGACACCTAGGGGTATCCTATCTCTCTTGGTTTAAGTTTTCCAACACAGAAAGGAGATTTTGGTTTCTTGTGTCAGGGCTGGATATGGTCCTGACTGATAAGATGGGGGGCATGTAGAGCCGTATGGCTTCTCTTTTGTTAAAGGACCATGGGCACCCACACACAGTATGGTTTGTGGTGGGAGAGCCTGAAATGGCTGGGGTCCCTTTAGCTCCTAATCCCTGCCAATGTGTTACACAGCAAGGTCCCAAGTTCTTTCCATGTTCTGTCTGAAAACTGAAGTGTC
The DNA here is from genome assembly GCF_015220075.1 of Falco rusticolus. Taxonomy (NCBI): domain Eukaryota; kingdom Metazoa; phylum Chordata; class Aves; order Falconiformes; family Falconidae; genus Falco; species Falco rusticolus. The sequence continues at coordinate 22,370,660 of NC_051191.1, read as the reverse complement.
GAAGGTTTCTAGTCAATTTTGAAATCTAAGCGATACTCAAAAACCTGAGGCTAGGTTAGTGTGAACTGCCTGGCAAGCCTTGCTCTGTGTCTCCCCTTTCCTCTGTTTCTTATTTTGTGCCTCTTTATAGTTGTAGTGTGCTTTTTCAATTAGCTTTCCAGGTTAGGCATCACTGTCCACAAAGCTCTGTGAACAGGATGCTGTGTGCTCCCATTCTTGAACAGTTAAGCTTGACAAGGGAAAAAAAACCCCCAGCAAACACACAGGTGACCTTTTTTTTTAAAAATAATAAAAAAAAAATCTCTGAGCAAGTCACTCAGAAGAGGAGCGACAGCTTTAGAACAAAATCACAGAAGTGAATTTGCTTGGGGTGAAGAGACTGAAGATGAAGGAAAGGAGAGAGGCAGAGCAGATGAGCTGTCCTTGCGACAGAGCACTGATTGCTTCTCCCAGCTGTGGCACTTACAAAAGGTACTGCTCACACTCCACATACAGATACAGTTTATGGCATCCTCTGGATGCATTTACTGCAGACTTGGAGCTGTTCCTTATAATGCAGATGATAAGAGCCATTGAGAGTGTGCTGCATTGTGGCCCTGGTCCTGTCAGTGTGTCATTTTGAAAGGAATACTTCAGGGCAATCTGATCCTGCCTCCGCTGTGGGAGTGAGTGAGAGACAGGCTCTACTTGCTTTGTGCAGCAGACTGGAGTCAGAGCCCACCAAAAGCTTTCTGCTGACTTCAGTAAGCTTCAGAGTGGGCTCTGAGATGATTCCCATGGGAGGGGGATGAGTATTTCCCTCCAGACACAAATGAAGTGATATTTGCATGGGGTACATAGCTCAGCCTATAAAGGTCTTTCTGTTGCTGGTAAAAAACCCCACCTTGTCTCAACCCAAACTCACTGCAGCCCCCCCCCCCCGGTCCACATAGAAAGGTGGCAGTTCTGTTACTTACACTGAGAGTAAGTGGTCCCAGTCCCACTGACACTGAACCTGTTGAGATGGAGTCTGTGAGTGACCACGTTCTTCTGGGGCTGGAAGAGGATGATGTGCACCTTGGGTGCGAACAAACAGCCCAGCACAACAAAGCCGCTCAGGCTCACAGAGATGCACATGGTGGTGGTTTGCACCTAGGAGAGAGTGGGTGCAAAGTGCTGTGTTTCAGTATGGAAAGCTCTGAGATGCAGAATATTAGAAGCATTATCATACAACAGCAGGAACCACAGTCCTGGGGGGTTGTACTGGTAGAGGCTGACTTGAACATCTGTTGCATCCTTATCTTCCGCAGTCCTAGGATTATACGAGTGAGGTGCATGGTGCTGATGGTGCCCTCTGTCTCTGCATATCAGGGGCAGATTGAGTGTTTTCTCTCTCATTTTAGCACAGAAAGGATAGTTCTGTTCTCTTTCTCTTATCTCTCATGCCCTTGATTTCTAAATTGATCAGGAATTCCTCTGTAATGCCTATCATGCAATATCTGAGCAAAGCTGGCTACAGTGAAAACCAGCCTGCACACCTTTTTGTTTAGTGGGGTTTACATTAGATGCCTCATGCAAACCATCCATTTGAAAAACAATTTACTCTCCAGCCTCAACCCTAATCAGAGAACTTGAAAAATCCCTTGCAGGAATACAGGTGCAGTTTAGAGTAAACATAAGAGTTGGTGACATTTGTCAGACTGGGCCTGAAAGGTGCCCTGACTTTGAGACTTAAGCTTTTGGACTCAGAAATGAATTTTTTGTAAGGCCACTGGATTTTAGAGCAGTTGTCTTGGGGCACTTGTTACTGTAACTTTGCTGGCACCATCTAGCTTTCTTCCTTTTTGTTCAGTGCTATAAATAGGTGCCAGTTTACTGCCTCATTTTCAGTCTATATTCTTTTCTTCCAAGCAGATTCCTTAATTAAGATGTTGAATTAAACCGCTTTAACGTCTACTGCTTAATTTGAATTATTAT